>NC_052351.1:43913248-44056954 GCF_009727055.1 Benincasa hispida
TGAACCTAAAAAAACATATAAATGGGAATTAAATTTTAAATGTTTGAAACATGTGTATATATATATTTTTCAGTTTATTATTAATATTAATATTATTATTTAGATTCTTATTCTTATTCTTATTTTATTATTATTATCATCATTATTATTATTTATTAAAAGAAGATAACAAAAAACCCTAAATCTCAATTCTTCATCTTCTTCACTTAGCCGCCCCCAAAATATCATTTTCTCCTTTGCAATCACATGTCTTCGATCGTTAGTCTTTTTCTTAATTCCATCATCCTGGCTAGCTTTTAACAACCACCCTCACCAGGTTGCCGACCTTTTTTCGCTTGCACGCATGTTTTCTACTTTTGTTTCTATTTTGAACATTATTTTCAATATGAAGTTGTGGGATTGATAGTGTTTAATGTTGGCTTTTAAGTTCCAATGAGCAAAATAGTCACATGGAATGGAGATGATGAGACTCCCTACAACTAGTTTGGTGTCAAATGCAATCATGCTTCCAATGGTCACATCGTCATGAAGTTGCAATTCTTTCACATATTCATTTGCCAACAACAACTTTCTGATAAAATCAACTTTACTCTTTCTCACGTTGGGGGAAGTCCATTGTTATATACATCTATAAGTTTCTAATGACAATGACCCTCATCGACTGCTCGTCATCTTCTCTTGCATAAAGGACCATATTGGGTGATTTTTAATTTTGCTTCTGAAATGTTTAGATACTATGTATTTGTGGTTCAAAAATGTCTAGGTAGAGTGTATTTGTGGTATTCAGGTTGTTTAATTTTGTCATTTACTTATTAGTATTTTCTATTATATAAATTTATTTTGCTATTTTTATAATTTTGAAACTTTTTTGCCATTTTTCCAAATAAAACTTTAAAATTTGTTGTTTCTCTTGTCAGCCCTAAACTAAATCATTTATTGCGTGCTTATAAAATACTTGTCCAATTCACCTTCGAGGTCAGTTCCTAAGTAGGAGTGTTTCGTTTTCATTGGCCTAAATACCCCAATCTTAAACAGAATCTTCTTTAGACAAAGGTCCTAGATAATTATTTTAAAAATTTAATATATTACTATTTTCAATTTAATCCTATTAAAAAGAAAATAAAAGGTTAAGCTATTTCTAATTATATTAGAAATATTTTAACATAGGTCTAGGTGAATTAATTTTAAACCATTTAAAATTAATTGAAACCTATATTTGCATGCAATTCTTGATTATAGATTTTAATTCTAATCATCAAACTTATAAAACTTACATATTACTAAAATAATTAAAACCTATAATCATGTATCTAATGACAGTAATTAAATATAAAAATTATATTTACTAACTAATGTCATGCTCAATGCAAATTCATTTTGATTATATAATATAATACTTACATTATAAACTAATGAAAATAAAACACATCCATCTTCCATATAATATAACTTTTATACTATAGTGTGATGCATGGTATTGTTAATGATACATGCAATCATATAATATAAAATTTATATTCAATATGATGCATGGACATGTTAATAACACCATGCAACTACATAATATAACAATTATATTAAATATGATGCATGATAAATGTTTATCCTATGACGGGGTTTTAAAGACAATGTAGCATACATTATGCAACATATAAAAATTAATTATACATAATATGTAAGATTAAATAAACAGCAAAATTGGACAAAAAATTGGCACTCCTAAAAATTAATTAAATTAATATAACATTTATATTAATTTAATCAATAATAAACAATGTACGTAAAATTTGAAAAAAAAAAAAAACAGGTAAAAAAGTCTGTTGCACCACTTCTGCTCGAACCCACGACCTCCAAACCGCTGAGCCCGCGCACGTGACCGTCTCGAAGCATTGCAATATTCGACTAGAGCATAGCAATGCTAGTCTAGAAATTGCTTCAATGTTGTTTTGCTTGGCTAGCGCATTACTATGCTAGTTTGGAAATTGCTCCAGCATAGCAACACTTGGCTGAAGGATTGCAACGTTGGCCCTTCTATGCTATAGCATAAAGGGTAGCATTGCAACACTCTCCTCTTATGCTCTAGCATATAATGCAATTTCTGCTTCAAATCTGAGTACATTCTTGCTCCAAATTGCACCAATTTTCTCAACAACACTTGCATCACGATCGACACATACTTATAGATTCGATAGCATGAGTTAAATGCCCTAAACAACAAGCCCTTATAACTTTAAACAATTTAAAGCAGTAAATCTAAAGATCAAAATGTTGAAAACGTCCAATTTGCAAACCAACATTCAAACAATGCAGTGCAATACCCACAATTTCTCTAATTTTCGTTTTCAAAAAGAAATTCAAAGACACGACCTGACTCTGATACTAATTGAAGGGATGGAATCCCAGTTCGGAAGTGAATTATCACCTTTGTGTCAGTGAATTCTTTTTGTAAAGCAACTTAAAATAGAGAAATAAATACAGAACAAGGATAAACATAATTATTATAGAAAGGAAAGGGAAGACAGAAAACTTATCCTTGTAGAAAAACAATATTCACGTTCTCCTCTCCAAATGATCACAAACTCATCCTCATGAAAACAAGAAGAAAAGAACTTTTTTTAGACACCACCACCAAGTCTTCCTTGGCTATTCTCAAGGTAAGGATCGCGATGGAGTTATGGGCTTGTCTATTTAATTTTGGTGAGGGAATTGAGAGGAATTCTTGAGAGAGTTCTTTGAGAGGAAGAAGAATTGTAGAGAGAAAACCTTCATTGTGTATCACCCATTATCTCAAAATAACCTTTGTTTCCTGTAAATGAGAGAATGAAAGGAGTTATTTTCATAACTCCCTTCATCACGTAGCGAGTTATTCTACATTTACTTATATTAAAATAATATAATTAATTAAATTTTATATTATATCTCATACAATATAATTTATAGTTTATATTGTATCGTATATAATATAATCTAACTTTATATTCTCTCATATAACCTATAGTTTTAGTATGAATCATATAAATATTAATTTTAACCTATAGTTTTATATGAATCTCATTCATATAATTAATATTTGAATCATATTCAAATATTTATCTCTCTCATCAAACTTTATATTATAATGTATCCATATACATTATATTAGTTGCTTCTCATACAATTAATTTCCTTTAATTAATTTCAACAACTCAAATTAATCCAAAATGAATTGAATCTTATTCAACCCTTACTGAGCTAGCAAGTGGACCTTATAGACCTATAAATTAGAAGCTCCAATAATATGATTTTAATTAATTAAACTCTTTAATTAAATTAATCAACATTCATTAACTGTCGGTCACTTTACTAAAGACCGACAATTGCACTCTTTTCACTGTAGATATATTTCTCTGTCCATGGATATAACCAATCAACAGTAAGTTGACTCTTCACAAATTGCTCATAACTACAGCTGGGTAAAATTATTATTTTACACCTATACTTACATATAACTTCGCTTAAGTACCATCAATCCTTCTAATGAAAAATTAGTTATAGTCCAACTATAAACTTGACTCCTCCCTTGCCAATGAGAGGGTGAGGCACCTCATTGTTCAAGATCCAAAATCAGCCCTTAAGAGAGCAATTCATTTACTTACCCTAACAACGGAATGAGTGAACTCTGTCTTGTATAGGTCTGTTCCTAGCTCCTTGTTAGGTTGTATGTCCTAAAACTCGTGATTTGTAAACTTTAAATATATTCTTGACAATAAGTTGTTATTGAGGTTATTCAGTAAAAAAGTTACTAAATATGTGAATTGCATCTTTTTAACCCTAAATCTAATAAAGTAAGAACACCTGACTATAGCATGAACACTTGAACTTTATTTGGAGACATAAAAGTGGATCAAGTTCGAGTAACAGACAAAACGGTCTATAGTATAGGGATAAGGTTGGGTACCTTAACCTAGGGACATTATGGATGCGACTCACTTTGTATTTTGATACAAGCGACGCGATTTTGAATCATTCATGTAGAGACATGCAAGTGAGGGCATCCTATGCAATGAGTTTGCATAAAAATGGACCATGAAATAGTCACTTTTACTTTATAACATCGTTTACTGATAAGATTGACTATTTCAATTCAATGACCTAGCTAATTTGATCTTAATCCTTAGCTAATTATAAAGTCCTGTTTATTTAAGATTATTCTTTAATCTGCATGGGTGAGAGTGGCTCAACATCGTCGACTCAATAAACTTCCCATTTTAGGGGTAAGACCGGGTAGATAGCTGGAGACGTAGTTCTGTAAGATGGAATTCACTCCTACCCGATCTAGGGATAGTAGATAGGTTTTTCTCTTAAGTGCTGACTTTAGATCTTGAAAAAGGGGCCCCACCCTTTCATTGGTCCAAGAGGGACTCGATTTGGTGGTTGGACAACAAAACCAATTGTTCATTAAAGGACAAGTGGAACTTAAGGAGCAAGATGTAATTACAGGGGTAAAATGGTAATCTAGACCCAACTGTAATTACGAACAACCTGTGACTCATCGACTTACTAATCAAGGTTAAATCAAGTGGACATAAAGATATTACAGTAAGAAGAGTGTAGCTATTGGGCTTTAGTGTAGTGCCCTGGTAGTTAACGATTATTGGTGAATTAGGTTAAAGAGTTTAGCCGGTTAATCTCGGATCGTTGGAGCTTATGATCTGTAGGTCCATTAGGTCCTTCTACTAGCTCATATTAGACTATATCTTAAGACAGTGTGATGAGAGAATTTGAAACGTTCAATAGTTTAGGGAATTATTATTAATTATATGTGATATAATTGAGGTTTAATTATCGAATTAAACAAATTGGAGAGTTGAAAATATTTAAATATGATTTAAATATTACACATTAATAGGAATTCATGTTTGGGATTGATGTTTTATAAATTTAATATTAGATATTAAATTAATTCTATTAATTAAATTGTTTAATTAATTATTAGAATTAATTTTATTTAAAATTTATTTTAAGAAATTTTATTTAAAAGTGATTAATTGAATTAATTTTATTTAAAATTAAAACTCATTTTAATTTGATTTTTTGGAAAATTCAAAAATAAAATGAAATTTTGAGTTTGTGGGAATTTCCCAAAATTTTCACTAATTAAATACCTATAATTCCACTAAATTAAAATTGATTTGGTGTCATCTTGAGATACAATTCAATTGTATGAATTCTTCTATAAGTAAAATAATAATTTTATGAGAAATCTTTTCATGCAATTTTGGTTTTTGAGGAGAGAATTGGTTCTTCCAAAAATCCTATATCAAATCATTCTCAATCTCAAAATTCTCTTCAATCTTACCACAATTCGGATCCCACAATCTGTTCTAAGACTGGAGAATAGCGAGAAAGACTCTGGGAGTGGTACACGAACCATTCATGGTCAAAATTGGAAAGAGATTGGATTAATTTTGCAAGTTCTTCAAAGATTGTTTTTTTCTAAAACCCTAATTTCAAGTTATGAACATGCATGCTTAATCCTCAAAATTAATGTAGTTAGAGTGCTTAATATCCAAATCGCTTCTCCATGCTTGTAGTTAACTCTTATAATTAGTATTAGGGCATGATTTAAGCACTCAATTTACATTAATTTTGGCTTGGTGGGTGTCAATTCATGTGATGAATGTGTGGTGGTTGAAGTGGATATATTACAGTTTTGGCATCAAAATTTACCTTCAATTTAGTTGTAATTAGCCCCTTGTTTATGGGCTATAATAGGTGAAGAAGAGTCTATAAATTTGCTAAAGTCATTAGAGTTACAATTAGGTTGTAATTGGAAGATTTTGGAACAAGGCGTAGCAGAAAAGGCAGCAGGTTGCTGCTTCTATCAAAAAACGTCGCGACACTCCTTCAACAGTGTCATGTTGTTGTTCTTCAATGTTTCGAAAAACACACGTGCGCGAGGATAGCTGGTTTAGCTAGTTTCGAGCCAATTCCTGTCAATTTAGCCTTTTTTGTCTGATTCAGCCTAGTTTCAAGCCTTGGAAGTTTGGTTCAAGGGTTTTTCAGCTTGTTCAGGCTAGTTCAAAGTGTTCCGAGCAGTTCGAAGCTGAAGTTGAGTTATTATGTAATAATTTAGTTTTTTACTTGCTTAGGATGCCAAAACTGGTCCACTTCAGTGTGTGTTTAATTAATTATGCATTATGAATGCATGTTTAATTAAATTAAATCTTGTTTGTGCATAAAGTATTTCATGTAGATTTTAAATTCCACTATAGGAAAGTATTTTACATGCATTGAAAGTATGTTATCAGTGTTATAATATATAGTATGCATGTGTAGGATTTCATGAGTTTTAATATAAGTTTTTATATTAAATGAAATGTATGATGTACGTTATGGAGAATGCCTAAGTTATAAGTGTTATAAAATGAATTAGACATTTAAAATCTATAACAAAGATAAATCCATGTTCACCTATGGTTAACAAATAACAACTTGTTTTAATAGTTAAAATAGGTTGTTATCTTGTAAAACTATGGTTACAAACTCACCTGGCAAGATCATGTCTAAGGTTGAAGATACTTAAGTTTATGGTTTACGGAACACCTGTTGAGAATTTCTTAGAACTCGCAGTTCGTGTTAAACATTCTATTTTATCAATAATAATGACTTGTTGTTTTTGCATCTTATTATGAAAATCTAATAAACTCATCCTTGGTTATAGTTTGAATGCTGTAACTTTATGTAGTGACATAAATAGGATCAAGTTGATAGTATATAGCCTAATTGGTCTAATAAGTATATGGATGAAATTGGGTATCTCATCCTAGTAACACTATTGGATGCAACCCACTCTGTAGTTGTTACAAGAAGTTGTAAGGTACTACAAACAATGTGATCCACAAATTGTTCATGTTGAGACATGAGAGTAGAGGTATCCTATGTAATGAGTTTGCATATAGACTGGACCACGAAAATAGTTATTTTTCTTTATAACAATCGTTTACTGTTAAAACTGACTATTTCATTTATTATATAACCTAGGTCAACTCAATCTTAATCCTGAGCTAGTTATGAACTTCTGTTTATTCGGGATTATCCTTTGATCTGCAAATGGTGAGAGTAATTCAACAGCACTGCTCAATAAGCTTACCATTTTGGGGATATGACTAGATGAATAGCTAGGGACAAAGCCTTGCAAGATGGAATTCACTCCTGCTCTATTTAGAGTTAGCAGATAGGTTATTCTCTTAAGTATTGACTCTAGGTCTTGAACAAATAGGGCCCTGCCTTCTCATGATAGAGAATGGATTTGATTCATAGAGATTATGAATCAGAATTGTTCATTACAGGATCAATAGGAACTTATGGAATGAAGATGTAGTCACAAGGGTAAAACAATATTTTTGACCTAGTTGTGATTAAGAACAACCTGTGAAGGATCGACTTACTGATTATGGTTATTAAGTGGACATAATATATCTACAGTGAGGAGCTCAACTATGGGTTATAGTGGAGTGTCTTATTAGTTAATGAATGGGGGTTAGATCAGACTAATGAGTTTAGCCAATTAATCTTGAATTGTTGGAGCACATGATCTGTAGGTCCGTGAGGTCTCCTACTAGCTTATAAATGGATAAGTTTTAGGGAAATCTTTGGACCGTTGGGAATGGAGTTACTTTTCTGGTTTGTACAAGTCTTTTTGAACTTTGGTTCTTTCCAAAATTTTTGATACTTTCTAATGCATATATCGTATCCATACGATTTTGCACTTCTCGACAAATATAATCTGTTTCGTTATTCTTCAGAAATTAATTTGAAATATTCAAATTAGACGGAACAAGAGAAAATATATTTAAATATGATTTAAATATATGAAGATGATTATTGTGCAAAAATTAATTTAATAATTGATATTAAATTATTTAATATTTTAAGTTAATTTATGAAATTAATTTAAGAAAATAATTTTTGTATTAAAATGGTTTTTAAATTATTTTTTGTTTTAAAAGAAAATAGAAAAACGATTTTGCATGGTTGCACAAAATGGGGATTCAATTTTCTCCATTACCTACATCTTTATGATCACACAAAGGCCATTATTCTCTCTACATTGATTCTCCAAACATGAGCTACAAGCCATGCACTCCATTTCTTTACATGTTCATCTACTATATAAAGAAGATTGGAGTCGTTGGAAAAAAGGTGAATGCAAAATTTTTTAGAGAAAAATTTCTGTGAGAAGAAACTGTCTTCTTCAATCGGGTGTTGTGGGTTCTTCTTGGTTTTTCACTTCTTCAAGTTGTTCTTAAGTCCCACAACTCTACCTAAAGCTCCAAGAGCATAGTATGGAAGGCTTTGAAGTGGTTCACGATGATATCAAGTCAAGACAGCTACTGTAAACACGGTTTCTTGGAGTGTTCATCAAAGGTATGATCTGAAAATCCACCTTTTAAAAGAGCATGCTTTAGTTTTTGCCAAAATTAGTGATTTTGAATGCTTATGGATCCTGAATACTTTTGTTGCATGTTATTTAACTCTTTCAACACCTATTATCAAGGGATCAAACCAATTCTTGAGTTTTGTTAACCTAGTTTTATGCAGCATGCATGAGCGATGCGAGGTAATAAATGATTTATCACTTAGACGTCGTAGGTTAAATCCAATATAAAAGTTATATTTGGATAAACACCTAGATTTTGGTTGCTTTAAATTAGATGGAATATGCCTAAGTGAAACTTTACCCAAACTGTCTAGAACACTTCAATGAGAGATTAATGATATATATGATATACTAATTTTAGCTATCATATCCCTAAGAGTTCACACTGTGAGATTCATGCTCGACTTTGTATGATTTTTAGGCGACTGCTCCAATGAGAAAATGTATGCATGGGTCAATAGCAAGGTGAATAGAAGAAGTTGTTCATAGTAAGTGAAGAAGGAAATGTGTCAACACATCCTACGGTCTCCTTCATTAAGTTGCACCGTGAGATTCCCATGTTCCACCTACGTGTCGTTTTTAGGTGACCACCCATTCGAAGGGTTGTGACTTGGGGATCGAAACAACACAAACTCCAGAAGTGGATAAGGTCTTTTAGGTCTATCTTCAACATTGTCTGTCCCTCAGTCGCTTGTTGATACCAATCTCTGGATCTAAAAATAGCGGGTTACACATACAATAACTACTAAATGTTAGTAAGTTCTTGACCAAATAACAATAACTAAATGTTATAGGAATAGGAGTTATCCTAGTATTAATATTTAGTCAAGAATGTCTTGATTCAGTAAAGGAGTAATTGACTGCCTCTTGGTAGCAGTTATTTTGACTCATTGAAGTATCGTTGCAAATTAATGAGATATGGGTACCTTATTACTTTTGCTAAAACTCGACTGGATTTAATAAGCATTTCACTAATAGAATTTTTTTATATCTTCACCGGGTCAAACTCAACCATTCAATTACTCGCTTCGGATAAGTTTAATAGTGAAAATTACTCAACATGGAAATTAAATATAAACACGATGCTAGTAAATGGTGATCTGAGGTTCATTTTAACAAAGGAATATCCTCCAGTTCTCGGCTCGTCAGCAAATCCAAATGTTTGGGATGCTTACTACAAATGGGTAAGCGCAAATAAAAAGGCCTGAGACTATATTTTAGCAAGCATATTCGATGTATTGACTAAAAAACACGAGAGCATGTTCACTACTAAGGCGATCATTGTAGGCGATGTTCAGACAACTGTCCAAATCTGTCAGGCACGATGTTTTCAAGTAAGTTTACAACTGCCGCATGAAGGAAGGAATCTCTGAGAGGACATGTCCTGGATATGATGGTCCACTTCAATGTGGCAGAGGCAAATGGGGTTGTCATAGATTAATAGAGTAAAGTCAGTTTCATCATGGAATCTCTTCTGAAAAGTTTCCTACAATTTCGTACAAATGCAATAATAAATATAATCTGACAACTCTTTTAAACAAGCTCCAGACATACCAGTCTCTTATGGAGAGAAAGGAATATGAAGGAGAAGCAAATGTTGTTATCTTCAAAATGTTCCAAAACGGATCGTCCTTGGGAACAAGTCTAGACCTTCCACTTCACAGAATAAGAGTATTTCAATAAAGAAGAAGAAAAAAGGGAAAAGAAAGACTCCTACAAAATGCTAAGGCAAGGGAAAGGTTGCAGACAAAGGAAAATGTTTCCACTACAACAAAGATGGATACTAGAAGAGAAACTGCTCAAAATACCTTGTCAAAAAGAAGGTTGAGAAAGCAAAACAAGGTAAATATGATTTACTCATTGTTAAAACATGTTTGGTGGAGAATAATCACTTAACCTGGATACAAGATTCAGGTACCACTAACCATATTTGTACTTCTATTAGGAAACTAGTTCCTGGAGACAACTTGCAAAGGGCGAGACGGCTTTCAAGGTTAGACCAGGAGATGTCATCTCAGCTAAAGCAATGGGAGACTTGAAGTTGTTTTTTTTTAGATAGATTCACTTTACTTGAAAATGTATTTTATGTTCCTAATAAGGGAATAAATTTGATATCTATCTTTTGTTTGTTAGAACAATTGTATAAAGTATCTTTTGATATTAATGAAATATTCATTAGCTCAAGAGATGTTCAAATTTGTTATGCAAAACTAGAAAACAACTTATATGTGTTAAAACAAACCGAGTCAAAAGTTATTTTGAATACTAAAATATTTAAAACAAATGAAACTCAGAATAAAAGGTGAAATTTTTCTTCTTATGTCTATCTCGGGCACTTGAGACTTGGATACATTAATCCCAATAGGATTGAGAGATTGGTTAAGGGTGGACTTTTAAGTCAGTTAGAAGACAAATTTTTACCTCCATGTGAGTCCTGTTTTTAGAGTAAGATGACCAAAAAAATTTCTACAGGAAAAGGTCTTAGAGTCAAAGAACCCATAGAACTCGTGCATTCAAACTTCTATGGTCTGATGAATGTCAAAGCACAAGGAGGGTATGAATATTTCATCTGCTTTATTGATGATTATTCAAGGTATGACTATGTTTACTTAATGCATCATAAGTTCGAAACCCTTGAAAAGTTCAAGGAGTATAAGGCTGAGGTTGAGAATCTATGATGTAAAACAATTAAAACACTTCAATCAAAGCGAGGTGGTGAGTATATGGACTTTAATTTTAAAGACTATTTGATAGATCATGGAATCCAGTCCCAGCTCACAACACCCAGTACACCTCAGTAGAACGGTGTATTGGAGAGGAGAAATATAACCCTATTAGATATGGTTCGTTCAATGATGAGCTATGCTCAGTTGCCTAATTTGTTTTAGGGATATGTAATACATACTGTTGTGTACATTTTGAATATGGTTCCTTCAAAAAGTGTTTCTGAAATATCTTATGAATTATAGAGAGGGCGTAAAGATAGTTTACATCACTTTAGAATTTGGGGATGTCCAGCGAATGTGTTGGTGCAAAAACCAAAGAAGTTGGAACGTCATTCAAAATTGTGCCTATTCGTAGGATACCCCAAAGAAATGAAAGGTGGTCTGTTTTATGATCCTCAATATGATAAAGTATTTATATTGACAAATGCTACATTCTTAGAGGAAGACCACATTAGATATCATCAACCTTGTAGTAAGCTAGTATTGAATGAAATTTCAAAAGAAGCTACTCTTAAACCAATAAGAGTTGTTGATCAAGTCGATCCTTTAACAAGAGTTGTTGATGGAGTAGCTAGTCAGTCACATCCTTCTTAAGAATTAAGAGTGCCTCGACATAGTGAGTGAGTTTTTCAATAGCCTGACTGGTATATGGGTTTAACAGAAACTCAGATCGCTATACCTGATGATGGCATAGAGAGTCCACTAACCTATAAATAAGCAATGAATGATGTAGACTGAGACCAATGAATCAAAGATATGGACCTTAAAATGGAGTCTATATAACTCAATTTAGTCTAGAAACTTGTAAATCAGCCGGATGGGGTAAAACCTATTGGTTGTAAATGGATTATAAGAGGAAGCGAGACCAAGCCGATAAGGTACATACCTTTAAAGCTTGACTAGTGGCAAAAGGTTATACCCAAAGAGATGGGTGGACTATGAAGAAACCTTCTCTTATGTTGCCATGATAAAGTCAATTAGAATACTCTTGTCTATAGCTGCCTTTTATAATTATAAAATTTGAAAATTGGATGTCAAGAGAACCTTTCTGAATGACAATCTTGAAGAGAGTAACTATATGACTCAACCAAAGGGGTTCATTGAACAGGGTCAAGAACAAAAGGTTTACAAGTTAAAACGATCCATTTATGGGTTGAAACAAGCATCTAGATCCTGGAATATTAGATTTGACACTACAATCAAATCTTATGGCTTTGAATAGAATGTTGACAAACCTTGTCTCTACAAGAAGGTTGTCAACAAAATCGTAGCTTTCCTAGTATTATATGTTAATGATATCCTACTCATTGGGAATGATGTAGGATACTTGATTGGCGTTAAGCAGTGGCTAGCAACGCCATTTCAAATGAACAACTTGGGAGAAGCTCAGTTTGTTTTTAGAATCTAAATCATTCAGAATCGCAAGAACAAAACATTAGTTTGTCTCAAGCATCTTATATAGATAAAATATTTTCTAGATATAAGATGTAGAATTCCAAGAGGAATTTTTACCTTCCAGGCATGGAATTCATCTGTCAAAGGAATAATGTCCTAAGACACTTCAAGAAGTTGAGGATACGAAATGTGTTTCCTATGCATCAACAGTTAGTAGTCTAATATATGTCATGTTGTGTACACGACCTAACATATGTTATGCAATAGGAATTGTCAGCAAGTTTCAGAAATTATAAAGAATCTAGAAGCCATAAGTGCATAAAGCACATTGAGCGCAAATACCATCTCATCTGAACCTCAGAAGGCGACATTATTGATCCGTTTACTAAGACCCTCACGACTAAAGTGTTTGAGGGTCACCTAGTAAATCTAAGACTATGGGTTATGTAAATCTAGGGCAAGTGGGAGAAGTCATGGGTATATGATGCCCTAGTTTATTGTATTTATGTGTTTTCTCTTTCACACTCAACATTGTACGTAACCCACTGGAATTTTAGTCCAAGTGGGAGTTTGTTAGGTTGTAGTCCTAAAACTCGTGATTTGTAAACTTCAAACATATTTTATTTGACAATAAAGTTGTTATTGAGGTTTTCAATAAAAATGCTATTGATATATGAATTGCACTATTTTAACACTAAATCCAATAAATTAATAACTCCTGACTAACGCATGAATACTTGAACTTTATATGGAAACGTAAAAGTGGATCAGTGTTTTAGGACACTGATCTACTTTAGGATACACTAACTCTAATTTTTCAGACCGATATAGATTCAAGGAAATCAACTTTGGGATCAGTGTTCACTCTAAATAGAGGAGTTATAGTTTGAATGAGTATAAAGAAAATTTGTATTGTTGACTCCACCATGAAAGTAGAGTCTGTGGCTGCATACGAAGCTACAAAGGAGGTAGTGTCGCTCAGAAAGTTCTTAACCGACTTAGAAGTCATTCCAAATATGCATCTGCTTATCATCCTCTTTTGTGAAAACAGTAGAGCAATTAAAAATTCTAAAGAACCTAAAAGCCATAAGTGTGGAAAGCACATTGAGCGCAAATATCATCTCATCCGAGCCTCAGAAGGCGACATTGCTGATGTGTTTACTAAGGTCGTCATGACTAAAGTATTTGTGGGTCACCTAGTAAATCTAGGACTATAGGTTATGTAAATCTAGGGCAAGTGGGAGAAGTCATGGGTATATGATTCCCTAGTTTGTTGTATTTATGTTTTTTTCCTCTCACACTCAACATTGTACGTAACCCACTAGAATTTTAGTCCATGTGGAAGTTTGTTAGGTTTTATGTCCTAAAACTCATGATTTGTAAACTTTAAACATATTCTATTTGACAATAAAGTTGTTATTGAGATTATTCAGTAAAAATGCTATTGATATGAGAATTGCACTATTTTAACACTAAATCCAATAAACTAAGAACCCCTGACTATAGCATGAATACTTGAACTTTATGTGGAAACGTAAAAGTAGATAAAGTTTGATACCGAAAACGGCCTATACTATAGGGATAAGGATGGGTACCTTAATATGAGGACACTATGGATGTGGCCCACATTGTATTTTGATAAAAACAATGTGATCCTAGATCGTTCATGTGGAGACATGCAAGTTGGGACATCCTATGAAATGAGTTGCATAAGACCAAACCATGAAATAGTTACTTTTACTTTATAACATCGTTTACTGATAAGACTGACTATTTCAATTCGATTACCTAGGCAACTCGATCTTAATCCTGAGTTAACTATGAATTCCTATTTATTTGGGATTATCCTTTAATAAGCATGGTAAGAGTGGTTCAACATGTTGACTCTATAAGCCTCCCATTTTAGAGGTAAGACCAGGTAGATAGCTGGGGACATAGTTATGTAAGATGGAATTCGCTCCTACCCGATTTTAGGGATAATAGTTAGGTTGTTCTTTTAAGTGCTGACTTTAGGTCTTGAACAAGGGGCCCCACCCTCTCATTTCCCCAAGAGGGACTCGGTTTGGTAGTTAGACCACAAAACCAATTGTTCATTTGAGGATCAATGAGACGTAAGAAGCAAGATGTAATTACAGGGCAAGATGTAATTGCAGGGGTAAAATGGTAATCTTAACCCAGCTATAATTATGAACAACTTGTGAATGATCGACTTACTAATCAAGGTTAAATCAAGTGGACATAAATATATTACAGTGAAGAGAGTGTAACTACTGAGTTTTAGTGGAGTGTCCTGATAGTTAACAAATGTTGGTTAATTAGGTTAAAGAGTTTAGTCGATTAATCTCGGATTGTTAGAGCTCATGATCTTTAGGTTCATTACGTCCTCCTGCTAGCTCATATCGGACTATATCTTAAGACCAATGAGAGAATTTGAAATGTTCAATAGTTTAGGGAATTATTATTAATTATATGTGATATGATTGATGTTTAATTGTAGAATTAAACAATTTAGGAGTTGAAAATATTTCAATATTATTTATATATTACACATGAATAGGAATTCATGATCCAGATTGGTGTTTTATTAATTTAATATTAGATATTAAATTAATTTTATTAATTAAATTGTTTAATTAATTTTATTAATGAAATTGTTTAATTAATTATTAGAATTAATTTAATTTAAAATTGATTTAAGAAATTTTATTTAAAATTGATTACTTGAACTAATTTTATTTGAATTTAAAAATTCATTTTAATTTGAATTTTTGGAAAATTCAAAAATTAAATTAAATTTGAATTAGTGGAAATATCCCAAAAATTCCACTAATTAAACACCTATAATTCCATTAAATTAAATTTTATTTGGTGTCATCTCGAGATGCAATTCAATTGCATGGATTCTTCTATAAGAAGAAGACTAATTTTATGGGAAAAAATTTCATGCAATTTTGGTTTTTGAAGAGAGAATTGGTTCTTCCAAAATCCTACACCAAATCACTCTCAATCTCAAAATTCCCTTCAATCTCACCACAATTCAGATCCCACAATCCATTCTAAGGTGAAAAATAGCGAGGGAGATTCTAATGGTGATCGACAAACCGTTCTTAATCAGAATTGGAGAGGGATTTTAACAATTTTAGAAGTTCTTCAAATGTTGTTTTTTCTGAAACTCTAATTTCAAGTTATGAACATGCATGCTTAATTTTCAAAATTAATGTAGTTAGAGTGCTTAAGATCTAAAGCGCTTCTGCATGCTTGTAATTAACTCTTACACTCTCCACTTAGACGAATCCCTAAAATGGTAGATATATTGAGTCGACAAATCTAGTCACTCTCATCCATACAGATCAAATGATCGCTTCATAGGTAAGAGTTCAAAACTCACTCAAGACTAATGTCAAATTACTTATGATTATCCTAGTGAAATGTAAGCCTCTTCAAGTAACAGTGTTATAAAGAGAGACTAATCATTTTGAGGTCTGGTCTTATATAAATTCTTTGTATAGGATACACCACTGACATGTCTTCACATGAATTATCAGAATTAGATCATTTGTAACACTTTATAACAATTGTAACAATTATAAAGTGGGTCATATCCATAGTGTTACTAGGATAAGGTACCTAACTTATCCATCTACTACAGACCAATCAGGTTATTATTACTTAAACATGATCTACTTGTATGTCACCATATACATGTTTAAACTACATTAAATAACCTAAGATCTTAGTTTATTGGATTTGGGTTAATGCAAACTAAATGTCAAATAAAATAACACTTTATTTAAATAAATAATTCATGTATAAATAATTTAAAGCTACGAAATGACGAGATCTAGAGCATCAATCATAACACTATAGACCTTTTAAGTTATTTCTTGTACACGATCCACTTGTATGTCCAACACATATTGTTCAAGTTACGTTAAATAATCTTGGATCTTAGTTTATTGGATTTAAGTCATGTAAAAATAAATAACACTTTATTTATTTGAAAATAAATAATACTTTATTTGTTCAATAGTTTGTTTATAATTTATAGACTACGAGATTTAGGATATAAATCCCAACAGATGGTATATACTAAATGCATTAATTTGTCAAATGATATATCAAATATAAATTATATTAGTTCATTTGTTTTATTTTAAAATTTGTATATGATTTTAATTGTCTATAAATTATATTTAATTTCGTATATCAATTATATAATAAATATTTCATATTTCATATATTAATTGATTGATATACCTAATTTAAAGAGGAAAAAAATATGTCAATAATATTGTTGATCTATCAAATATGAAGTATATCATTTAGAATGATACCTAAGTATCGCATTGAATTAAAAAGAATTGCAAGTAGATAATTAGTGTATCAATAATATAGAAATTATATTTAAGTTGGTATATCGATTGTGTAACAAATATTTCATATTTCATATATTAATTGATTGTTATATCTAATTTAGAGAGAAAAAAAAACCTATTAAATGATATTGTTGGTATTTCAAATATGAAATATATCATTTAGAATGATACTCAAAGTATAATATTGACATTTCGATATAATTGTATATTAGTAATAATTCAAAATGAATTGCAATATGTCAATAGTATATCATAATGAGCCCAAAATGTAATACTAAGCATTTGATGTATTATCAATTCAATAGTCATTTAAATTGTATTTAAACAGTAACACATTAATGTACTAATGGTATATCAATTGTCACTAAAAAATCAATTTAGGTAAATTTTTAGCGTACCAATAATATATCACCCATGAATTAAATCTATTTTAAGAATTGTATTGGCTAGTATATCAATACTCATAAAAAAACTGATGCAAAGTATAAAAGGTATAAATGCTCATGAAAGCAAACCTAATTTGAAGTATAAAACGAAAAACTAATTTGAAGTATATCATTAGTGTATCTATAGTATATCAACATTTCTTCTAAATAATATTTTAAGTACAATATTGATATACTTATATCATATCAATATTAATTAAAAATTCATTTCAAGTATAAAATGTTTGTGTATCATTAGAATATCAGTACTTCTTAAAAATAAATTTGTTCAAGTATGTCAATAACATATCAACATATATGTTCAAAATCATATTCTATTTCAAATGTAAGATTGGTGTATTAATAGTTTGTCAATATTCATTCAAAATAGTTACTAACCTATTGGATTAAACCATTATAAGTTGTTTATAATATACTAGAAAAATAATATTCTATAATAGATGAATAAGGATTGAAATTAAGCCATGAGTAATAATAATGAACAAGCACTTTTTGATCGATAAACATGGTTTATATAATCATACATTTAGTATATCTACTGTATAACTTATGTACTTTCAATTTGTTATATCAGTCAAAGTCATAAATAATAACTAATCTACAAACATTTATTGACTGATAAATGCAATATACGAATGGTAATTTTGATATATCAATTGTATAACATATTAATCTTATGTTTCATATTAATCAACTGATATACTAAATATAAAAGTACATTAGATGACTTATATACCAATTATAAAGTATATCAGTTATAATATTGATATACATATTGATACACCAAATAGAAGTAAATTTGGAATAATAAAATAGAAATATGCTTCAATATTTGTTTGTTATATTGCAAATTTCGAAAAACATAAATTTAACACTTTTTTTTTTGTTATTCTTCCAAGTGCCCTTTTCTTTTATCATTAATCTTTTAGTAGTTATTTGGTTTGAAGGTTTTCTGCATGAGAATTGACACATACATATAAAACTCATGTTTATTTCATAGTTTTCAACATTTTGTCCAGAAATAAGCTATTTTCATGTATTCTCATTCCTCATAAACATGGGTTTTCTATTATCTTCCAAATCGGTGGGTTTTCTCTTTTATCCTATCCATTTGTTTTTAATTTTATATATAATTTCGTTTTGAATATTGTTAATTAAATAATTATATTAATTTAACAAAATTAATATAAATAATTTACTTAATATTTATATAATATTAATAATATTAATTAAATCAATAATAATCTATTAAAATATTTACTTAACTTTTTTAAAAAAAATTAAATGAATGCAATAATTTTTTAGATAAGTAAATAATTAATTAACTAAAAATATCTTAAATATATTTAATTGGTAAAGTGGGATTAGTTATACTTGATTAGTACAAAATTTTAATTTTCCATAATAATAATTGATTATTTATTTTTTTTATAATCAATCAATTGTTTATTGAAATTAATTTAAATTTGATCTTTCATCTCTACTTCGAAACTATATATTATATAATACTTACATTGATTATTATATAATCATACTATAATATTTAAATTATAAATTAAATTTTAATATACACTTAATCATTCATTATTAACAATATCATATTTTTTTATAAAAAATTTAAATATTTGTAATTATAATAAATATACAATTATTAACATATCAATATTTTTATCATCTTTTCACTTTTAATATAATATATTGTTTATTAAAATAAATTTTCTTATATTATTTAATTAAAATGATAATTACCGTTGAACTTAAAATTATAAAAATGATTATGTATTAGATTATAATTAATATGACGCTCATTAAAGATATTAATTGATTAATTTTAATTAGGAATTACTCCATTTTCAAATATTTATAATTAAAATGATTGTTGGTCTTAATTAATTAACTTTTATCAATATATTGAATGATATTTAATTAATCTATTACAATTATATAAGATTTTCATGCTTAATTTCATAAATTAAATATAAACATAATTTTTGTTCATAGTCCATGCACAACCAATCACAATCGTCTTTTATTCCTAGATATCCTATTCTTAAACATCCTATTTCAAGATATCCTTTATTTTCAAACATATATAAAACCTTAAAACAAATGGTCCTTATGAATTTAGCTAAATCAAAATGTAAACTGTATTTTCTTTTAGAAGCAAGATAAAGTTTACATTATACTCTTGTACATGATTTACATTTTATTTCTCTTAAGACTTTATATTTAAACAAGCATGGTAAAAATGAATTAATTTTTATACTCAAAAGTTTAAAAGGTTAAGCAGATAATTTTTACATTTTGAAGAGTATGAAGGTTTGATTTTTACAGTTGAAAGTTTAACGTCGTCATTATTATCACCATCATATGTTAAGAGTGCTTCTTGTAATTGGTTAAAAAAATTACTAATTAAAGATCTCATACTCATTTATATCGATAGGTTTGTACATGTTAGAACCAAATGATGATAGTTGTGTTGTGGTTGAAGCAACTGCCTTGAAAACAAAATTGGCACAACTTCGATGCTAAATCGTCAAAGTCGATAGCTCCCAAAGTTTATACAATTCTTGATCTCTGACGTGTACTAGTGGGAGAATGGGCTCAATTTTATGAATTAATCCACTAATTAATTCTTGAAATTATTTTAATTAAAAAGGGATTAAAAATTAAAGAGAAAGATACTAAAATTTAATTTTATTTTTGCACAGGCACGATTATAGTTACATGCGTGTGGAAAAAGTTTCTACTTTCACCTTGAAAACAACAATTTGAAAGCTTTCATTTCATGTCTTGATATTTAGACCTTTTATTCCAATTTAAAATTTTCAAATGTGGGACAATAGTAACACCTTTCTTTATTTTTATTTCCTATTGATGTTGGCCCAAAGTTATTCTCAACTGCATATACTAAGTCAAAAGAATATAAAATCATTAGTACGTTATGTGGTTTTAATCAATAAATAATAAAATGCATAAAAAAAAGGTATATGTTTAAATTTGATAAATATATATTACAACTTGTTCGAAGCTATCTTTCAAAAATAGAAAAACAATAGTAAGTTGTTCCAAAGTGTAGATAACGACTGATTCGAACTCATTATAAAATTGTTATTTTTCTTAATCCTTTTTTAAAATTAATTTTAAATATCTCAATTGGGTATTGTATTAATATTTATATCATTATGTCTACAAAGTCAATAACGGTGGTGTTTGGATCAATTAAGACAGAAATACATACAAATATACAATGCGACAAAAACAACTTTCTAGCAGATTATAAGAAATAAAAATTCTAGCTCCGATTTATTTTTTCTCCTCTTTACCCTTTTAATTTTATTATTGATGTTATCCAAATAAATTATTGTCGACCATGAAAGATTAATGGACAATGACATAGCGAAAATGGGTATAAATAATATACTCAGTACCGGATTGAGAAATTTTATTGATAAAAGATTTTATATAATTTAGTAAATATAAATGTAATGAATAGAATTATAATCTAGATTTAAAGGAGGCTAAAAAAGAAATTTACTATTGAGCTAACTAATGATTTTGATATTATGCTAGTTTTTTATATATATTATATAAAGAGTATAAAGTTGAGGAGGGCTTGAACTCTCAAGCCTATACTAAATCCATTTCGGAATGTAATATCGGATTATATAATCCCCACTCTACATAGTTAAAAGTAAGAAAAAATGACAATGACAAAGGAAAACTTATGGCCCATTTCGAAATCATTTGAATTTTATGTTTCTGGAATTCTGTTTTTTTATATAATTTCTTTATAATGGTTTTCATCGATTTTTCTTAAGAAACACTCAAATTCTTAACCAAATTTAAAAAATAAAAATACATATATATTTTAATTTTAAAAAATTAGCTTGGATTTTAAAAATATTTGAAAAATTAAATATAACAAAATAAATAAATTTATTGGTGGAAGTCGTGTTTAAAAGCATATGTCCCTTTTGATAACGTTATGCTTTTAGTTTTTATTTTAATAAAATTGAGTTTATAAATACTCGTTCCACCTGAGAATTTATTTGTTGTTTTGTAACTTTGTTGTCTGTTTTTATAAACCTTTGGTAAAATTCAAGCTAAATTTTAAAAATGAAAAATAATTTGTTATATTAATTTTTGAAATTTAGATAAAAATTCAAATGTTTCTCAAGACAATGTAAAGAAATTGAGAGAAAAACACCCATTTTAAAACTAAAGAAAAAACAAAATAATTATTGAGTCTTAAAAATTAAAAAAAAAAACTAAATAGATCAAATATTTAATGAACATCTTTTACCACCCAATGATTGGATGAAATTAAAATAAAGGATATCTAACACATAATAAAATTTATTACATACAATGTTACAACAATCTGAAGGACAATTACTAAAACACAAAAATAAATATTAAAAAGACAGACAAAAATATTAAAAATATTAAAACAATTGCTAAAGGACAATTACTAAAACACAGACAACAGTCAGAAGGACAATTAATAAAACACAAACAAAAATATTAAAAAGACAAAACACAAGGTTTGGTAAATTCGCCTAAGTCTAGAGGGCAGTGTGCATAGGAAAAATAAATTCACTAATATAAAGTCAATTGATTACAACGTTGTACTTATCTGTAAATAAACGACAATTACAATGACCACATATAGCTTAACTTAGTCAAAGATTATTTAGGCTCCCCCTAAGTGTGAGACTCCTCTCAACAATAATTTTATCTTTCTACTTTCAAATGAAGACCACTTCACTTGAAATACTTAGATTCTCCCTAAGTATGAGAATTTCTTATCAATATGCAGTAGATGAATCACTAAAATTGAGAGTAACACTCAAGATCAACAACAACAATAAACTCTCACAATCTCAAAGATTGACACCGTACCATTGTGTTTTAGGCACAAACACAAAACAAAATGGTGTGACGATTCATCAAGAGTGCCAACCCTAAAACCAACATCATTGACCCATATATACACACAACATAAAAGGAAGAACAAATCAAAATTTGCATTCTCAACATTAGAAAAGAAATAATCCAGGAATAATAAAGCACGTAGAATTTTCAGATAAGGAAAAAAATATTATGGTGGAATTAGTAATTCGAGAGACATCTTAGGGAATAATTCAAAGGATAGAACAAATAGCATTTTGAAGGACAACTATCGCAATGATCAAATAGAATTTGTCACCAATTTTGGATCAAATAAATTTCGTTTCTACCTAAAAACGCAGTGTACTGATAGCACGAGTCAAACACAAAGAACCATTGAGTTCTCTATCAAATTGCTTATAGCCCAAAGTAATTGAATGGAGGTTTTGAAAAGAGTAGTTTTGGTAGCAAGAAAAATAAATTACATAAAAAGTAAATAGAGAGTGAATTCAAATGATTAAACTATCTAGCTTAGGCTTTTGAGTTACTCCCCAATTTGTATCTTGATCATAGATGTTACCCCCTTCCCTAGATTACCCCTCTTAATCCAAAAAGGGAGGTGAGACAATAATTGTCAACCCTTTTATGACAACTACTGCCCACAACTCCTGAACACCTGTATTACTAGCACCTGTTCAACTCGACTAATAGTTCATAATATTCTTGGACTCAACACATGGTTTACTATTACTAAATGATATCGATATATATAACAATTCAGAGACTAAATTTATATACACCACAAACTTTCCTCATATTCTTTTCCCTTGACATGAACATAAACTAAAAGACAAAAACATAATGAGCCACCTAAACTTCCACTCGCTGTGTGATTCTGGGATGTGACTCACTGGCAGAGCAACTAAACCTTGGGATGTTGACCGCTACCTAGAGAGGAAAACATTTTAAATGTGTGAGCTAGGAAGCCTAGTAGGGACAAACTTAAATAAAAAATCATACTTCAAATCATAAATAATATAGGCTAGAAATATTCTTAAAACTATAATCAGAGTTTTGAAAATGAAACGAAAATCATAAGATACATTTTGTTAATCCCTGAAATAAACTCATTAATATCATTAAGAAAACCCCACTACTCCACTGTTTAATCATGCGAGAGAGTTCTTTTGCTCAATTCCTAATAACCTTAGTTGAGAGAGAGCTCTTTTGCTCGATCTCATCAACGTCGATAACATAGTCATACATGCATGAAGAGTTGAAGTAGACCTTGACCACCTTGCCATACCTTCGACGTCAAGGATTCCTAACATCACTGGAATCTAGGTACCTTACTATACTTTCGGTACAAACATTGGAGTAGGATTTGTACAAGACATAGATATATAAACACATAACATATATACAAAGTATGCATTTAAAATGATTAAACTTCATGATTTCATAGTAATGCATGGTGCCTTGTAAAACATGGAGTATGCTTATAAAAATTTCTTAGAAAACTTCCATCATTCGGTACAACATAGTATAGGCTCACTGTAAATCGCATACTAAATTCATAAATAACTTTAACATTTGAAATCATTGACTATACGTTCAACATTCATTTTTCAAGCATGCGTTGGAGAAATTATGATATAAAACATATGAAATGCCTATGCGTTAAGATTTTTTTAATGAAAATCACGTTAGAACTTGCCACTCACAGTATTGGGCTACTTCCCCCCATCAGTTGATAGACTTTTCCTATAGGCGTTTGTCCTATAACATTAGGGAATACTTGGGTTAACGCCACTAGCTCCCTTTTGAGCTTAACTTAAACAATAAAGCTTAACATTAAACTTAGGGTAACCATTGCATTTTTCATCTCATTGCACCTTCTAATACATCCCATACATAGCAAAATTTACCTCGCATTTGGCTTATGGGTGCCATGCGGCCATAAGTGTTTGCTTATGCCTTAAGACGTGCTTACCATGCTAATGTGTCGTGCTTTTGCTCACGCATCTCTTTTTGACTTCAGCCAAAACTCCCCTTTACAGCCATGCATTCAACCCTTGCACACACCACAGACATGTACGCTCGTGCGCTCACCAACGCCCCAACCAGAGCTTCCAGCTGCCTGTTTATTCTTCATAAGCAACTGCGTGCTTATTCAACCACCAATTTTCATACTTCAATTTTCTCACATGAATAACTTAAATTCCAAAAGTTAATTCAAAAAAATTCCTTCTAAAAACTTATTCATAATTATCTTAACATCCTCACCTCAAATTTTAAGCTCCTGATTCCTCCTATCGAGCTCAGATTTCATCAGTCTTCTCATCTTACTCGATCAAGTCTACAAGCTCTTAAATACTTAGAAAATTCTTCGAGTTCCAACCCAAAATCAGAGAATTTCCTCTTGACACCTTCAGCCCTCTTCAACCTCAAGGACATTTCTAAGTTAGTTGAACTCTTTTCCCTTAGCATAATTGGATCAACCAAATCGAGCTCTTCTTTCAACCTCCCTTATATACTTGGGAGTGCATGGTTATCACGTATGCTTAACATGACAGCTAGCCCACTAATCATGTTTAGAGCATCTAAACATGACAGCTGTCCCACTAAGCTTGGTGATTAAGCTGAAATCTTCCGCCTCTTCCCTAACACCTAGGTTATTAAACCATCGTATTGGTTAAATTTGCAATGAATTCCCTTCTCTTGGGCAACGCATCTTAGCCTTTGTGTCACGCTTTCGTGGCTTAAACCCACGCATAAATGCATGCTTCTTATCAACACTTCTAACCTTCCATTGCACTCTTCAACATCCTCTTAAGCTTATAAGCTCCAACTGCTTGGCCATCGCCTCGTCAGCACAACACTCAGGCTTAGCCCTTAGTCAACATACACCTTATATCTCGCGGCCCATCTAGCCATTGACTTAACATCTCCCCTGCGACATCCTTTATGTGTTTACCTTCTTGAACTAACCATGGCTCTCAACACCTATCTCACAAAGTCATTTCTCTATCCTACCACTAAACATCATTGTATCCCTTTTTACTCGAGAGCTTAAGCTCCTATACTTTGCATATTTTCTTGCCCTTCCTCTGACTTGCCTTTATTATTCTCCACTTCCTACACATCGACTAGGTTCACCATCTGGACATATATACAAGCAACACTTAGAAAATCTTTCCTCCCTTAGTCTTTCAAATGCAATCTTCATTAAACATACTTGGTGTATTTTTTTCCATTATTAATAATTCATGTCTTAAACACATAATTAAGAGGACTTAAACTTAATTAACTAGTAAGATAAGTTTAGAGGTTTACAATAGATCCATTAACTAAATTGCTAAATTGTCTAGCTTAACCAATTTACCTAGAAAAGGTAGGTGAGAGTCCAAATTATCAAACTAACCTAGGTGAGAGTCCAAATTATCAAACTGACCAACATAATTAAATGTGATGTATTCTAATTAATTCGAACTAACTCCATTAAGATTTTGGATTACGGTAAGGTGAATATCTAATAGGAAAAGCCTAATTCAATACTCAACATGATTCTTCCTAGGTCGATAGAACAATACTATTCATCATAGACAATAAATCACAAGTCTAACTAACCTTTTGCTACTCTTAGATCAAATCAATTATATGTCATGTATTATAATATAATTCCTAGCTATTAATTACAAAATTTCAATAAGTTTGTCAGAAATTCATGAGAAAATATAATCATAAACATTCAACATAGTAAAGAGAATCCAAAGACAATTTATGAAATTATAATAAAGCAATCATAAATCTCACAAGTCTACAACAATAGGGGAAAATCACTCTACACCTAAACTAAAATAACCTCCTTAACCCATAATCGATATGAAGAAAAAGGAGGAATCGTTTTAGTACATAAAATGACTAAATCGGCTAGATCTGAGTTGGAAAATCCTAGGTGGCAGAATGATATTTATAAAAGTTGAGTTGATGCCACGACTCTGTGTGAAAATCAGGCATCAAGTGGGCAGTGTGGTCGCATCTATGTGCACATCAATACTTCAAAAGTTGAGATTCATCTAGACGATTGAGGTAAAGTCATGATTCGTCTAGACGATGAGGTAAGATTCGTCTAGACGATGAAGGTTCTACCGAGGATCGTCTAGACGATGGTGCTTCTGCCGAGAGAGAGTCTAAATGATAAGAGTGCCGAGGTAAACGATAGTGTTAAAGAGATAAGGGAAGAAGAAGAACACCAAGAGTTTTACGTGGTTTGGCAAAAAGTAGCCTACGTCCACGAAGAAGCTGACGATTTCTGATAGGAGAGTTACAACAAGAACTTACAAGATAAGTAGTTATCTATCTTGATCTCACAATTTTCTTTTTCACTCTCTTACTTGTACAAGAAATTACAGATTATATAAAGACAGCTTGTATAACTAATTTCTAACAACATTGAAATTGTTTTTCATCACTTATAATAACAATCTCCACCTTGAAAGAAAACTTCAAGTGTTTTTTCAGCTTCTCTATACTGAATCTCTTTTTCTTTAACCTTTGTCTCTCAGCTCAAACCCTATAATATCGAGGCATTTCTGAAGTTTGAATTGAGTGACAGTCTTTTCCAACATGTCGGAGGCATTCTTTGAGGTATGAACTTTCAACACTTCTATTTGTTTTGCTTCAATCTGATCTCGAATGAAATGATATTTAACATCTTTATGCTTTGTTCTGTTGTGATACTATGGATGCTTTGATAAATGTATGTTGCTCCACAAAAAAAATTACTGTATTCTATGTGATCCCGAAATCACTTAGGAGACCCTTCAGCCATAAACCCTCTTTTACTGCTTCTGAAAGAGCGATAAATTTTGCCTCAGTAATAGAAAGGGCTACTACCTATTGTAATGTAGCCTTCCAGCTTAGAACACACATTCCACATAGGAAGATATAGCCCGGTAAGGATCTTCTCTTGTCTAGGTCTCCAGCATAGTCAGAGTCAACATACCCAATCAGATTTGGTTCTCTGTCTAGAAGCTGTTGGTATATTAGTTTAGCACTTGTAGTACCCTTAAGGTACCTCATTATCCACTTAGTTTCCTCCCAATACCTCTTACCCAGATTAGCCATATATCTACTTACCATACTAGTAGCATAAGCAATATCCGGCCTTGTAGACACCATTAGATACATTAAGCTTCCCACAACTTGGGAATAGGGAACAGTTGACATTACCTTCTGATGTTCAATGTCAGATTCTTTAGGTGAATTCTCTGTTGAGAGTTTGAAATGATTAGTAATAGGAGTACAAACTGATTTAGTCTCTGTCACATGATATTTCTTAAGAAATTTCTAACAATATTGTGACTGATCAATATTGAGAATACTTGATTTTCTGTTTCTGATTATATCAATACCTAGAATTCTCTTTGCATTTCCCATGTCTTTCATTTCCAATTCTAATTTGAGTAGATCTTTGACTTTATTTAATTCTTGCATACTTGCTCCTGATAATAGCATGTCATCCACATAGAGTAACAAATAGATAGGGTGAGTTTAGGTATCAGTGTTTATGTAAACATAGCTATCATAGGAACTCTTATTAAAGCCATTCTTCTGCATAAAGTCACTGAATCTCCTATTCCAACACCTAGGGGATTGTTTAAGGCCATAGATATACTTTTTAAGTAGGTAAACATAGTCTTCTTTCCCTCTGGCCTCATACCCCTTAGTTGGCTCATGTAGATAACTTCTTTTAAGAAGCCATGTAGAAAAGTTGTTTTAATATCAAGTTACTCCAACTCTAGGTTATTTTGAGCCACAATAGACAATAATAATTTGATAGAAATCTGTTTGACCACTGGAGAGAATATCTCATTGAAATCAACATATGGTCTTTGAATAAAACCCTTAGCTACTAACCTAACTTTATATCTAGGTCCTTGATCATTAAGGAATCCCTCCTTTAATTTGTACACCCATTTGGATGCAATTGGCTTACAACCTTTGGGCAAGAGTGTTAACTCCCAAGTGTTATTTCTGACTAGTGAATCAACTTCTTCATTCATTGCTTCTATCCACAACTTAGCTTTAGGACAACTCACTGCTTCTTCAAAAGTTGAGGGTTATGAATCATTACATAAATCTGAAGCATTTAAAGCTAAGTAGTCATCATATATTGAAGGTGGCACAATAGTTCTTCTTTGCCTATCTCTATCTAGGATTTACCCCTTCAAATCTGGTTCTTCTTGCTCGGGATCAAAAATAGCATTTTCTACTTCTTCTTCAAGATGAGGTAGTTGATCAAAAGGTGATTTTGAGCTTGAAGGATCAGAGCTAGGGTTGAGTACTTGTTCCACCTCAATTTTATTATTCTTCATTTGAGGTGTTGTAACATTAGATGTAGATCCATGCATAAACATCTCATCCTCCCTGAAAACAACATCTCTTCTCTGTAGGGTGTCCTGTGAAACCCAAGGACATACATTTCACTGCTCGGGCAGCTAATTTTCCTTTGTTCTGATGGACAAATCCAGTGCAACCAAACACCCTTAGATTATTTAGGCTAGGAGGTTATTTGGTCTACTTTTCTTCAGAAGTTAGAAGGTTAAGAGAGAGAAGCATGGGGGTATCTATTTAGGGTATAGACAGTATATGAAGCTGCTTTAGTCCAAAATTTTTCAGGAAGTATTGCATCTGACAGTAGGCTTCTTACCATTTCCATAATAGTTCTATTCAATATCTCTACCACCCTATTTTTCTGAGGTGTATACCTAACAGTCTTGTGTCTAGTAATACCATGCTATCTACAAAAAACATTAAACTCTTCTGCACAATACTCAAGCCCGTTATTAGTTCTTAGACACTTAATTTGACTCTTAGACAATTTTTCAACCATAATCGTCCATTCTTTGAACTTATCAAATACTAAGTCCTTAGATTTAAGGAAATATATCCAAAATTTTCTAGAATAATCAACCACGAAGGTTAAGAAGTACCGGGCTCCACTTAAGGATTGGAAAGGTGAGGGACCCTATAGGTCCAAATGCACATAGTCAAGGATGGCCTTGATTGTATGCTGAGCCTTTACAAAACTCTTCCTTGTAGCCTTCCCTATCACAGTGTTCACAAAAGGATAGGTTTTGATGAATTCCTTTAGGTAGAATTTCCTTATTAGCGAGAGCTTGTAGACCTTTGGCACTAATGTGTGAGAGTCTTTTGTGCCAAAGATCTCCTTCAGTAGGCTGCTTCTGAATCACAATCAAGGCTGAATGCATTTTCTGAACTCTTTGAACGACGTAGACACCATTAATCTTGACCCCTCTGAGAATAGGCTTATTGTTCTTCAAAACTTCACAGTAGCCTTCCTTTCCTCTGTATTCACAGCCAATAGAATCGAGCATGCCTAGTGAAATCATATTTCTCTTCAACTTAGGCACATATCTAACATTTCTCAATAGTTTGACTTATTCATCTTCAAGTTTGAGTGAAACAGAACCAATACCAACCACTGGAAATGAGTTATTATTATCCATGTAGACAGAGCCTCCATCAAACTCTCTATAAGTGTTGAACCAGTCTTTGTGGGGTGTCATGTGGAAAGAACACTCTGAGTCTTAAACCCAATCTAGGTTCTGATTAGATTCTTCATCTGCCTTCCAATTTGATGTAGCTAAAGTATCTGAATAAAAGTAAGAATCCTCACAAACTGAGGTTTCACCTGACTAATTTTGTTGGACTTTCTATTGAGGTTGTGGTTGTTTGTTCTTCTGCTAATTTTTCCACTTTAAAATTCTAAAATCCTTGATTAGATGTCCTAGCTTTTTGCAATATTTACATCTAACCTTGGATTTTTCTTTCGCCTCTTCTGTTGAGCTTTGTTTCCCATTTTCCTTATTATTCTGCCTTGACTTACCCTTGACAAATAAGCCCTCAGCACTGGGCTCACTAGAAGAAATTCGGGCTTTAATGTCGGTTTTAAATTGACATGAAAGGGATTTAATGTCGATTGGTAACTGAAATCAAAGATAGTGTTATCGGTTGCCTTTAATGTCGGTTTTAAATCGACATTAAAGGGCTTCAATAACACCAATAACACAGCCTTCAATGTCGGTTGCAACTGACATTAAAGACCTTTAATGTCGGTTGCAATCGACATTAAAGATCTTTAATGATTAGCCTGTTGATTGAAACCGACATTAAAGCCTTTTTTTTAATTCTTAATTGACATTGAAGCCCAAATCTGTCCGTTTCATCAATTATTGTCCATTTTTTAAAGTTCCCTTGCCAAATCCATTTTTTCGGTAAAAAAAGTATAACATGACACATCATCATCGAACACTATGGCTGTGGTATATTATTCATATATGGATTGTAAATCTATTACATTTAATCCGTAAATTCTGTTATAGAATTATAATTTAAAAGGCGTACAATAATTCAGCCTTGAAAACACAGATTACAAGTAATACAAAGATTATGATTTTATAAACATTATGAGTTTATTGTCCCTCTCCACTTGGTAAGTATGGATCCTTTCGTAATTCTTCTTGAACAGACCTCCCAGCTTCAGCAATTTCTGGTTATAGGCATCTTTGTTTGACCACTGTTGTTTAAAGGATCACAAACAATAAAGGTTTGGGCGTAAGCGTAACACATGTAACGAAAGATTGTATCCATTCAAATATATATAGATATAGATATAAATGGATAAAATGTTTGAGACCTTACCCTTAGAAACTCTACAACTTTTGCCAGCTAACTGTTGCTGCTCGAATGTACTTTGGTTTCCATGCCAAGAGAAAATAGAAGAGCCGGATTGCAGGACAAAACACTCAGTAAAGTTCAATGAGGTTGCAACCTAGATAATCATAAGTTGAGACATTACCATAAGACTTGTAATGGCTCAAATTAGTACAGGCTTTCAGCATAAACATGAAACATGACCCAATGATAATGTTATAACATTATTTCCAATCAGCTTGAATATGTATGCACACATATGTTTCAAACCTCAAGAGTCAAGATTGAAAGGCATTTTAAAAAGCATGAATCGCACTTAACATAGAAGGAAAATTATCAAAATCACTTCTACGTATAACTTCAACTTGCACTGTTTTATTGTTGTGAATGGATGTTTGTGATATCCTAATAAGGGCAACAGAATCTTCCGTGTAAGTTTCATTAGCCAAAGCTTTATCTGTTATGAGTTTCTTATAACTAGAGCTCAAGCCACCCTACACCAAAATTCATTAAGAAAATGATGGTTATCTGTGTCTTTCAAGGACCCTCTCAGTTCCACATCAGAACCTTGTAAAAGAAACTACAACGTGATTCTAATCAAAAGAGATGAGTTAAGAAAGAAGCTTTATAAGACTACCACCTTGAGCACCACAAAAGGTTGAAAAAGGGCAATAAATTGGGGTGGCTCTTTGCCTTGAAATATACGACCCTGCCAAAAGAAAAAAGCATATGATAAGGAAATTCTCAAAGAACTATTTATCACGTATACTTTATGTTTATGGTACCTAAACAGGCCTCCCTTTCAACGAGTTGGATATTGTATTCGTCAACTGTGTAGCCATCTTTTAATCTTCCTAAGGTTTGAAATAATAGAAAATAGTTTAACAGCAATAAACACATATGTTTATGTACAAATGCACTTAAATATGTCATGATACGAAAATGTAAGGAATGAGAAAACATCCCTACACTTGTTTACAAGCAATTATTCTTTTACAGGAATCAAGAGTACTTTCATTAGATCAAGGAAATCATCTTCTATTATTCCCTTTCTAAGCCATACCTAAAGAATGAAAACCATTAGGACCCCGATTAAACAATCAAAACTAATCTAACCATTTCAAACAACCAAAACTGGTATCATCTAAACCTCCATTTTCTCGCCTCCCTCCAGCAACGGTGGAACTTCCTCATTCACTGGTGCACTTTTTGTTAATCCCTTGAGATCGAGACCTTGTTGCTTCAATAGAGCTATTTACAAAAAGAGTGCCATTTTGAATAATAATTAAAGCAAGCAGAATAAAAAAACTCATTTTATCAATTAGATGTGGTAACTACCAGCTACTTTCCTCTTCCTTCCTCAGCACCTGTAGTCACTGATCCAACTGGCCAGGACTCGAAGTTGGACTTAAAAGAATGTGTTTTATAGCCTTGTATAACCCAAGTCACACGAGTTGCCTTTGGCCTATTCTGGTTGGCAATAAATTCCTGAATATAAAGTATTGTTTGATAAATCTTGTCCATAACTTTAATTACTTGAAATTTTGGAACAAAAGGTTACCTCAGCTACTTGAATTGTTGCTTTTCGCTCCTCTACTTACGTCACTCTTCTAACCCAAACAAATATTTCAGCACCACAGTCCAGAAGATAACACTTATTATTTTCCAGTATGCTTAAGTTAACAACTACCCACATCCAAATTGCTAGATTTCTCCCCACTACAGCAGCAAACTTCCAGTACACAGTAAAAATACATCCAAATGAGATACACCAAATCACAGTAAAAAAATTACCTTCTCAAGTGTCTCCTTAATTGCTTCATCACTCAGCTTCTTACTCCTACCTTTCTTAAGGATGTTATCACAAAAGGTAGCAAGTAATTATGCACTAGAACTTCAAGTAATTCAACAAATGTATCATATACAACAAAACCATTAATTAAATTAAATTTCAAAGGCCATAGATACATAAAAAGGCCAAAATCTAGGAGCAAAGAGACATATTGGAGTGAAACCACAGCTGGCTTTCATTGAGATATTTACACAAACAGTTGAGAGGCATAAACATAATAATAAAAATTTCATGCCAAAGCACATAAAGTATCAACATGCCTCCAACATTGAGACATTTTCTTTACAAGTTCACAAGGTTCTCAACCCCCTTCTCACAAAATCTCACCAATGCATGATTTATACCATATAATCCTAAACCATATCTCATGTCAAAACACATAAAGTAACAACATGCCTCCAACATAATCATATGCATAACCAAACATTCTCAACAAGTCAATAAAGTCATATGCACCATATCACTTAATAACTCATTCACACGTAAGCTATTACACTACTACATGACTTCACAACATGCTATTATTTAGCCAAAACACATGATTTAAGATGATCAATATGTAGCCATAAATAATATATAAATTACAATAGAAGCTCGAAACATGCTAGCACACAAAAAATAGACTCCAGAAGTGGAAAATGGTGTCTGTTTCAATGGATTGGACCTGTCTACGATCTCCTCCTCTGAAACAGTCTTATTAAAGTTGCATCAACTTTTCTTTTGGTTGTGTGTATTCTCTTTTCATAATGAAAGTGATTTTGAACCATTCAATCTAAATCTGAATGGAAATTGGTTTTCTTTATGGGGGGAAATTAATTTGAATCCAAATTTATTTTGTGGGGAATACTTTTTGACTAGAGAGAGAAATAGAGAATAAGCTGAGCCATGATAAATTCTCTGCTTAATTGATTGCAATAGATTCTTTACTTAGGGCACTCTTCACCTTTTTTTCCCCTTCTTTCTCTTTTCCTTTTCTTTATAACATTTTTTCAAAAGAGAAAAAAAATAGATATCTCGTCTCTATCAATTAGCTTTAAAAATTGGAAGGACAACATCTATATCAATATATAATGAAGTGAGACACTCTTAAAGCTAACAAAGATGATATCTATCCACGAAGTTTTAAAGAAAAATATCAAAATACTTAAATCGCGTGAACGATTGATGACGTGAAGAACGATTGACGAATGGCGAGGGAAGAAAGTTGATAATGAAGAGAATGAGCGACGACGATTTAGGGTTATATTATTTAGTGTCGGCGCGAAAGGTAAAGAAGAGAAGAAGCCGCGATTTAGGGTTATATTATTTAATACAATAAGAAAAAAAAAACATTACACCTTTAATGTCGGTTTTAAACCGACATTAAAGCCCATCTTCAATGTCGGTTTAAAACCGACATTAAAGATCCTTTTTTTTTTTAAACTGACATTATACATCTGATTTCATTTTTTTCAACCGACATTAAAGCCTGAATTTCTTCTAGTGGCTTATCTTCCTTGCTGGTTAGGAGCTCCATCTCTTTGATTTTAAAGGCTAAAATGATAATATCAGTAGCTAGAGAGCCTCTACCATATTTTAGGGCAGTCTTTACATCCTTATAGGAATCCGACAATGAGTTAAGAAACACAAGGGTTTCATTATCTACCCCAATCTCTTCTCCTTGAGTCTTGAATTCAGTAGTAATCTTTTTGAAGTCATGAATGTTCTCTGTCAAGGATTTCGAAGCACTCATTGTGAAGGTGAAAAATCTTTCCTTTAGGAAAAGCTTGTTGGGCAGATTCTTAGTCTCATAAAGCTCATTCAGCTTACTTCACATCTTGAATGTTGTTTCTTGGTCGATCACTTGTCTTAGAACACTGTCTGACAAATTAAGAACAAGTGTGCCATGAGCAATTAACTCCATGTTCTCCTTTTCTTCTTCTGTTGTAGTAATTGGCCGCTTGGCTGGATCCTCAAGGGCCTTATGATCCCTTTGTTGTCCCAAAATGGCTTTGATCTTGGCTTTCCACAAGCCAAAGTCTCCTTTTCCATCAAACTTTTCAATGTTATATCTTGCTACTGCCATTTTTGCTTCAATTCTGTCTGAAAGCTCCAAGATTTTGCTTCTTTAGAATCTTGACTAATCTTGAAGTTTTCTTGCAGGCTCTGATACCACTTATTGAGCTTGATAGGCTTGATGGGCTATAATAAAAACACTGTCTTCTTGAAGCAAAAAATAATTGGGCTTAGTTGAAAGCCTAGCCCGATGAGAAAAACCAAAACCACTGATGGAAAAGCTTGAACAAACCGTGTGCTAAAAGCACAATCCACGTGAAGAATGATCTTTACCCTACACTTTGATGGCCGAGATTAATTTCAAGCATTCAGGAAAATACAGACACTTCAATGACTAACTATTTCTTTTCCTTGTTGCAGAAGGAAATCGAGAGAGAAGAGAGGGAGAACCAGAGGGGAGATGCTGCTGGTCTTCATCTAGACGATGAAGGTGAGATTCGTCTAGACAATTGAGGTAAAGTCGTGATTCGTCTAGACAATGAGGTAAGATTCGTCTAGACGATGAAGGTTCTACCGAGGATCATCTAGACAATGGTGGTGCTGCCGAGAGAGAGTCTAAATGATAAGAGTGCCAAGGTAAATGATAGAGTTAAAGAGATAAGGGAAGAAGAAGAACACCAAGAGTTTTACGTGGTTCGGCAAAAAGTAGCCTACGTCCACAAGAAGCTGACGATTTCTGATAGGGGAGTTACAACAAAAACTTATAAGATAAGTAGTTATCTATCTTGATCTCACAATTTTCTTTTTCACTCTCTTACTTGTACAAGAAATTACAGATGTATATAAAGACAGCTTGTATAACTAATTTCTAACAACATTAAAGTTGTTTTTCATCACTTGTAATATAACACCATATGAAAATTCTAGTGAAATTTAGACTCTTCAATATTAGATAGATCTTTAATTCTCAAATACTAAATGCCTCCAAAATCAATAAACAAAGAATTATATGCAACTTAGATCGATCAGGAATTATGCAAATAGAGGGTTTCACGTGTGCCTTCCAATTTTGACAAAGTATGGCTCTCAAAGGCTCACAAAACTTATCCAAAACTGATATATCGTCCAATTTAATCTAATAAAATAATAAAGAAAAAAAACCTCAATATCAACAAAGTGCCAACTCGAATTTAATCTAATAAAATAAATACTAATTAACTAAATCCAAAATAATGTTAAAGGCCAAAACTTAACTAAAAATAAAGAAAGAAAGACATAACTTAGTCTTAAATAAGAGAAATTATTTTTAATCACAGAATTGTTGAAAATATTTATAAATAATATAAAATATCACAGTTTATCTGCAATAAACTGTGATAGACTACTATTCGTATCTATCATGAAACAAATAGATATAAATAGTAGTCTATTGCGATCTATCGCAGATAGACAGTAAAATTTTGATATATTTGTAAATATTTTTATTCATTTTTCTATATTCGAAAACAATCCAACTAAAATAGGCTTGAATATCATATGTGTGCACCGAAGGGTATAATGTTACTTAATAACCAAATCACTTGTCTCAACATTGAAATACAAGACATATTATTCAACCATCTGACCTTACGGTAAATTAAAAAACAAATATTTAATATAAAAGGTTAAAATGAGTTAAATTCATGATCAAGTTACAATTATCTCAGAATTAATGTTTTACGAGTCTTTTTTTATATTCAAATATTATAATCGTACACTCTTGATAAAAATAAAATAAAAAAAATAATCATAATTAAACCATCAACTTCATAATAATGTACAAAATCAAATAAAACACGTCTGGAGGTTTGGAATCTGTTTTTGCTCCTAAGTTTTTTTTTCCCCCTAAATCTTGAAATTTTCCATAAACTTCTCACTTACATCATTCAATCTAATAATTTAAGTTAGATCTAATTTTAAATGGAGACTTGGGAAAAGACAAAGACGAGGTCTTCCAAGATTAATATTAATTATTGCTTAAATAAAAAATAATAATTAATTTTTTAATTGATCTTGCATACCAATCAGGAAGGATGAATGGAAAAATATAGTAATATCCCTCATAATTCCTATAGGGCAACTGTTATATCGCCTGTATAGAAAAAAAAATTGTTAATATCTTTGTTTTATTATAATTTTAGATATATTTTATAGGAGCATTTACAAATATAGCGCTACTATATTAAAGAAATTCAAACTTTCCCTACACCTTTAGGTTGCAGTAACTACCTTCTCTGAATGCGGTTAATCTTACTACATTCCTTTTCAAGTCACCTATTTCTTTCAGATCTGATCAATTCTTAAAGGAAATCTTTTTTTAGTCTCGAATCCGCTAAACTTTTGGTCAAAAAAAATCTTTTTCTCATTTCAAATACTTTCATATCCTATTTTTGTTTTGTAATGTGTCCGTTTGAAAAGGAAAATAGTTTGTGTTTTACTTATTCAAATTATAGGCAAGGTGTTGAACTTGGTTATACCCTTCATTTTGGCTTGCCCCCACAGGTGTCATGCGGACATCCAACTCGGTTGTGTTCCAAGTTCAACTCAACTTTTATCTAGACTAAGTTTTAACTTGTGTCCGACAGTGGAGTTGTTTATTTTTATTTAATGTTATTTACATTGCGTTGATCTTGGTAACCTACTTTCGTTTTGGCTTACCTGCATGACTGTCATGTGAAGTATCCAATTACGAGTAAGTTCCTTTCACAACTTAAACTCTATCAAGTTGGGTTTTTTTCTTGTGCTGATAGTGGAGTTTATTATTATTCTTTTTATGGTTGTTTATGTAAAAGTTTTTTTTTTTTAATGGTTGTTTATGAAACGCAGTGTAAAAGTTGAACGCATCTGCTCAGACCTCTCCCACCCCCAAATTTTTTAGAGTGACAAGGTCCGCATTGCACTTTAAGAAAAATGAAAACAAACTTATTCAATAGTTTTGAAAAAGAGGCTTGAGTAGAGGCTTGCACACATAAAAGGTAAGACTGTCAAACAATGAAGAAGCTACTAAGGTGGAAAGATGCATGTGAGTTGTAGGGAATGAACTAAGGAAATGCATAAGGATCATCACAATTGCTAATTTGTCAATGCACAAGAAGATATAACATCAAATGAATTTCACAAGGATAAGTTATAAAAGATAATAAGACAAAGATAGACAGAGCTAGAACGATGAGCGCAAAAATTATCAAGACTCATTCAATATTATCAGAGCGCTAAAGTGCAAGGATAGAAAGGATATATCGCAAGTGAAAATACAAGAGATAGAGAAAAAAATTACAACTCTCAATACATCACATCCAAATTTATGGCTACTATGGAGGATCATCACGTTGTAGGGTCGGAGGGGCAACGCCTTGCGAATCAAGAAATTGCCAAAGGTTGGCAAAGATGAGGAGGTACAGTTGAGCCATGTAGGTAGACTGTCAAAAAGTTGAAGTACTCGTGATTCCTTTCTGCTTGCATGCGTTGATTTTGGCAAAGGGTGAGGAGGTTACGCTACACATTGACAAGAGAGTGTTGTATCATTTCTGCGTTCTGGTGTATTCTAAGAGAGATTGACAGAGGGACGCAAACTGAGCCTGAAGTTCTTGAGAAATGAAAGTTTTAAGCTCATCAAGGCTGAAAAGGAAGAGTATTTGTGGTTAGGAAGGTGGCGGCAAAAAACCCAAAGTCTCACCAGCTTCAGATTTAAGCTGGTTAGAGGGGTCAACGCCCAAGTTGTGCGGATCATGGAATTTGGGTGGAAGAGGAGCTGGTTTTTCTATGGTGGATGGGGAAAGATTCTTTATGCGATGATTGGCTTGGGGAGTTGTGAGAAGATTGAAGTGGGGACTGATGAATTCGCTCAGTCAAAAGAAGAAGGTTGGTCAGGTCCCCAGGTAAAGGAGATAAAAGTTCAAGAGGATTTCTAGTGGAAAAGGCCTGGGATGCTCTTCAAGGTCATGGCACTTTGGGCTCTCTCTAGCAACTTCTTTGCCTTTGGTGAAAGTCCTTTGACGTTTGGCTCTTGGCGGTTGAAGGGCATTAAGGTCAATTATGGGGCATTTAGGTCCAGTAAGTTGCTCTGGGCAATGCGGTGAATCCTTCCGGATTATCCTCAGGTACTTGTTGTTGATCAACCCGTGTACTTCGGTCATAGGCTATTCGTCAATGCCAAAGCTTGCTGATAGGCAAAGGTTGGTGACAGTCCATGGGAAGAAGAGTTGGCCACGAGGTTTGTCGAAGGTCCCCCTGATTTGTTTGGCAATCATGCACTTGATGTCAATGGGGATGCCTCTTGCAATATCGTAGGCAGCCCTTACGTAGTCCCTTGAGATAGTCTTGTCATGCGTGTAGGGATGATTTGCTTCTTGTCCAAATACACCCATAAACGTGCCTTTGATAGGAGACAGTTTGAAGCCAATGTTCTAATGCCCGTGATGGACACTTTCCACTGAGAGTCAGGTTGTGTCTAGACCCTTAATGCATTCTTCAAATGCTCATCATTTGGCTCTTATATCAACTGATTGCCCTGCGTATTAGGAATGTCTTTTAGCTTGAATAGCTTGTTGATGTTGCGGGCACTGAACGGCACCACCCGATCATCTATGATCACCGTATCTTCATCCTCGTATAAGAAACCTTGATAGAATCCACAGACAACATTTAGGATGACGATGGATGGGCATCGACAGAATGTCTCCCATCCATGTTTGACTATAATGCTAGTGATGAAGTCTGGCAAGAGGAATGACATAGGGAAGAAACCCATCTCCATCAACAGGTCGTCATTTTCCGTCCTTCCAGACTTGGAAGACCCCTTTGTGGGAGATGACTTAGTCTCCCCCTTCTTCTCTTTTTCTTTTTCTTGAGCAGCAATGAGACAGGCTCTTTGTCTCTTTATTCTGTTCTCTTTCTTCTTTTTCTCCTATTTCCTTTTCTCCCATTTTTCCTTCTCCAATCTCTTCAATTCTTTATTGCGCTTAATTTTCTCCTCCCTCTACACTTCTTTCTCCTATTTTCTTTTCCTTTCCTCCTCTTCTTCCTCCTTTATTTCTCTCTCAAATGATTCTGATGCGGCTGCAATGCATTTATCTTCTTCTAACTTCTTTTTCATTTCTTCTTCAGCCAATGCATTGACGTGGCAAACTTCTTCATCATGTAATTTCCTTACTAAATCGCTAGATGCGATGATCAGGCGAGTTTGTTCCCTTCTCTCTGCCTTTCTCTTCTACTCCATTTCTAGCTCTTCTTTTTCCTTCTTGATGTGCTCGACCAATTGTGCATCAGTTGGGTTCACAAAAGACCCAGTTGCAATGACCTCAGGTTCAGTCACTTGAATTTCACCCACAACACTGGCAGCCTCTTACACTGCTACTTGACTTCTTGGTTGCGTCTTCAATGTCCTCTTCATGTTCCCGAAGTTGGCTTCGGATGCAGCCAATCTCTCTCGAGGGATTGCGACAAGTCCTTACTCGCTTGGCACAGTGTTCTTCATTGCCAATGGTTCTTCCACCCTTGCAGTGATGGATTGTCCCTTAATGGTCGGGCTCTCTGAAAAGAAACCAGTGACAGTTTCACAACGGAAGTGGTGATCAATCCCATTTTTTTAGATTTCACAGAAGTTAAGAATTACAGAACATATAGAGAGATTATGCATTATCAAACCCAAAAATGTATAGCTTGCATTTTATAGGAAAAAGGAGAAGAAATATTACATACCCTTGAAGGAAATATTACATACCCTTGAAGGACATTTTCTTCAAGAATTCCATCGAACGGACCCCGATCTTTTTTCTAATTAAGACTCCACCACAACTGGAACCTTCTGTATTCTCTAGGGTTGAGAATATGGCAGGAATTGTGGGTTCTGCCCAATATTTGGAAGAAGGAAGGAGAGATTGAGAGGGAGAGGAGAAACCTTTTCTTCTATGTAAAAAAACAAAAAATTCTTCAGAGAGAATTACAAGGTGAATTTTTAGATCCACCAAAAATGGAAGAAGATGACTAGAATTGATTCTCCACCACCCATTTGCATGTAAAATGCTAAAAGAATTAGGGACTACTCCCTTTAATTATATAATATATATATATATATATATATATATATTAATATATAATACCAATTTATATATTACATATATATTATATGTTATATCAAATACAATATAACCTATAGTTTTATTTTCTCTCAACATTTCATGATATTTAATATAAATCATATTTATACTAAATTCAATTATATGAATCTCATCCATATAATTAATATTTGAATCATATTCAAAATTTAATTCCTCTCAACTAATTATGGTATTTAATATAAATAATATTTATATTAAATTTAATTATATGAATCTCATTCATATAATTAGTATTTGAGTCATATTAAAATTCCACTCAAAATACTTTATATTATAATGTATCAAATACATTATATTAATTATATCACATATATAATTAATTCGCTCAATTAAATTGAACACTTCAAATTAATCCAAAATTCTCAATTCCCTGTTGAGCTACAGAGGGCACCTTATGGACCCATAGATTTAAGCTTCAATTGTTCTTGGATAATTAATTAAACTCTTTAATTAAATTACCCAACTTCCATTAACTATCGGTCGCTCCACAGTTGCACTCTTCACGCTACAGATATATTTCTATGTCCATTAGATATAATCAATCAACAGTGCGATAACCCCTTACAACTAGCTCGTAAGTACAATTGGGCCAAAATTACCCTTTTTCCCCTATAGTTACATCTAACTTCTTAAGTATCATTGATTCCTCTAATGAACAATAAATCATAGTCTAAGTATGACTAAGTCCCTCTCGGGCCAAAAGAGGGTGTAGTCGCATTGTTCAAGCCCCAGAAACAGTCCTTAAGGGAGTAATTTATCTACTTATCCCGACATCAGGGAAGGAATGAATTTTGTTTTGTGTAGCTATGTTCCCAGCTCCTCAATCAAATGAATCCCCAAAATGGTAGGCTTATTAAGTTGGCAATCTGGCCACTCTCATCCATACAAATCAAAAGATCGCTTTCATGAGCATGAGTTCACAACTCACTTAGAATTCAGGTCATGTCACTTATGGTCATCTCGATTAAATGTAAATCTCTATTATCAATGGTGTTATATAATGAGACTAACCATTTCGTGGTCCGATATTATACAAATTCTTTGTACAGGATACCCTTGCTCACATGTCTCCACATGAATGATCAAGATAAATCATTTGTAGCACTTTATAACACTTGTAACATCTACAAAACGGGTTGTACCTGTAATGTCACTAGGATAAGATACCCAACGTTATCTATCTACTATAGACCGTTTAGGTTATTCTTTTAAATAAGATCTACCTATATGTCTTTACATACTTATTTAAATTATATAAAATAACCTAGGATTTTAGTTTATTGAATTGCGTGTATGCTCATAAAATAACAATTATTTTATCAATAACAATTTGTTTATACAATGTTTAGAAACTACGAGAATACAAGAGATTTAAGACATCAATCCCAACACTCTCAACTCTATGCCAGCGTCATTCTTCTCGCTTCACTTTCCTTTTCTTTTTTTTTTTTTCCTTTGTTTCTTTTCTGCCTTTTTCCTTTCCTTCTCCTCTTGCTTCCTTTAAGCCCTTTCTAGCTTTTCATGTTCTCGTTCTTCCCTTCTTTTACAGCCTTCTCCCTCTCATCCCTCATTTTCTCCTCCACCTCCTTTAGTACATCACTCACAAATTCCTCATTGAAGTCCATGGTTTCCTCCTCCTTAGGATTCATTGTCGCAAGTGTTTCCCCTTGCAACACCACTATCATCTCAGCCTAGTTATCCCCTTGCTGCACAGGCTGATTGAAAACTTTAGCTTCAATCAGTCCCCCGTCTTATTCTATATTGTTAAGAATGCTCCCAAAAACTTCCTTGTCGTCTTTCCTTTATAACTTGCTTTCAGTGGGAAGTTGGGATGCGGCCACCTCAGGACTAGTGGCAAGGACACTCTTCTTGCTCGATCCCTCGCGACTTACTGAGGACGGTGGTGCAACTAGAGAAGGGAGTGGTTTCTGGGTGGTTTTAGGCTTGACTGGTGGCCGGAGAGGCTTGGTATGTATAGAAGCTCGTCGGCTTGCCACTAACAATGTGGCTTCTCTAGCTGAAGTTGGGACTCTGGCCAGTGGAGCTGAAGGAATAGAGCGGCCAGATTGGCTTCTAGCGCTTGCCGGAGTGGACTACTAGTTGCTTTACTTCTGAGAGGCCATGGATTCCAGTGAGAGCTTGATAAGAAAAATTGGGAAGATGTTGATCGAAAAAAGTGAAGAAAGTGAATACTCTCTGGGGTCTGAAGGATGCTTGAGTTTGATAAAGGATTAAAGGAGAGGATGCCAAGGTTACTTGCAAGCATGGGCACTGGAATTTCAATCTACGGCATAATGATTAATGACAGGGTTAGGAAGCACAAAAGCTGACCTCTCATTAAATGCAGGACAGACAAAAGGACATTCCGTCTAGCGGCATACTTAATGACCCTCGAAAACGTAACCTAAAAACCTTTTGCATTCATGCGTTAAAGCTTTACAGATCTTATAATTATTCGAAAGTAAAGAATTATCGCATAAGTTAAGTAGTCGCATCGTTTCATTAATCATCGTATTAATGATGCACATCATTAAGAACTTAATTCAAATAAGGTCAAATCAAGAAGTCATGTGGCAGATCTCAAAATAACAAGAATTAAATAACGCAAGACAAGAAGTTAAGTATGAAAGCATAAAAAGGATAGAGCAGACGTCCTTGGAAAGATTGGAATGAAGTTTTCGTAGGGATGCATCCATGCGAGAGATCAGGCATGTCCGCCTAGGTCAATGGTCTCTTTGTCTCGATCCACTGAGCCTCCATAGTAAGGCTTCACATGTTGACCATTAACTTAAAGATGTTGGTCCCATCTTCATTCATAAATTCTAGAACTCCATGCGGGAAAACTTCTCTTACAATGAACTATCCAGACCACCGTGGCAATTTACAGATATCATCGATAAAAGAAGCCTTGTATCAACTAGAATAAAAAGATGAGCTTATATTCGATTCTGCCATTTTCACAAGCCTACGGATATCTTCCTTTCCAAAACAAAACAAAAAAAAATGTAAGTTCTTATCTAGACTATTCTACATAAAAAAGGCTACCTAGAACTTATTTTGCTAAATCCAAACTGGTGTTCTCTCTGTAAATGCCATGGCAAAGATATGAAACACTTGTTTATATATTGCAGTGAAGCTAGGTTCATATGGAACAAACTTGACAATCAGCTGGGGTGGCAGAACAATGGTTCGTGCTTTGTAAAGATCTCTGCTCGTTGAAACAAATCTCCAAAAAAGAAAACATCATAATCTTCTCATCACATTTAACGAAAGAAATTTTGTAAAGAAGCTGCGTAATGGATAATATGGATCGAAAGAAACAACAACACATTCAACGACTCCTCCACTAGTAGCACAAAGCTTTGGGAAAACGTTTGCACTCTCACGGGCTACTAGACACAGACCTTTAATATTAATATTGTTGTTTTCAAAACTTATTAGAGAAATATTGTTGTTTTGAAACTTATTAGAGAAATATTGTTGTTTTGGGAGTTCAAGACTAGAAGTCGAGGGTTGAGGATTCGACTAATGTAGAGATCGAATGTTGAGAACTCGACAAATAAAGAAAAACTTGGAAACAATACGTAAATTAGGGTTGTCAAGGGTTGAAGTTTTGACTTATTTGAAACTTCAACCCTCGACAAGGAAAAGGAAATCTTGCTAGTTTTGACATACATAAGTCGAAACCTGTCTCTTATACACATCTAGATGTGTATAAGAGACAGCTCTCCTACAATCTCGCTCTCAATCTCGCTCTCTCTTACAATCTTGCTCTCTTACAATTCTAGATGTGTATAAGAGACAGGATTGAGAGAGCGAGATTGTAGGATGGGACAATCTCCAACGTCTATGGAATGTATGCGTCTCGCTCTCTCCTACAATCTCGCTCTCTCTCACAATCTCGCTCTTTCCTACAATCTCACTCTCAATCTGCTCTCTCTGAACATCTCGCTCTCTCAATCTCGCTCTCTTTTATAATCTCGCTCTCTCTTACAATCTCGCTCTCAATCTCGCTCTCTCTTACAATCTTGCTCTCTTACAATTCAAAATTCTGTTATTATTGTTATTTTTTCATTAATGATTACTAGCTTTTTTTCTCATTGGTCATGTATATATATATATATATATATTTCAATGGAAAGTAAATAAATTTATTGTATATTCAATTTTTTTTATTATAAAGTTGTACATTATTCTTTTAATTAAGTTATACATTATTCTTCTAATTAACTTGTACATTATTCTTTTAATTAAGTTTTACATTATTCTTCTAATTAAGTTGTACATTATTCTTCTAATTAAGTTGTACATCATTCTTTTAATTAAGTTGTACATTATTCTTCTAATTGAGAAACAAATATTTTTTTAATTGAGAAATAAATTATTTTTTTTTCATATCATGGCTTTAAACCCAAGACCTGTTGATCCGATGTTTTGTACGACCAGTCCATTCATCGATCATCTGTTGTATGGCGAGATCATACTACTGGAGAAATATCTTGCAGGCGTTGAGAGGCAGTTCTCCAGCGCACTATCCTGCTCCACCCTCAAATACTACTGCTACTGCGCACATCTGGATTCTATTGGGTTGCCAGATTAGGATTTATTTAGTTGGGTTGGCATCTGATCACAGCCTTGGTCGAGAGATGGAGGCCCAAGACGCATACATTCCATATGTTTGTTGGAGAGTGCACTCTCACTCTACAAGACATAGAACTGTTGTTGGGGTTACCTGTTGACGATGAGCCAGTCACCGGAGTGATGTACGATGACTGGTTAGAAGTTTTTCAACTGTACCTCGATGCGGACCCACCTGCCGACAAGATTAAAGGATCAAGGTTAAGTTTAATATGGTTAGGAACACAATTTTTTGAGCTCATAGATGATGCAGACGAGGAAACCGTTATAAGATATACGCGAGCATATATATAACAAATGATGGGTGGAAGTCTGTTTTCAGATAAATCAAGTCATTTTGTTCACTTGATGTTCCTACCACTATTAGCTAACCTCCATGATGTGGGCGGTATTCGTGGGGTGGAGCATGCTTGGCATGGTTGTATAGACAACTATGTAAAGCAACAAGACCTGAGGTACAAGAGATAGTTGGGCTTCTCATACTTTTGCAACTATGGGCTTGGGAGCGATTTCCAACAATGGCTCCACAACTACAACATGTTAATGACGCTCAGTTAGTTGGACGAGCCTACGATTCTCGGTATGTTGTTTTAATTCAATTTAATTTTTATATCACTGATCTAGTTAATTTAAATTTAAATTATCAATTTAAAAATTTAGGTGGAGAGACAAATTTTGTGTGACTAGGACAGCCACACATGTAGTCAGTCAGTATAGATACATGTTTGATCTGCTTCAACCTGAACAGGTACATTACACTAAACCTAATGATTATTTTATACACATTTTTATTGTATTTGTCTTTAATATTCTCTAATATAATATTTGTTGTTTCAGGTTATTTGGGAGCCATACAAAATTATTAGCATACTTTGCCTAATGTTTGTACGAATGGTCAAAACATATGGCGGATGATGAGTCCTCTCATATGTTTTCCCATTGGTGATGGCACTTCGACAGGTGATGAGACAATTCGGTTTTTCAGCAGAATATCCCATCGCCCTGTAATACTGAACCCATACTGCATGATATTGACCTAAGGACTAAAGATTGGTCCGAAAAAAATGCACATTGGTAGTGCGGATGGCACTATCGTGCAAGGTTTATTGCATGGGGTTTCTCTTGAACAGTTTGACACAGATTCACTACAGAATATATTCATTAGTATAATATATCACAAGGCGCTACGTCACTCGTCCGGGAGCAGTTGTGGGTCATCTGGTAAATGAATATTATCTAATTATTTTTAATTTAAATTTATTTTAAATAGTCTAATTGTTTTATAATTCATAGAGATCGAATAACCGTAGACTACGTGAGGTTGCGAATGATCCGAACCAGGTTCTTGCTATATGTAATGACAACTAAAGCTATATGGAGGAAATTCATTATATGTATGATATACTTATTGTTCCTCCACCAACTCCTAGACGTAGGGGACCTGTTCGAGAAAAGGATGAGTTTGATGAGGTTGACATAATGTGGAAGAGTTGCCTCCTATGATGCAGACGTAGAGTCAAACTGATTATGTTAGTCCGATGATGATGATGTCAGCATTTGGTTCAAGACATTATGACTCAGAGGCTGGTCCTTCGTCTTCATACATGCATGGACATGGTCGGGGTCGTGGAGAGCATAATGAATATTTATATTATGAAGCGCCTGTAAAGGTACCAGAGCAACATCAAGAAGAACCCAAGCAACCTCAAGTTCGAAGTCAACGATGACAACCAGCTCGAAATCGACGACGTCCACCTTGTGGGACACATTGATTTTTGTAATTATTTTTATATAAATGAGATATTTAATTTACATTTTTTTATTTTTATGAGATATTATTTTTTTAATTTATTCTTTTTATATATTATAAATATTAATTATTTTGATATAGAAGCTTTTAAATGTCACTGACATAAATAATAACATCAGATAGTCTAAATCTAAAAAGTTAGGTAAAAAAAAACTTCAATATTCAAATTTACACATTTTAGATAATAATTTGGGGACATAATAAATCAAGTCAACACTCAAAATCTTCACATGCAAGTCTATAAATAAGACTGTATTATTGATATAAAGAACAGAAATTTTAATCATGGTAGTGAGGTCAATAGTTTAAAAGATTTTACAATAATGATCTTGTATTCCTTTTGTACATTTGGTACCAAGATTTTGATGGAGTTTTTTTTTTCTTTTTTTAAATTATAAATAATAATAAAATATTTTTAGAAATTTTTTTTATAAAATGGAAAATTAAAAAAAGAAAAAAGGTGGAATGTGTAATAATTGAAAAAAGAAAAAAAAAGTGAAATTTGTACGGATATCTCGCTCTCGCTCTCAAAATCTCGCTCCCTCAAACTCTTGCTCTCTCAAACTCTCGCTCTCTCTCAAAATCTCACTCTCTCAAATCTCACTCTCTCTCTTACTCTTCCCTCTTTCGTTCTCTCCCAATACAAAATTATTTTAACACATCAAATAATTATGAGTGTTATGAGGAAGGTCTCCGGTTTCCAAAATGAGGAAGGTCTTTCGTTCTCTCCACATCAAATAATTATGAGGAACGTCTCCAGAATGATAATTAAACAAACTCAATAATAATGTTAGGGCAAGGTCGAGGGTTCAAAGTTCGACAAGCAAATGTGGAAAGGTCGAGGATTCAAAATTCGACCTATTTAAAAAAAAACAGCAATATTTTTACAAATAGTTTGAAAACAACAATATTTTCCTAAATATTTTCTAAAAAGACAATATCCTTTTAATTTTTCCTACTAGACACATAGATCAAAACTTTTCAAAGATATAGCCTCTCTACAATTGCACTTAACTTAGCTTTTTTTTCTTTTTTTTAATTATTCTTTATTTGAAGGGATGTGAGATATGATGAGGGTGCTAAGAATGTTTCGGCCTAGTTGAGATATTCAGATATTTTTAAATATATATATGTGTGTGTAATTGAAAAAGATATACATTATTTAACTTTCAAATTATATCTCTTTCGCAATTGCACTTAGCTTTGATGCTCTCTTGCAAGTTGTGGAAACATACTGATTTGGTAGTTAGGTATCTTATTTAAATAAGGTACACATATAACTTGAGAGTTTTCATGGATGGGTCACTTGCTAAATTTGTTCATATAACCAATTATTCAATGAAATTCTTCTAATAACATTAATATCGAATATCTGTTTATTTGTGCTAGGCATATATTCCATTCCCATTAATCTTTTTAATTAGGTCTCATTTGCTAAGTATTCAAGCTTATAAATTCTATTCCCACCTTTAAATTGTTATTCACTTTCTTCCATTATTTTCAAAATCAAGCTAAAATGCGAAAATTAAAAAAAATAAATAAAACTTACTATTGTTAGTAGACTTTAACTAAGAATTCAATTGTATCTTCAAAAAAAAATGTGAAAACTATAATATAAAATTTAGAAGAAAACAAGCATAAACAATTTAACATAGTCAATTATGTATTACAAACAGTGGCATAGAAAATTCAATCAATCCAACTTGCACTTCAAACACAGACTTTAAAAATTACACCCTCATTTCTAATTCCAACCAACAAATCTTTTGGAGTTTCATTTCGAACAACTCCAAATAACCTAAATAGCTAGATCTATGAAACATTTATTATTGAAGAGGGGGACGATGAAGAAATAAAAAAAAAAAAAAGCATTAGAGATTAAAAAAGATAATTAAAAACCAATGGAACCGAAAATAAAATCAGTGAGAGCACCAATCGCCAAACTCTGAACCAGTGAAAACATTGTACTGCCAAACACCGATCCCAAGCTCGATGATGACGAGGAATTACCTCCATTTCCATGTCCACCATGATTCATCTGATGATGATGATTATAATTCGGATACCCCCAACCATGAAATTGAGGTTGGGGTGGCCCCGTCGCCCACGGCGGCGGAGCATGGTGGTGTATCCCACGTGAGCCAGAAGGCGAGCGGGCGATCGATCTTCGAAGGCAATTGAGATGGATATTGACTTCACAAACGCTGCAGCCATAAACCCAGAGAGAAGAACAATCTTCTTTGCAAATGGAACAGTGGCCGGAGGAGAGCTTGTAGAGGCGGAGCTTATGGTTGCGATCACTGATGTGGCGGAGTTTGTCGGGGACGCGGGTGCAAAATGAGTGGACGTGGAAATGGCAGTCTTTGCAGTGGTAGAAATTGTCGTGGATGGATTCACGGCAAACGTCGCAGATCCGGCGGGTCCGAGAGGGAACTAAGGGGTTGCGGATCATGTGAGTCAGTGGGTGGCGGTGGAGGAAAGAGGAGAGTTCATGAGGGTAGTCATCGGAGAGATTCGTCGTCGGAGTCGGAGGAGGAGGATGGTTTGTGTTTTTGGGCACCGGAGCCATTTCTCTCCGGTTAGTAGAGAGAAAAATAAAAACTTTGGGTTAATTGTGTTGGTTTGAGGGCCACTCTTCTTTTATCTTCACACGTTGATTTTGGCAAAGACTATGACTTTTGGCGTTTTTTCTTTTTTTATTTATTTGTTTATTTATTTTCACAGGTCACTATTTGATGCTTTTTTTATATTTTTTATTTACCTAACGAAAACAAATGATGAATGAATCCATGCACGATGCGTCTCTCTCATTCTTTCTCTCTCTCTCAAGTTGAATTTTGTATATAATTTGTTTCATTTCAAGCCATTTGAGTGACATTCAAACCATGGTATGAAGTGAAAGTTATGGGTTTTGTTTTAGTCACGACTTTAGTTTCGGTTGTTTTAAAACTAATATAAATTGGTCAATAGTTTTGATTATGAGTTGATAAACACGAAAAAAATGATGTGATATGATAAAAATATATATATAATGGCAATGTAATTAAATATATGTGGATAGTGATTAGATGTAAAGTAGGATACATCTAATCTATGAAGCATAGATACTTCATGTAAGACAAAGAATCCGTATCAGACACGTATCGGATACTGATACTTCCAGATACTTCTCAGATACATATCTAACATGCGATTTAACATATCTATTTCTATGCGTATTTTTTTAAAGAAAAGAGACAAGCAACTAATTTAATCTTTTCCAATCTAAAATTAGGCAACCTATTTAAAAAGTTCACTACTCGAGTCCAAAATTAAAAAGAAAAAAAAAATAAAAGACCAAACCTTAGAATCATCTAATCTTCATCTTCACATTTGATTCCCCACAAAGTTCACTAAAATATAAACCATTTGGAAATCTTCAACAATTCAATGAAGCAGTTATTCGTTTATCTTCATACTTCTCCCTCTAATCTTCTTCTTCTTCGTAATATGAGTCACTTTTCTATTGCATTTTATTAACTATTGTACTTCAACATCTTAGATGTTGCTTTTTTGTATTGTATTTCAATGTTTGTGTTCTATTTTGTGCTATTGTTATAACTTATATGTTAAATTTATCTATATCGTAGATTTTTTTGAAAAACAGAAAATGTATCTTCATTGTACCAGTATCCTCGTTTTTTAAAAATGACGTATCCTTAGACGTATCCGTATTTTAGTTTTTTAGAAATTGACGAATTGCCATATCCGATTGTATCCGTATCGTGTAACCATATCTGTGTCTGTGCTTCATAGCATCTAATCTTATGCATCATTTCTTTGATAGATAGTAAAAAATAAAAAAATATTTTTTTTAAAAAAAAGTTTCTCTCTTGATAAAATTTAATTGGACAATTATTCGGATACACAAAGATTAGTTATTGTCCACAATAATGGTTCTAAAGACTAATTGCAAAACTATTATTTATTAATTCAATGGTTATTAGAGGTATGCCTATTATTGAAAGTGAAAAGTGCTAGAGTGACTCGTCACTCAATATACAGATATTAAACAGAAAGCATTGACAACAATTGTAATAACAAAAAATACCAACAACAAATAAACCAGTAAAGGCATACAACAGTCAATGATCCAGTTTGGTGATAAACACCTAAGTCTGGAGGGCAGAAAGCCCAGGAAAAATAATTCACTAATATTAAAGAGTTAAGCAATTTACAACGTAGTACTTATTTGTAATATGAGAATCCTTTCTCTGGCAGCAATGACTTAGGCTCCCCATAAGATCTTGAAACTCTTCAACATATTGTACTCAACGGAGGAAGAACTTGCACAGTGGAACAGTAAGCAAACAAACAAGAACACTATATAAAATAATTCGGTCGAAGTACAGAAAAACGTGTTGCTCAATTACACAAATGTGGCAACCCTAAATGATTTGCGGCATTCACTAATCCAATAAAAGATATAAGTTCTCATTTGAAATAAAAAGTTGTGCTTAAAAAAGCAACATATCGTACTAAATATCACAACCGAATATTTCAAGATATGGAAAAAATTCTACAGGAAAATACTCTAATGTACAACTAAATGTTAATACTTTATTCGAGACATCTGCAGAACCGTTTCCTTAGAGAAAATTATAAAGCCTACAATCTCCCCCTTTGGCTTATAATTTTTTTTTATAGACAGAATAAAAACAAACTACCATTCAACAATAAGCATAAATGTCTAAAAGATAGTCTTGACAAAAACAATAACATCAATAAAACAACACAAAACAAGCTAAAACATCTCAATCCTTAGAGCAAAAATACATCATAATCAGGAGCAAAAAAACCAGTAAAAAACTTCCACCAAACCAAACCACAAACAACTCTCCCTTTCTGGCTGTAAAAAAAACCATCAACGTCATTGTTGAGAAGAGGAAGCACCTGCATCCCGCGATAAAATAGATCGCATGATCAATAAAACTTCATCCACTTCAACCTTTTTCTCTCAAAGCTAGCCCACCAAAGACTCCAAATCATTTGATGTAGTGGAAAACAGTTGAAGAATACGACCACCAAATGAAAAAACTATTAAATCTCGACTTGAACTATCAAGATGGTAAGTAATCATGGTAGTATCCATATCAGGAACATGATGACCCTGCAAAAGTTTAGAATTGATGAAGAAGAGACTTGGAGATGGGCTAACAACATCTAAAGCAGTCAGAAAATCAGGCTTTTGGGACAATGTAATGTTTAATTTAGTTGATTAAAAATACATCATAATTGAATTGTGATCTAGTTTCAATCTCATACATCAAAGTAGCAATAGAAATGGACAAACCAAATTTGTGTGAAGAAGGGCACCAATAATGAATTACAATCCTATGAAAAAGGGCATAATTAACACTTAAGACAGTTGTCAATAGTTGACCTTTACATGGCCAAGTGGAACATGCTCCTCCAATCAACTCAAATACCAAATCTCTTAAAGAAGGATGTTGTTCTTTCATAGTTTCAAGATAAGTACGACAAAGAAATTGGTTGATCACCGCAGTAGAGAAAATAAAAGCATGTTGCCTAATGTGTACCTTCTGAAGATCTGGACTAGCTGATTTTGCAAAATCTGAGAAAAGATTCCCAATGAATTCACGAACCAGCTGAGGGTAGTAATCCCAAATTCAAAACTATTCTTTCAAGACCAGTAATTGAATAATTCCATAAGCTCAGCATATTCTTGAGTACGATTAGATAATTCTTTCTCATCCACAATATTTCATTTTACAACATACTTCCACAGGCTTGCACTCTTTTCAGTGTGGAAAGAGACCCCATCTTTTGGTTTGAACATATTGGTCACAGATGGTTATTTTCTTTTGGTTTGAACCGTGACCTTAGTGACCCGAACAGATCCTATAGCTTCTTTGTCTAAGTTACTCTTGAAACTCTAATCGGAGGCTTCGTCAAAAACTGATTACTTAGAATCATGATCAGAGGACTCAGAAGAAATATCAACATCATCATTACCATCTCTATAAATACTAGTACTATCAACAACCTTCTTAGATCGGAGAGCAGCAATAGGGATATCGTCCTCATCATAAAAAAGAGTGGAACGGGGAGAGTTCTCTAAACTTGGGTCGTTGGAATCAGTGTCGACTCAAATTCAACAACATTTTTCACATGCTGAGGAACCGTAGAGACCAATAAATCAACATTATCAGAATTTTGGTCTGGTAAAGTGAATGACTCATATAGAGTCTTGACATTTTCTTGAACATTATGAGCCTCGTCATTAGGCTCAGTGCCAATAACAATCGGAAGCACAGGAGCGCTTTATGAGTTAATACCATCGAGAACAGAGGAGGCAAAAATAATATTCTCAACAATAGAGTTAAAAAAAAAGTTTTATTAGATGTATTTACACCTTCATTTTCTTTTCTAAATCAGCAGAAATTTCAACATTATTACGAATCGACATCACAGTTGAAGTAAGGATAGACAACTTCTTAGATTCATGATAATCTAGATTAACAACATTAGAACACAACTCAGGAGTGGGAGTTTGAACAATCGTATCAGCAAAAATAGAATCAGATTCAAGATTAACAACATTAACTAAACTACACTCGGAAATCCTAGCATCTACGTGAGCTTCTACAGATATTTCAACAATTTCATTAAGGTTTCTAGGCATGACAATATATGCATGCATGTGATCATATTCACCATTAAAAGGAGTTTTATTTGGAACAATTTCAAAACCAGCCTCAACTAAATTAACCTTGTTAAAGACAATGAACTTACCTTCTTTCTCTTTAGTATCTAATGGCTAACTTGCTCCATAACATCTTCTTTTTTGTGGAGGAAGAAGGTGAAGGAACTTTAATTCAAGAGTACCTACGAGCAAAAGTAGATCTTTCCAATTCATTGTGACAGAATTACCATATATACATTCAAACATACTAATATGCATTCATAATGCTAAAGAGATCAAGAGATTACACTAGTTGAAGATTTCTTCTTCACATCGAGTCTAAAACCCAACCGTCTACCTCGAACAATCACCACTCAAACAGAAGAAAACGAAGATGACACCACCACTCAGAGTCCTCAATATTCTTGAAGTGAGAATCCAAAGTGTGGGCTTTGTTCGGATTTGGTAGAGGGAAGGAAGAAGAGAGACCGTACACAACAATCAAGTAAGTGGGAGATGAGGTCGTCTATCGCATAGACAATATGTTTGATCATTTAGGTGAAGTATATGATCATGTAGGAAAAAGTAAGCGATTGTCTAAATGATCATGTAGGAAAGGGTAAGCGATCATCTAAATGATCGTGTAGGAAAAAGGTGAGCGATCGTTTAAACGATCGTGTAGGAAAAACTAAGCTGTCGTCTATACGATCGTTTAGTAAATATCGAGAGCTAAATGATCTCTTAGGAAAAGGTAAACGATCATATGGTAAATAGCGCGCGAAGGTATAATCGGTAAGCGATCGCTTAGCAATATCATATATGTAAGTGATCGTGCAGGCACTATCGTATAGGCACTGATTTTCTAAGCGATGACACACTCTTTAACATAATGTCTGTGCATCTCATGCTTAATACACTGCCAACTATTTATGCATCTCAAAGAGATCTTTCAATACACTCATTCGTTATTAGAATAGAAGAGACGTCGTCCCATTTCCTTTATAATCGTCCGATGAATATGATCTCATCATATTCATAACACATAAATTAATATCATATATTAATTATAATGCTTTCCTCCACTAGATATAAATCATATTTATACCCAATTTCCTCCAAATTAATGTATCTCATACATAAAGTTAATTATATCATATTTAATTAACTCGTTCAATTATATCATATATAATCGAACTCCCTCTTGTCAATTTGAACATTTCAAATTGACCCAAAAACTGACTCTCAACTTGTATCCAAGCTACCAAGGGGATCTTATGGACTTATGGCTCAAAGCTCCAATGGTATGTGAATAGCTGACTAAACTCTTTAGTCACGATATCCACCATCCGTTAACTGTCAGACATTCTACTAAAGGCTGACAATTGAACACTTTTTGCCATAGATATATTTCTATGTCCATTGGATATAACCAATCATCATTACGATGACCCTTCACGGATGCTCGTAATTACAGTAGGTCAAAATACCGTTTTGCCTCTGTAATTACATCTTTCTCCTTAAGTACTATTGATCCCTCTAATGAATAATACAACATAGTCGTACTATGTGTAAACACCTCTAGGGTCATGAGAAGTTTATTTCTATTTGGTTTTGAACTTTCAAAATCACAAATTTAGTACCTAAACCAAGACTTTATTTATTAATTAATTAATCTATTAAACACTCTAAAGAAATATATAAGATTTCAGTAGACATAAAAATTTAAATTTGTATGTATTTATCTAGAACTTATTAGATATAAAATTTAAAGTTTAGCCATAGAACATTTGAAAGTCTTACTCCTACTAATACAAATTTTCAAAGTTTAATAACATATTTAACTTTTAGTTTTTAATTTAAACCTAGAAACACTACTCTATTAATACTTTTCTTTATTTTTGTATTCACTCTTTTAAGTATATATTCAAAAATTACAGGGCTAGTTGCATAAATTGAATTCAAGCCCAAAATAATAAAATATGTAGTAGAAGGATAAAATAATTCCATGTATAGATCAAAAAACAGTAGAAGACTAAAATACTCATGCCTAGCCACAATTTTGCTCATTTCTTCCTAGGTATCTCAAATTAAAAGCTATCATTGATAGCAGCTATCAATGATAGCCACTGATGGCTGCTATCGCTGATAGCTTCTATTAATTGTTATTGATGATAGTTGCTATTAGCGATAGCTTTCAATTTGAGAAAAAATAATATAATCTTGAAATGTTAGCTTTAAATTTGCTATCAATTATTAGTAGTTATCATTGATTCACTTTCATCCATTGGAATCAACCTTGAAATATCAATACTTAAGACTATCAGTGGCTATCAATGATAGATTTATAAATAGTGATCAACTTTGAAAGAAAACCAACAACTTTGATTATCGCAGTAGCTACCACTAATAATCTTTTATCATGGGTAACACTGGTAAAAGCTATCAGCCGTTATCACTGATAGACTTTCATCAATTAGAATCAACCTTGAAATATTAACACTTAAGGCTATCAATGATAGACTTCTATAACATCACCTTTGAAAGAAACTCGATATATAGATAACATCACTGGTAATATGCTATCAATAATCTCACTGATATCATGCTACAATGATAGTTCTCTATCACCGATAACGTGTTATTAGTGGTACCTTCTATCACCGATAACGTGTTATTTGGTAGCTTCTATCACCGATAACGTGCCATCGGTTAGCTTCTATCATCAATAACATGTTATTAGTATTAGCTTGTATCACTAGTAACATGCTATCAGTAGTAGCTTCTATCAATCATAGTCATTGAACATCTTTTTGCCCCTTTCTTGTCCTTCCCAAACATTTATAAGTCTCTTTTCTTTTCGATGATAGCTTCTATCACTGATAAACGTGTTATTAGTGATAACTTCTAGGCATTCCACTTACATTTTAGTTTGAGATTCAACTTTATTAATTAAACTCACTAAGTTGGCTATCAATGATACATTTCTATAAGTGGTTATTAACTATGAAAATATAATCAAAGATTAAGCTATCAATGATAAAAAATATTAGTGGTTATCATTGATAGACTTTCATTTTCTATTTATATTTATTATGTTTTATAATAATCAAACTTGATTATTAGTTTATTGGTGTTAAGTTACTTATGAATTGAGTACTTTCAAGTCTTGAGTACGAAACTCAGCCTCATAATTCTTGTGAAAAAAAAAGAAGAAGAAAAAACTCAAATAAAGGAAAGAAAAATTTTAAAAAATAAGAGAAAGAGAAGAAGCAAAAACTGAAGAAATGAAAGAAAATTAAATAAAAAATAAAAAATAATAAGCAAAAACCGAAGAAAAAGAAAAGAAAATTAAAAAAGAAAAAAGAAAGAAAAAATGAAGAAAAAAAAGAAAGGAAAAAGAAGGAAATGAAAGAGAATAAAAAATAAAAACTGAGAAAGAAAAGAAAATGAAAAAAATGAAAAAAATGAGGGAAGAAGCAAAAACTGAGAAAGAAAATAAAAAAGACTAAAAAAGAAGGTGTACAACAAAATAAGATAAATGAGGACAAAATTGGAAATTAAAAAAATTCAAAGAAGACCAATCAACTCATCCATATTTGTAAATATTTTAAAGATTTAATATACTTTTAGATTTTTTTTCTCTTATTCTATTATGTATTATAAATATTCAAAATTAAATCAGCCTTCAAAACTAAAGAAAAATTAGTTTTTTTTTTTGTATTTTTAAAATTTAATTAAGAATTCAAATATTTGTTAAAGAAGATTGAAAAAGAAAAACAAGCGAAATAGTTAGGAAAAGGGACAAAACTTGTGATTTAATGAGTCTTCATCTTTCCTTTCTTTTGGTGGTATTTTTCTTTAGAAATCTCTCTTCCATGGTTAAAAAAAGGGAAAAGAATGAAACCATATCACACATTATCTGACTTTAAGACAAGATGGGAAAGAAGAGAAGAGGCAGTAGGTAGTAAAAATTGGAAGGACATTTCCAATTTATTTGATTTTTGAAAACCGTGTAAGCTTTGGATCAAATGAGAAAATTTTGTAGTACTACGATAATACCTATTACTCTAATTCATACTTTAACATATAATAAATGACATTAAATTTTCTCCGATGAACAATGAAAAATATGACAACAAAGAAAGAGGAAAGTGATAAACACAATCGCCAATTTAAGAGAGCTTTTTTTTTTTTTTTATAGAGTATTTATTTATATAATAGTAATACTATGGTTCATTTTGAAGTTGTTAGATTATTTTTTTTGTATTCATGATTTAAATTTTAGATTTGTAATGATGCTTGTCATCTTAGATTTTAAAAATAATTAAGTATGACTTTCTAATATCATTACCGCGTATAAAGAGTGTGTTAACTATCTATATTGTCTCTTGCACATCATAAATATGAGATTTTCACCGAAATCGTGAAAGTCTCTTTTATTCTAAACCTAATCGCAAGGTTAATCAGGGCATGACACGATCATGAAATCAGAGTTGAACACAAACTTTGGACAGATCCCGATTGCGACAATAATGAATGCAAGCTCGAGTATTAGGGTTGACACAATTTTAAGTCAAATTAGATCACGAAATAATGAATTGAATGTGCTAAGAAAATACTAAGGCCACATTTACATCCATGTATAAGTAATCATCGAACAAAAATCAAACTTTGTCGAACTTACCTCATTGCAATTACATTATGTTTACCTATTTCTAATGGGCACCACTATCTTTTAATAAGCCCAACTCCATAATCCCATATAAATAGTTATAAATGAGAGAGAAGAAATTATCGATATGGTATATTAATAAATTTTTTTAAAATTTTTACTATTCATTGATTGTGTGAGACATTTTTTTTTTCTTTTGAACCATGTGTCATTCCTCTCTCTTTCAACCTCTATCTTTCTCTTTTTTTTCTGTCATTTAATCTTCATCTTTCATTTCCTGATCTGTTTTTTCCCCTAAAAAAATTATAACATTCAATTAATATACCATACCGATAACTTCTCTTCTCCTTCCTTGTAAAAAAAAGAAAAGAAAAAAGAAAAACTTAGACCCATATGGTTTTTTATTCATTTTTGTTTTTATGTTTTCAAAAACAAAAAATACGAGGAAAACAATTATAAAGTATTTGGTATACTTATTTTAAAAACGATTTTTAAAAACAACACTTAAAATAACCCATTTTCGAAAAGGATAAATTATTGATTTTTTTATTTAAAAAAATTATGAACACAAAGTACATTTACACATTAGACTACACAAATTATAAATTAAGAAAAAAAAAGTGTATATATTTTTTAAATGAGATGAGTATAATTCAAATAATTAATATTTTATTTAAAAAATATGTACACTTCTTAAATTTTAGGCATTAACATTTTTTTCAAGTAATATTGGAGTAGGTCAATAAAAATAAAAAATGATATTTTGATTATTGTGACATATTCTTCCATTAAATAGATTAGAAAAGTAAAATGGCATTATGGTAATCATATTGGCTTCTAATTACAATTTCAGGTTGTAAATGTTGAACGAGATTTTCTAAAAAAAAATTAATTAGTTGAAGATAGATTTTGTATTTGTATTAATTTTAAGGGAAATTTTCACATATAGAAAAAATGTCAAACTATTTATAAAAATAGTAAAAAAAAAAGTATTGATAGATACTGATAGACTTCTATCAGCGTCAATCAATAATAGACTTGTATCAATTTCAGTCACTATAGTATCATTGATATATTTCTATCAGTTTCTATCACTGACAGACTCTGAGAGACTTCTATCAGTATTAATTAGTGATAGATTTGTATGAGTTTCTATCACTGATAGTATCAATGATATATTTTTATCAGTTTCTATCACTAATAAACTTCAAACAGCCTCTATCAAAAAAGATTAAATTTTGCTATTTTGTGTAAATAGTTTCCCTTATTTTTCTATTTTTGAAAATTTTTCTAATTTTAATATTTTGAGTACAATCTGTAATAAACGATCACATTCTTTCTCTAGAAAAGTAAACTTGTCTTGAGGGTTCTGCAGCTTGTTCTCAATGTTGATTTATCTTGAGGGCTTTGCAACTTGTTCTCGATGTTGATTTATCTCAAGAATTTTGTAGCTTGTTCTCGAGGTTAAACGCATAGGCCAACTTGAGGAAATGTAAAACGCGTATATTCTTGAAGTTGAAGTTTTGGAAGAATATATGTACATTCAAAGAAGTTCAATCTTCAAGTGTGATTTAGTCTTCAGGTTTAGAGAGCCTTTTGATTGTAGGGTCGAGAATTGGAGAACTCTATTTATAGATGTTGGACTTTGTGGACTTGGGTTTCATTGGTTATGGACTTAACCCTTGACTCAATTAATTAGATTTGGACCTTAATTGACATTTGGATCAAATTAAGCATATTTTTCGACTGAAGTTTAACCCATGGACCAAATTATTTATCCAATCATTTGTAATTGCGTCATAATTTAAGAAATTAAAATTTTTTTATTCAAGAGTAAATATATTTTGCGATATACATTTTTTTATTTGCAGTTCAATAAAACATAAATTATTTATATCAAATACTGAAAGAAGGTTGAGTAGGTAACATTGGATAGTGGGGGTCAAAATTTGGTCAAAATTGAACGAAATAATAAAATAGCAGTGTTTGTTAACTCTAGAGTTCAATTTAAAAATAACTTGTGGAAAAAATACTTTCTAAAAATTTCTATATGCACCTATGAAAAAAATTAGTAATTTAAAAGCGTGTTAAGTAGAGTTTTTTCTTATAATAATTTTAAGTGATAAAAGAAAATTTAACAAATATAATAAATAAAAAGCATTTAATTAATTTTGAATTGATTTTAAAACTATTCCTTAAGAAGCACTTGAGAATTAGAAATATGAATTTTATAAATGAGAGTAATGGCAACTGATAACACTTTTAAGATTAATAATGAAGTGTATAACAATATTTTTTAAAAAAAATTACAAATATAGCAAAATCTATCTATGATAGACTCTATCAATAATAAGAGTTTATCATTAATGGAAATTTATTAACAATAGAGTCTATCATTCATAGACTCCAAGAGCTTAATCAAAATTTTGTTATATCTGCAAATATTTTACATTTGTGCTATATTTGTTAATACTTTAGACCTAATTGCTATATTTGTAACTATCCCTTTAAATCAATCCAATTTTTTTTAAGTACTTTTTTTTTTTATTAAGATCAATTTTTGAAAAAAAATAATTTTGATTAAGGTTGTTCTTAAATATAGAAAAATAAATCAAAATATTTATAAAATATAACAAAATTTTAGAACTATCAATGATAGACATTGATAAACACTGATAGACTTCTATTAGTGATATTGATAGACATTGATAGACATGATAGAACGTCTATCATTGATAGTTCTAAAATTTTATTATATCTTGTAAATATTTTCAACAGTTTCACAATTTGAAATAATTTCCTTTTGATTATATAGAATAGAAAGTTAAAACTACAATAAACACTTTTTAAATATTTAATTTTTCCAACGGTATTTATAGTAAATTAATTTTGTTTTTAAAAAAACTCTTTCACAAGTCATTCCAATTCAAACACACTAAAAAATAAATGTTTTAAGGTGGAAGAAAAAAAAAACCTTGTGAATTTGAGGTTAATTGATTTTTTTTTTCCTTAAAAAGAGGGGAATTTCATCTACATTTCTTTTTGTTAAAATGAATGCACCTCCCTTTTCTCTAATTTGAAGGGGTAAAGTGTGTGAAATAATTCAACGTTTGAGGCGGATTTTCTTTTTCTTTCTTCCATGTTAAGAAAAAAAAGGTTTGAACATAATGATGATAACTCCTTTTAAAATGACGAAAAATAGGACTTCAATAATTGGGACACAATGGAAGAGTGTGATTGAATCAGTAATTTTAGAAAGAAAGAAAGAAAAAAAAAAGATTTTCATACCGTAAATATAGACTCAATTGATTCCGAACTTTTTTTAAATTGATTTTGAATTATTATGTTTGGTTTCAAAAATGATTCTAGAATTATTAAATTAGTGAGGATCTATTTGATAACCATTTGATTTTGTTTTTTTAATTAAGTTTATTCATCTACGTTTCTTACCATGATTTGCATCTTTCTTAAATACAATGGTTGAATTCTTAGCCAAATTTCAGTTCTCAAAATTTGGTTTAGTTTTTTAAACTATTGGTGAAAAATAGATAATAAAGAAAGAAATTCGGAGGTGGAAGTAGTGTTCATAGACTTAATTAAAAAATAAAATGGTTATCAAACTAAACCTAAAATTTAGGTTTTCTAGTTGAAAAGTCATTTAACTAAAAATGAAAAAATAATTTTGTTAAATATAAGGAAAATTCAGTATTTCAACAAATGATCAATTAAATGAGAGAGATTTTTTGTATGATTCTAGTTCAATCATATCTAAACCAATTATTGAGAAATTTAATTTTTGTTGTAAAATTGGGGAGCGGAACGAGGTACCACTAGAATATAAAAAACTAAGAAAACATAATAAATAAATAAAATAAAATAACAGAAGAACTAAAACTGAAATGTAATTAAGATTATGAAATGGATTTTTTTTTTTTATTTTTCTCACAAAATTCTCATCAATCCACACATATCTACAAATTCCACAAATGATTCTAGTTTTGGCAACTAGGATGCAAACCCTAAGTTTGTTTTACTAAATAATTATGTTTAAATCCTCTTAATTAAGTGTTTAATGCCTTTACAAGTAAGTGATTAGGATGATAGCATCGTATGTAAAGTGAAAATATGATGAGAATGTAAGTGTTGTTAAAGAAGAAAATTTCAAAGTGTTAAATGTAAGGTTCTCGAGTGAGTGAAGAAGAATTAACACTTAGAGGGAAAACAAGATGTTCATGCAATGAAATCATGTCAATGTATGCGACAAGTCATGCCAGTTCATGCGACCAACTCTTCCAGGTGACATGTGACCAAGTGTTTAAGGAAAAAGGAATTATATCTAAGTGTGACTGTGTGGTTTCGGGAAGGTCGTGAAGGAAGTTAAGGGTCGAGTATGACGTCGGTTGAAGCTAGACATAGTGGTATGCGATCAACTCATAATTACCATGTGGCCAAAATAATAGCCAAGTACGAAGTAGGTTATGGAAATGGATGAGGGTTGATTATTTATGCAAGGCTTGCCAAGAATGTTCCAGGACAGACAGTGCGATGATGGCCCGGTTATGCAATAAACAACGAAAGGGATCAAGTGATCGCAAGCCCTATGTGATGAAAATAAGTTGAGGATTTCAATTTTAATAATTTGTTAGTGATCTAAGTGGTAGCCTTAGGAAAGGTTAACTAATGATTAATGGGTCAACAAGCCTACGTATAAATAGGCTTAGCAAATAAGGAGACTGTTTTACCAAATCTTTCTATGACTGTGCTTGTTGAGGCTCTAAAGGTCCTGAAGGATTTCTCAGCAAGTTTGAGGAGATCTGAGAAGTTTCCAGTTGAATCAAAAAGGAATTAATACTCAAATTCTAAGGTATATGAGTTAGGAAGTTTTGAGTACGTTTATCAAAAGGAAATTTAGTTAATTAATAGCTGGAAATACAATAATGAGGTTTAAAAGGTTGAATCTGAATTAATGTTGTGGATGAATAAGGAGGCAACTACATATGAAGAGTAAGCAAGTAACTGGTTTGTCTAGGAGTGCGAAGACGCACAAAGGCATGAAATAAGGCACACGAAGGTTGGTTGACGTATAGGCATAGAAAGGTGTCCTCGCGACCATAGAACACCCAATAGAGAGGGAAGCCAGTCTTTAGACAGGACAAAGGTAAAGTAGCTAAATATAAAGGATGTGATGAACTCAATTATGTTGTGATGATGATATGCCCTAATGTTAAGTTAAGTATTATGTGAAGCTCAAAGGGGAACTAATGATACTAACCAATGGACCGCTTCTTATTATAGGGAAGACGTGAAGGAAATCGGATTCGAGATTTCCATGAGCAGCAGAAGTAAGATAATTCCAAATCACAATCATGAATGAACAAAACATTTACAGTCAACTTCAAACAAGCGGTTATACAATTTATACAGAAATTACAGCATGAAAAACTCAAATGAATAGAGAGCAAACTCTACGCACATTTGAAGATGCGTCTCCACGCTCTGTTGCGCGACAGCTCGAACAATAGCAACCTCGAACGCTCGATCTACACGCTGTCTCTTATACACATCTAGATGTGTATAAGAGACAGGAATTAATGTTGTGGATGAATAAGGAGGCAACTACATATGAAGAGTAAGCAAGTAACTGGTTTGTCTAGGAGTGCGAAGACGCACAAAGGCATGAAATAAGGCACACGAAGGTTGGTTGACGTATAGGCATAGAAAGGTGTCCTCGCGACCATAGAACACCCAATAGAGAGGGAAGCCAGTCTTTAGACAGGACAAAGGTAAAGTAGCTAAATATAAAGGATGTGATGAACTCAATTATGTTGTGATGATGATATGCCCTAATGTTAAGTTAAGTATTATGTGAAGCTCAAAGGGGAACTAATGATACTAACCAATGGACCGCTTCTTATTATAGGGAAGACGTGAAGGAAATCGGATTCGAGATTTCCATGAGCAGCTGAAGTAAGATAATTCCAAATCACAATCATGAATGAACAAAACATTTACAGTCAACTTCAAACAAGCGGTTATACAATTTATACAGAAATTACAGCATGAAAAACTCAAATGAATAGAGAGCAAACTCTACGCACATTTGAAGATGCGTCTCCACGCTCTGTTGCGCGACAGCTCGAACAATAGCAACCTCGAACGCTCGATCTACACGACCGCAACATAGCACGAACTCTTCGCACTCGTCCTCAACGACCGCCTCGGCCACGAACTCTTCAGCCACACGAACGGCCTCCACAGAACCTCGACAGTGTCGAATAGAGTATGACACCACCAACAAGGCTACCTTAGTATCTGTCTCTTATACACATCTAGATGTGTATAAGAGACAGCTATTATACACTCCACTAAAGACCAACAACTGAATTCTCCTTACCACATATATATTATGTGTCCATCTTAACCAATCAGCGGTGCGACAACCCTTCACAGATCGCTTGTAAGTACAGCTGGGCCAATAACCGTTATGCCCCTATACCTGTCTCTTATACACATCTAGATGTGTATAAGAGACAGTAGGCACTCCACTAAAGACCAACAACTGAATTCTCCTTACCACATATATATTATGTGTCCATCTTAACCAATCAGCGGTGCGACAACCCTTCACAGATCGCTTGTAAGTACAGCTGGGCCAATAACCGTTATGCCCCTATAGTTACATCTGTCTCCTTAAGTACCACAGATCCCTCTAATGAACATAAGTCATAGTTCTACTATGACTGAGTCTTCTCTTCCAAAAAGAAGTTGTGGTCACTATGTTCAAGCCCCGGAATTAGTCCTTAAGGGAGCAATCTTTGTACTTATCCCTACTTCGGGAAAGAAGTGCATTCCATCTTGTGGATTGAGTTCCTAGCTCCCAGATCAGACAAGTCCCCAAAAAGATAGGCATGTTGAGTTGACAATTTGGCCGGGCCGCCTTCAAAGGCAGGAGTTCCCAAAATTCTCAGGATTGAGGTCGTGTCACCTATGGTCATTTAGTTGAGATGTAAGTCTCTAGTATCAACGGCGCTATATACAGAGTCTAGTCATCTCGTAGTCCAGGTCTTATACAAACTCTTTGAATAGAACACCCCCACTCGCACGTCTCCACATGAACGGTCAGGATCAACCATCTGTAGTAGTTTACAACACTTGCAAACTTCTACAAAGCGGACCGTATTCGTAGTGTCACCAGGATCAGGTATCCTACCTTAATCTTTATAATACAGACCTATTTAGGTTATCACTTAAGGCATGATTCACTTGTATATCACATATACATACTTAAGTTCACATAAGATAATCAAGGAGGTTTGTTTATTGGATATGAGTAAATGCTAGAATTAAATAACACTTATTTTATTCATTGAACAATGTGTATCTTTACAAAACAACGAGACTCCGGGAGAATTAGAACACCAATCCAAATGAATTGATAACTCAACCCAAACCATACGGGTATTTTAAGCTATATCTCGATGATGTTGGGTGTCGGGAAACTACTATATTCTTGTAGTGACATATTCTAAGACACATCACCAAAATAGCCTAAGGAGCAAATTCCAAAACCTTAAATAAATATATAACTAATTACGCATCTCTGACAATGACCAAAGGTTGTAGTTGGAGTTTGTCAGTAATGTTGGTAGAATTTTCGTATAAAACTTTTTAAACACTCAAAGTTCACTTTTCTAAAAGTTGGTTTCATTTTTTATCCTAAATCAACTGATTTTATAAGCTCATGTTTTCAAAATTCATTTTGTGTGGTTACCAAACACTTGAATTTTTTTCAAAATGATTTATTTTTTAATTAATCACTTGAAAGGTATTTCAAATACAACCTTAACCCCTATATTATATTCAAATTAGTAATTAATTTTTTTAAAACAAAATTATAACAAATATCCTTGAACTTTTCTCTTTGTTTCAAAAATACCCCTATATTTTCAAAAGGTTCAATATAACCCCTCAACTTTCATAAATGCTTCAAGACTACTATCTCAGTACAACCCAACTATGAAATATTTGGGTTGGGTTGGTTCGGGTTAATCGGGTCATTTATTTAATATGTTGTTCTAAAAAGAAACAAAACGTAAATATGTGAAGATCTAATTTAATTATTTTAATATATTGAATTAAGATTAACAACTTAATTTCAATTTATAGAGTTAAAATTTTCTTCCTAAAGTGCAAAAAAAACTACTTTTAAGAATTGTTGAAGAATAAATTATTCAAAAAATATTTGAATTAAATAAAAAAAATCAATATATATAAAAATAATTGTATTATAAGTAACAAAAAAAATATTTTAAAGTTAATAATATATTCGGGTTGGTTCAGGTTGGTTTGGGTTATATCAGGTGAATCCATGAACCAATCCAATCTATAAAAAATTCATTTATATAAACCCAATCCAACCCAAATGAATAGATAACATAACCCAAACCGCACGGATTGGATTGGATTGATCGATTTTTTCAGATCATCGAATTTTTTTGAGACAAAAGATGAGACAAAAGATGTGACCAACTTGATTTTGTAACTTCTATTTCATATCCATCCCACGGCCACGGGTTTCAATTCCACGCCCGATAACAGACCACAAATTAATAACTTTTGAGTAGTCGAGTTATGATAAATTTAAGAACAAAAAATCAATTTATACTTATAATAATTAGTTTAGGTGTCATTTGATTCGAAGGGGTTTTTTTTTTTTTTTTTATGAAAATTGATATATGTATCCAAAACCTATATTTGTTTTACAGTTTTCAACACTTTGTCTAGTAATAAAATCGTTCCCGACATCCTTATTTGCCACGAACAAGAGTTTCAGTGGGTTTCTCTTTTCTTCTCTCTCCACCCTACTTTTCATTTATATATAACCGCTTTTAATATAGTAAATTATTAATTAATATTAATTAACAAAATTAATATAAAATATTTGTTTAATAAATAAATAATAATATAGTAGAAATACTTACTGAACTTATTTTTAACAGTAAAAAATTTATTAAATGAATGCAATTATTATTTATACAAATTATTAATTAATTAGCTTATAATATCTCAAATACATTGAAATAGTTAAATTAGAATGTTAAATTTAGTCCATACAAAAATCATTTTTCAATTAGTTAATGAATTACTTATTGTTTTTTATTAATAAAAAACTATTATTGAGATAATTTTAATTTTATTCTTTATTATGAATATATAATAATTATGGATTATTTATATCAGTTAGTTATTTTGTGATTAGTTTTTGTTATTTCATTCCTTATTTAACAATATATTTATCTTTTTTACCTTTTTATATTATATGTTGTTTAATAAAATATACTTTCTTATATTATTTATTATAATTATATAATTATATTATTAATTGTTGAACTTAATTAATTACAAAAATGATATTAGATTATAATTAATAAGACATTATTTAAATATAACAATTATTTAATTTCAATTAAAAATTACTACATCATTAAGGATTCTCAATTAATTAATTTTATAGATATATTGAATGATATTTATTATTTCATTAATTAATCTATTAAAATTATATAGGATTATCATACAATTAAATTAAATACGTACATATTTTTTTCATAAAATTCTTATAGAATTTCTCATGCATAATCAAATACAGCCATATTTGTTTTTCAGATATCTTCTACACACTAATGCATTGATGATTTTAAAAAGTAATTATAATAAGATATCTAAATTGATTGACTAATGAAAATTTAGGAGTTTAATTGACTCAAAATCATAAATTTTCATTGGTCAAACGAAGTTTAGAAGAGGACGTAGATTGATACATTTATAAAAATTTAGAATTTAAATAGATACAATTATTAATTAAAGATTTTAATTGTTATAATTTGCTATTTGTAATAAATTAAATTATATAACACTTTAACAACAAGAAATAATTAAAATAGAACAAAACTTTACTTAACACAAATTGAGAGGATTTTCTACTCTAGACATCAGAGTTTCAATTCTTATCCAACAAAAGAAAAATGAAGGAAAAAATATCTCTTTGATCCCTAGGTTTTGAGCCTACTTCCTATTTAGTCTTTAGATTTCAAAATGTAACACATTTAGTCCTTAACTTTTGAGTTTGGTTTCAATTTAGTCCATAAATTTCAAAATGTTACAATTTTATCCTTGACATTTGAGTTTTACTTCAATTTGGTCCCTATATTTAAAATTTACACTTTTAACCTTGATTGTTCACTAAATATTCATTTTTCATTTTTAGAATTAATTTATGTTAATAAATTAAGAGTCATAAAAGAATTATAATTAATTAAGTTTCACTATTTTTATCACTTTTAAAATTAAATTCAAAATTTTACTTCATAATTAATTTTAATTAATTGATAGAAATTGATGTCAATGATTGAAAGTGAATATTTAATGAAATTTTGATTTTAAAAATGTAAGAGGTTGAAATATAGGGACCAAATTGAAACAAAACTAAAATCTCAAAGATAAAATTATAACACTTTGAAACTTAGATATTAAATTAAAACAAATTAAAGATCAAAGGTGTAACATTTAAAAGCCAAAGAACAAACAGAAATTACACTCAAGATCTACATGCTATGGGCCGTTTGGTTGGAGGAAAAAGAGGGTGAGAATGGGAATGAGTTTACAAAGTCATGTTTGGTTTGTGAGATTTCTTTATTTATCTTGGAAAAGACATTTTTCAGACATCTTTTATCAACAAAAGTGAAGGAATTACATACCTGCCAAGAAGTGTGGGTTTTTACTTCTTTTCCTTACTCTCCATTCCATTTTCCTCACTTTCCTCCCTTTTCTTTTCTAGTCGTCAAATCACCACATATATATATATATATAGTTCTTCTTTCTTTTTTAAATTAGACACAAAATTACAATTTCAAGGAAAATTAAGAAGTAGTGTTGTATATAATAGTTTTTAGAGTTGAATTATCTATATTTGAGGTATACAATATTTTAATTTTAGTTTATGAAGTATGTGTTTAGAGTATTGATTTGTTTAACATAGAGTTATGAAGTATGAGTTTGTATTGATTGCATTTTCCCCTACCTTTTCTTTTCTTGTATTGGATGAGTAGTGATCTGTTAAATATTATGTTTTATAAATAAAGATAAGAATAATATTTGTTTAACACGTACATTTGATCTTCTGTTAATATATACAAAAATTAAATCATGGCATTTTGGATTGACTGATAAACAAAATTATTTTCTAAATGGTTATTTTGTGTATGTTAGTATTTATACTTTGATATTGGTTATATTTGATTTTTGGAATAAAATATAGTGTAACTGCTTAAGGTTGTTGTTAATAATTACATAATAAAAATAAAACTGCACAAATTAATTATTTAAAATTAATTAAGACAAGTTTTTTTATTAGTTTTATGCTTTATAATTGCACAAAATTTTAAAAGTGATCACACAATTTAAATAAAAATAACATTCAACTAAACATAGTTATAATTTCCAGACATACTATTCCGTACACAAATATAACCATCTTTGATTCCTATTAATTTTGAAAATGAGATCCGATTAGAGGCCGATGGGAAACCCAAAAATAACACTAGACATCACACCAACGGTCAGTCTACCGACGAGCGCAAACATTGACTTCCCAAGCTTTCCCCCACTTTCGGACGATGCCGGCGGCGCTCCATAATTGTGATACACAGAAGGGTAATCGGGAACGACGTAAGGGGCGGCGTAGCCATAATTCCCATAATACCCTCCCATACCAAAATTACCGTAATTATTACCAAATTGCCCACCAGAATTATACCCACCATTCCACTGAAACCCACCGCTGGGAAACGGAGGTGGCCAACTTCCCCACGGCGGCGGCACTCCACGAAAAGTAGTCGTCCCTCTCCCTCCCCCACTCGGCCGTTGACTCGGCGGCGACTCACACGGCTCCAACAGACACTCGAGATGAATATTAACTCTACAAATCTCACATCCGTACACCCAAAGAGAAGAACAATCCTTTTTACAAACGGCGCAGCCACCGGATGGCAGCTTTTGGAGGTTCAGAAAATGTTGGCTGTCAATTACATGGCGGAGGCTTTTAGGGAGCTGGGTGCAAAATGGGTGGGCGTTGAAATCGCAGTCTTTGCACCAGTAGAACAGCCCGTCGACGGAGTCCTGGCAAATGTCGCAAATTCGGTCGTTGAGGCGAGTGCCATCGGGCTTACGGAGGAGGAGAGTGAGGGGATGGTGGTGGATGGAGGAGGAGATGAGTTTCTCCGGGCAATTGGCGCAGTATTCATGGAGATCGAAATTGCAGGAATGGCATCGGAACCGGGTACCGGAACCGGAGGTTTTACAACCGTCGCAAATGTAACCATGGTGGTCGTCGGAGTGCAATTGCAAAGGGTGGTTTGGATGAGTGAAATGGAATTTGGTGGTCTTCGGTACCGGAGCCATGGTGGTTGTTGGGGTTTCAGAGATGAGTTTAAAGAGATATTATAGCCGGAGAATTACGCGTTTTTTATTTAATATTTTTTTTTCTTTTATGTTATTTCTTGGAAATTAAAAGACTTTGCTAGTTGACTTGCAAGTTGCAAGAAGATGCATACAAATTTGACGTGGTTTTAATTAGTATTGTTATTATTATTATTATGGTTAAGTTATTTTTGTTGAACTTAAATTAATTAGTCTTGTCATGTGGGAGTAACAAATTAAATGTCAGTTATATTTGAGATATTTAATGAACATTTTGATAGTACTCACCCAATCTAAAAAGGTTGTTTTTATTTAAATTGAAGGTAAGAACTCAATTACTGTTTAATCCCATATTAAGTTTTCTAAATTTGTAAGTATTTAATATAATGAACTATTTTCGGCCATAATCAAATATTTTTTGGAAAATCTTCTTACTGTGTGTCAAATCAAGACATTAATACTAATGTAGGGTTCAAAGACATATTTATAGTGTTGTTTCTCACAAGTTTGCAACATATGGTGGTTCCTTTTCAGTACAACCATGGCAGACTTATTTCTGGGCATTTTCAGTACAATAATAAATGCAATTATTGCTTACATTTTTTCTCTTTTTTTTTTTTTAAAAATTTAAAATTATCAGTACCAAACCAGCAATTTAGCAATAAGCCAATGACACAGCTAAATAGAACATAATGGAAAGGAAAAATTCTCAATTTAAGAAGATGATGAACAATAAAACACCATTGCAAGAAGAACTAAGCACCAACAGAACCGAAAATAAACTCAATAATAGCACCTGCGGTCAAATTTTGAACCAGAGCAAACATTCCACCCCCAAATATTGATCCCCAAGTTGACGGCGACGGTGGACGTCCACCATAATTAGCTCCAGGAGGATAATTAAAATGATGATTCGGAAATCCCCAAGGAGCCGGAACTCCGCCGTGAGAAAAATGGCCACCACCATAACCATTTGGATTCACATAATAACCATTGGGTTGATGCGCCGCCGCCCACGGCGGCGCGTGCGCGTAAGGTATACTGCGAGATTTCGTCGGCGAACCGTATGGCTTAAGCAGGCATTTGGGGTGAATATTGACTCCACAAACATTGCAGCCGTAGACCCAGAGAGAAGAACAATCAATTTCGCAAACAGAACATCGCCCAGAGGAGAGCTTGCGGAGGGTCAGCTTATGATGGTCGTCGATGACGTGGCGGACCTGCTCAGGGAATTGAGTACAAAGTGGGTGGACGTCGAAGTCGCAGCGGTTGCAGCGGTAAAGCATGCCGTCGATAGATTCACGGCAGATATCGCAGCACCGATGGTCCATACGGGGAACCAGAGTGAGGCGATGGTGGTGGAGGAAGGAGGATAATTCCTGGGGGGAATCGGAGCAGTATGTATGGACGTCGACGTTGCAGGCGTGGCATCGGTATCGGGGGCCGGTGCCGGAGGTCTTGCAGCCGTGGCAGGTGTAATCACGGTCGTCGGAATGATGCATTAGAGAATGGTTTGGATGGACTTGGGATAACTGATATTGCTTTGTGGAGTTTCCGGGTACCAGCGCCATTTTTATCCGATCAATGGGTTCCTCCCCCAGCAGGCTTATAAGGAGAGAGTAAGAGTCGTGTAGACTTTGGAGAAGCCAAGACTTCTAGTCTCTCTTTTGTTTAAAAGAACAAAAAAGGAAAATCCCTTTGTTTTATGTTTTTAAAAATTTCATCGCATCTTTGTTAATTATAATAACAGAATTTTTAGCTAAATTTCAAAAATAGAAACAAAATTTTAAAATTTATTTCTTTTATTTTCAAAATTTAGCTTGTTTTTTTAAATCATTACTAAAAAATAAATAATAAAGAAAGAAATTTGGAGGTAAGAATAGTGAGACTTAATTTTCAAAAACAAAAAACCATAAATCAAATCGTCTAAACTTTGTATTTGTTTCAAAAATATCCTGGTACATTAAAAAATTTCTTTCCAACTTTAAAAAAATACCTAATTTTGGAAAATTATTAATATTTGTTTAAAAAATATCTTTAAACTTTCAAAAGTTTCAATAATAGTCATATAAACTCTAAAAAAAAAATTCTTGTTGTCAGTACATGAACTAGAACGTTAATACCTCATTTCAAAAATAGTTTTTTTTTTTTAAAAAAAACAAACATTTTAATAGTATCATTGAATTTTTAAAAGTTGCATTAATATCTTTAACCTTAAAAAAAATTAAAATTGCTCCTTGTGTTAGTACAGTGTTCAATCTTTTGAAATTATCCTGAGTTCGAAAATCGATTTTAAAATAAATTATATAGATACTCGCATATTTTTTTTTCATATCGATACTCTCTTTCTCATTTATCCGTGTAGTCGTCAGGATACTTAACAAAATAATAATAATAATAATAAAATTCAAGTTAAAGCATATCTGGTGAGTTTTGAAAATTAAGCTTCCCTTAAAACTCCCTCTCTTCAAATTTTTTTTTTTTGCTTGTTGACTGTTTAACCTTCTTTCTTTTTTTTGAAAAAACAAAAACAGAAATAGAAACAAAAATAAAGCAAAATTTGCTCCTCCAATTAAGGTGTATAGACCATGACAAGAAGAAAGAAGCTAATAAAATTACCCAAGGATGCTAAGACTTTTTATATACATTTTAACAAGGTTATACGTTAGCAGTTGAATGTGTGTTAATAGCTAAATACTTTTTGTATTTGACTATTTATCATTTCGACGAATTTTTAAGGAAGCTCAGGCCATGTTTGGTAGAGAATCTTGATCATGTTTTATGTTTTTAGATTCACTAAATTCAACAAACATGTGTTCTGCACAACTTGGATTATATTTTTAGAAACTGTTTTCGAATTCTATAATTCATTCAGTGCAAATTCTAAAAACAATATTTTTTGTATGTTTTCATTTGTATCCAATTTTTGAATTTTAAATTTTAAAATGCATAATTTTATTAAATAAAGATAAAAAAAAAATAGAAATACAATATGTCATATTATCAACTCAATTCATTAAAAAAAATAGTTGGAACTACGTGTGATGCACGTGTTTCATAATATTGAAAAAAAAAATGTAAATATATAAGTTTAAATAAGAGTCCTATATTTGATAATAATTTGATTATAAATGGATAACCTAATTTACTAAATCTAAATAATTTTTTATTACTTTTCTTTCCAAACCAAATTTGAAACCAATAAAATCTATTTAAATGATAAATCTTTTTTTAATCTACATGAAAGATAAATTTTCTTTTATCTTTTAATGATAAAATTTGGATTTTAAATCAAATATTTGAATAATAAAATTTTGAACCAAATTAAATTTACATGAATTATAAAATAAAATAACAAATTTTAAACCAATTAAAATTCATGTGAATTATAAATTAATTAGAATCTAATATTAGAGATAACCAAATTTTATACCAATTAAAATGGCGTGAATTATAAACTAATTAAAATTAAATATTAGAGAACCAAAATAAACAAACTATTTAATATGGATTTTTAATGATTTAAATATAAAATTACATCATATAAATCGAGTAAAATTTTATCGATTATGTATTTAAACCTATGAGCGGCAAGAAAAGAATTTTTGGTTAACACATCTGACAGATTCTATTATGTATAAACTTTGACCCGTTCAACATCTTTCTGAACAATAACTTCTCGAAAAAGAATGAAATTTAACATCAATATGCTTAGACTATTCACGATGAGATGGATTCTTGGCAAGATGAATAACATTCTGGCTATCACCTCGGATGAATAAGAATAAATTCCTGCGACAACAACTCACCAACAACACACTTCAACCACACAACACAACAACTGCTTGTAGAGTAATTTTTCAACTTACCATATTACCATACAAACTAAAAATGTAACCTGATAGAGACCTTTTGTTAAGGTATGACATTTGTCACTACAAGAATTTTGGTTTTTTTCGACGAAAGAAAAAACGTCAGGAGAGCTCATTTTCCCTAACGGTAATTAGTGGTGTCGGAAGAAAAAAATATCCCGACGAAAAATTCACTAGCATTGGATAAATCGCCTATCTCGACGCCTTTTTCTTTCACCATCGACATAAACTACATGAATAAAAAAGTGATAAAAAAATTTAAACTTATCCTGACGGCATGTAAACAACCGCCTGGATAATGTTGAGTTATCCCGCTGGTTATTTGATCGTGGGGAGTGACTTAATTTAAAAAAAAAAATTGCAAACACAATCCTAAAAGATGCATAGCTTCTCCACATCCCAAATCCTAAAAGATGCATAGCTTCTCCAGATCCCCCTTAGAAGAAATTAAATTTCAAAATAATAATGATCAAGAAGTAATAGCTTCACCTTTCATGATGATAAATGATAAATGTACCTAAAATTGGAACAAAAGCACCAACATTAAAAGATATTCAGGACCGTCGAGAGGTGGTGAAATATAAATATAAAAAGTGATAAAAAAAAAATTTAACTTATCCTGACGGTTTTTTTACATACTATCGGGATAATGTTGAGTTATCTTGACTGTTATTGGAACGTCGGGAGTGACTTAATTTTTTTAAAAAAATCACAAATTACATTTTATCTTATCCGGATAATTGGAGGAATGTCGTCGGAACAACCTTATTTAGCCTGACGTTTACAAAATCGTCGGAGATGGTGAAATATAAATATGAAAAGTGATGAAATATAAATATGGTGAAATATAAATCGTCGGGAAATGTTCATTTAAAACCTACCCGCTGCCCACAGTTTCTTCCTTTTTCTTTCTTCCATTTTTTCTTCTCTTCATACTTTCTTCTTCCAGTCGTCGTCCGAATATCGCCCACATTTTCTTCGTTCGTTTAAAACCCACATGTCGTCCGGTGTGAGGATTCTCACCATTCGTCCGTCTAGCACCAGGTACGAAGCGTTTTTTTCCTGTTTTCTCCATTTTTTTTGTTTCTTTTTCATTTTTCGCTAAACATTTAGTTTTTCCCCCTTCTTCTTCCAGTCGCCGTCCGAACATTGCCCACAGTTTCTTCATTCGTTTAAAACCCACCCGTCGTCCAGTTGCCATCAAGTACAAAGCATTTTTTTTTTTTTTTTCATTTTCTCCATTATTGTTTTCATCAGATCTGTCCTGGAAATGGGTTTTTTTTTTTAATTTTAAATATATAAAACTTTATTTTATTAATAAGAAAAAGGGAAACTTGTTCAAGTCATCCACCTAACCCTTTGTCTTTGTCTTTGCATTTATGACTTTTTCTTTTTCAATAATTTTATTTTGTGCTATGTAATGTTTGAGTTCTACCACAAACCTTTGAGATTTGAAATTGAGAGTATAATGTCTTAACCATTTAAGAATTGGGTTAATGTTAAATAATTGTGTTGAACCCTATACTTTTGTTTTTGAGTTATAATTTTGTGATTGAATTAATGGTAAAATTGAATTAAGTTAAAGTGGGAATCATTAAAATTAATGAGTTGGTTGTGTTGGAATGAAAATATAAAAAGATTGAAAGTGAAAAAAAGGAAGGAGAAGGAAGAGAAGGAAGCCATTCATGACAGAGAGTGAAGTTGATCATCTAGAAGATGGGTATCAATGGAGAAAGTACGGCAAAAAAGGCTTTCTAATCATTGCAAAAGAATATCCAAGAAAAATACTCTAATTTACCGTTTGATTGCCTTAGAAAAAACTTAACTTGTCCATCCAAACTATTTATAACACTTTCACCATGACAATGACAAGAACTCTTAGACACTTTCATGAACTAAATAATTGATATAATTTCATATTCATGTATATTTTGTTTATTTTTTCAGATACATAACTTAATTACCTAAATATAACCTAAATATAACTCAAGTATATGTTGAATTACGTTTTCTCTGTTTTCAAGTTTTGTTTGTTTGATGTTATTACTATTGTCGATTTGATAATCTAAAATTAAGGCGTTCGGAGATAGTGTCTTTCGATAGAGTGCTTGATTGGATTACAAGAGATTGTCAATCCAAAGGAAAACTTTATTTTGAAGGATGAATGGAGAAATTCACCTGAAAAAGAAACATGAACAAGAAAGAAATTAAATTAAATTAAAAGTTAGAAATTGAAACAATGTGTTCTAATATAACTAATTGTCTAAATCATACAGGTTCAACTTATCACATATATTATTAAGAATGGATAAAGAGTGGATTAAGATTAGGAACAAGTTATCAATTGAGTATGTAGGAGTATAATGATTTCTTGAAGTTGCAAAACGTCATGTTGATATCCCTTTGAGAAAATAAATGGAAGAAAAAACTTTATGTTGATATCCCTTTGGAAAAATAAATGGAAGAATTATCAAGAAAAGAAGCAACATACTTGAAATTAAGGGGTTGTTTGGGGTGTAGAGTTGATATAGGATGCCTAAAGTTCATATGTCTGTGATTGGGGTGCATAGTTGTTTTGTCTGAGTTCATATGTCTGTGTTTGAGGTGTAGAGTCGTTTTGTCTGATTTCATATACATGTACTTGAGGTGCAGAGTTGATATAGGATGTTAGGGGTATCTGGCATAGTTTTTCTAACTCTAAAAGTTGATATAAAAGAATCCGTTCAAATCATCTACTTATTTGTTTTGGAACTTTTTTATACTATAATTCTACAAATGGTTTGTTTGAATAAAATTTTGATTGAATTTTTATTAAATAGACATATTTTTTATAATCATGAATTATGGTCTAGGTTTTAGTTTTAGATCTTTCCTTCCAAAATTCCTTTTAAACAAAAGCAACTATTTTATAAGTTCAGTTTCTATTAGTAGTTTTGGAAAGTTTAGATAGCTATTTGGAATCATTTGATGAAGAAAAAAATTCTTTTTAAACAAAAACAGTTATTTTACAAGTTTGAAATCTATTAATTGACTTGAGAAGTTTAGAGAACTATTTGGAATCATTTAATAAAGAACAAAATCCTTTTAAACAAAAGCAATTATACTTGTTCACAAAAGGTAGATACTAGCTTATACATGGGCCATATTTCTGACCTGTTCACAAGATAAGTAGTGAAGTAAATATCATATATTATACATCACAAGAGTTCGTATAAAACTGTATTTACAAACTACAAGACATGAGACTTTAGGGCTTCGGGGAAGGATGAATTCCATTTTTGGACTGTGCAAAACGGTTTGGACCAGTTCAGTTTTTTCAGTCGATTTAGCTCGATTTTCAAGCTTTGAAGGTCTAGTTCAAGATTTTTTTTAAGCTGGTTCAGGCCGGTTCGAAGTGTTCGAGAGTGGTTCGTAGCTGTTTCTGAATTATTATTGTAATAATTTAGTTGTTTGTTTGTCAAAGATGCCAAAATTGGACAACTTTAGTGTGTTTTATTAATTAAGCATTATGCATTATAAATGTATGTATTAATTATATTAATCTTGATTGTACATAATGTATGTCATGTAGATTTAAAACCCCATCATAGGATAACATATTGCATGCATTAAAAAGTATGTTATAAGTGTTATAATATGGTTTGCATGCTTAGAATTTCATGAGTATTAATATAAGTTGTTATATTAATATATGAAATGTATGTTGCATGTTATAAATGTTATAATATAATTTGGTTTTAATATAATTTGTTATATTAAAATATGAAATGCATGATGTATGTTGTCAATGAATGTCTAAGTTATACAAGTTATAAAATCAATTAGACTTTTAAAAATTTATAACAAAGATAACATGCATGCTCACCTAGGGTTAACAGATGACAACTTGTTTTAAATAGTTAAAATAGGTCGTTATCTTGTAAAACTTTGGTTACAAACTCACCCGGGCTAAATCTTGTTTAAAGTTGGAAGTACTTAAGTTGACGGTTTACGAAACACACCTGTTACCTGGAGATTTTAGCCGGTTCTTGAGTGTTGTTAACCTGATTTTATGAGCATGCGTGAACGATGTGAGGTAATAAATTGGTTTATCACTTAGACATCGTTGGTTAAATCTAAATATAAATGTTATACTTAGATAAACACTTAGACTTAGGTTGTATTTATTAGTCAGAATATACCTAAGTAAATATTTACCCAAAACAAATAGAACACTTGAAAACTTTTATACTTGCTATGAATTTTAACATTGTATATGTTTGTGAGTATGATTTGTCAAAATTGCAATTGAATAATGAGTTGCTTACTTTTAATGTCAAAGCTATAAATATCATATATTGTACATTAGATAGAAAAATATGTGATACACTTTTACATTTTGATTATGCATATGACATTTGAAATTTTCTTGATAATATGTATAGTGTAGAAAATTCTCCTTGTACTACTATGATTTATTTGATGTGAAGCAGAATTATAATTCTTAAAATCAAGAAAGATTTCATAAAGAGAAAAAGGGAAAAGGTGTTCAATTCTCTTCATGTTTGATGGCTCATTCGGATAATGATTCTAGAGATAAGAGCGATGAAAATGAGGTAATTCATAAATCCATTTCTGGATGAGTTCTATGATGCTTTTGAATACATTCAACTTGATTTAGAAAAAATTAGCGCTAAACATTTGGAATTCTCAAAGAAGTTCAAGGCATTATCTATTGAGAATAAATCTTTGATAAATGAAAATTCTTGTTTAAAGACTAGAGCTAGTAACACATTGTTGCATAATTCTTGTTGTGATGAGAAAATTGACTTGAATGATAAAATTACTTTTCTTGAAAAAAAGAATGATGAGCTCAAATCTTTGTCATGTGAATTGAAAATTGAATTGAATGATTTGAGAAATAAAAATGAGAAATTGGAATCTTTCTCTTTGGAATTAAATGATGAAATTGCTAGTTTGAAAAATAAAATTATTGATTTGGAAACTAGCAATACTTCTTTAGAAGAAAGACAAATTTTCTCTTGTTCACAAGATTAAATTTCTTGAATGTGATATTGATACGAAAAATAATTTTTTGCATATGCTTAAAGAGAAAGAGTTGTTTGCTAATAAAGAGCTTGAAGTTGCAAAAGAGTTTATAAAGAAATTGTCTATAGGTACATAAAAATTGGATAAAATTATTGATTTAGGTATACCTTTTAACGACTAAAAGGGATAAGAGTATATGAATGAAAATTCATCATCTACTTCCAAGACTACTTTAGTTAAAGCCATCCCTATTATGTCTAAAGATGTTTTATCTAATGTACTTAATTTTGTTGAGTCTAATTTGTGCCAAAGCATTAAAATATTAGACAAATCAATGGAAATTCAAATTTTGTGCATAAACAAAATCATGCTAAACCAAAATGTGCTCGTAATGTGAAATTTGTACCTAAATATATTCATGAAAAATCTAAATGTATGCGTAGTTCTAAATTTGTGTCTCGACTTGTAAATACTAGAAATGTTCATGAAAAACCAAAATTTGTGCCTACATATCATTATTGTGGAGTTAAAGGTCATATTAGACTAAATTGTTTCAAATTGAAAAATACTCCTAAAAAGAATATTTTTGAGAAAAAGATTGTGAAAAATCAATTAGTTAAAAAGAAATTTTTACTTAATTTTACTTACTATTCATGTAGTAAAATTGGTCATAAATTCAATATTTGTTATTTGTCAAAAGTAAATGCTAGTAATTTTGGAAATAATTTAAAATGGGTTCCGAAATCCTTGCTTACTAACAATGAAGGACCCAAGAAATGAGTATCAAAATCCTTTGATTGAGCTTTGTTTGTAGGTGTGATTCAAAAAGAAATTGTTGCTTAGATTTCAAATGAGAAATTAATTCAAACTGAAGCAACTAAAAAATTTGCTTGAATCCAACAAAGAAAATTGCATATTTGGTAGCATTTATTTGAGATAAATATTCTCTTATTATCTCTATGAAAATTAATTTTGAGTATGTTGTTTGGAAGGGTTGTTGAATTCCTTTTCAAAAGGGGAGTATTTGAATTGATTTATTTTCTTGATCCCCGTTAGCATTTTGTTCAAAATTAATATAAATATATTTGTTATGCTACCATACTTACACTTGTTTGATAATATTGATTTGCTAATGTGACTTTGCTTTTATTTGGTATCATTATTTGATTTTCAACAATTGGTATTTATTTTATATTTTTTGGTATTTTGATAAATCACTTGCATGAATTACTTGAATGATTTTATCTCCTTAGAATTTATTAATTTCTTTTAGAAGGAGAATGGATATTTTTAGGGGAGCTTTTCTCTTAATTTATATGTAAATTTGATATATTTGGTTATATTGATTCTCTATACTATTTTATTGTTGTGTGTCCCTTTTATGCATATTGTTTATCCTTTTAGGGAAAGTAATTATTTAGAGAATTAAAAATATGTTATGATATCTTATTTGATACTTCTGTCCTCAATTTGAATGTTGTGCTAAATTTCTTTTTGTCCTTTATTAAGAGGGGGTGTTCAATTGATTTCAAAACGGGGAGAAATTTGTGAAATTGGATTTAAATAGAATTAGCTTGAGCTTTGTTATTTTTTTAAGTCTCTTGAATTTAAAATGTCGTTTGTGATATTTTTTTTAGAAGACATATCAATAGGGAAAAAAAATACAATGAATGTGTTTGTGTTTTTTGAGGAAGCTTTCATATGTCTTTGTTTATTTTTCTTAATTGTCCTTTTTTTGATTGATTTAAAAAAAGAGAGATAATAAGAAAAATGAAAATATGTTATTATTGAAATAATTATTGTTTTCAAGTGAATTGAATTTGTTTGTGTGTTGATTGTGTTTCAAGTTCATATTTTATATCACACATCACTTTAAATTTCATTTTTCTTAAGTAGTTTATCACCATAAAAAATGGAAGATTGTTGGCTTTTAGGCCCTTAATCTTAAATTAATTAATTTTAATTAATTAATATTTTGATGATAACAAACTTGTTTTTATTCATTAACAATTTTGAGTGTTTTGAAGTATCTATTACATAGCGGTTCCAACACAATTTGAATCGCTCAAATTGGAGTTCAAATGAAGAAGATATGACGTGACAAATTTTTTCATCAAAGTGGACCAATTGGAAGGAGCCACTTAAAGCTAGAGAAGTGACTCATGGTGAACTTTTGATTATTGAATTGGTTTTAAAAAGAAGATGAATTTAATATTATTTTATGTTTGTGTCTAAAGACTAGTTTTGGAGTGGGTTTTGTTGATATTTTTAAGAAAGAAAAAGAATTTAAAGAGAAAAAAGAATTTAATATTATTCTTTGCTTGTATCTAATAGCTAGTTGAGTTTAAATCTCCATCATTCAATTTTCTTTTACCGGCTTAAATTGAATTTGATTTCACCTACCCCATCTCTTTTTAAACTCTCCATCTTCTCCAAAATTAAAGCAAGGATTTCACATCTTTTTACAATGCTCCATAAGTCATTAAGCCACCGTTGTTGCTTGCTCTCTAAGCTTCAATTTTCTTTTTTTCATCTTCTTCTTGAGAGAGATATTTTATGTGGTGAGGATTGATCATTGAATGCTAAATTTATAAATACTCTCTTTTAGAGAGTTTGTCATGTGTGCTATTTATTTTTTTTAAATTTTTGTAAGGGTTGATTCTTGATCCCGAAAAAAGAGTTGTCGTAACAATTTGATCATCAATTGTGGAAAGGATTGGATTTGTTTTTGCGCCTAGAAAAGAACATTGTAGTGATTCGACTCTAAGCCATGGAAAGAGTTAAAAGACTTCCAATAGAGTATCCATGAGGAGTTTGGGAAGTGGATGTAGACCGGTTGTGCCAAACCACTGTAAAATTACCCGTGTCAATTTCTCTATCTCTCTTCTATTTTATTTTCTAATTAATTTGCTAATACATTTTATTTGCATGAAATTAATTTCTATAGTTCTTTAAATTAATTCCTAGTAAAAGTTTACTAATTTGTTTAATTGTTTATTAATTGATTTAATTAGGCCCACACTTAGAGAAAAAGTTTTCACTAGTTTTAATTCGTTTAATCTTTGATGAAGTTCTTCTAAATGAAGTTTTTGATCTTTGATTGTGAAAATGATTCATTGCGGGTTCATCCTCTATAATCTATAAGGAAGACATTTATGAACTACGTTGTTTAGTCTTTTCTTTTAAGATTGGTTTGCTCGGCTCCTTTTCGTATACTTTTTTTTTTCTCTCATTGTTTTGGAAAAAGAGCAACTCATTCACTGGTCCAATTGGATTTCAGCCGTTCATGTGGATCACATTTGGTTAGAAAATTGACCTCTTGAAATCTCTGGTTTTGTTTTAACGATATTTTTTTTTTATCTGTTAGTTGTTTCCAATTTTCATTTGTTATAAAAAAGATAAGGGTGATCATTTAGGGATATATAGTTACGGTTGACAGTGGAATGGGGTCGAGGATGCATTCCCCATCCCCATCTTCATAGGGATTTGTAATCTCCGTCCCCACCTCATTCCCCCTTTTTGGAGAGTCAGGGTTGTGGTCGGGGAATCTCGGTTCGGAGATCAATCCTCCCAGGAAAAAATTCTCCGCCTTTTATTTTATATTTTTAATTATTTTTATTTAAAATCAATTAAACGTTGGTATTTATATTGAAGTTGTAAATATTTTAAGTAGCAAATTAGTATTATTATTGTTTTATTTATTTAAATTAATAATAAAAATATTTTATTATTTCTATATTTTAAATTTAATAAAAAGTTAAAGTTAATTATACTAGGAAATTAAATTTTAAAAAAGTAAAAAAGAATAATAAAAACAATATATAACGCTAAATCAAACCATGACGAAAATGTGAATATGAGTTATGATAATACAGGTGTAGACAGACAATACGACACCACATAGATATAAATAAATATATATATTAAAAAATAATAACAAAAATATTCATGGTGGTGTTGGGATTGGGGTCGATAAACTCATATGATCCTCTTCTCGATTAAACTCATATGATTCCTGGTATTGTCTATCTACACCTGTATTATCATAACTCATATTCACATTTTCGTCATGGTTTGATTTTAGCGTTATAAATAGTTGAACTCTAGAAAGATCTTCTTAGAAAATAAGGAAGCAAACATCACAATCGTCCCGTATGTAAAGGGTTTCATGTCAATATTAACTCTTATGATAACATCAAACTTTGAAGAACTTACATTTGTAACCTTGTAAATGTGAGCTTTAAGTTTTTCATACTTCAATGTAATAATAGACACAATGATTCTTATTAGCTCGCATCCAATATACAAACTTTGGTTCTCATCTCAATCACCTACGTATCGAATGAGTTGACATTTCTCTATCATCCTACAAAACAAGAGAATATTTTTCATTAAGACGAATATCAGTTTAATACACACAATTTCAATTCTGTTGTCGCTCTTTCGCTGTCACACTATCTCACTCTCGCTCTCGCTCTCGCTCTCTCTTGCTTTCTTTTGCTCTCGCTCTTTCTCTCAATATCTTAAACCCTTGGTAATGATCTCTCGCTCTCACTCTCCCATTTCACTCTCTACCTTTGATTTCGCTCTCACACAACTCCAATCCCCTTTCATTATGCTATTTACATACCTTTTTTGAGAAATCACACAGCTCCGCACAAACATCTAAACAATGAAACTACGTTCTGAAAAAAAATTGTTCCATTGCTGAAAAAACCCTGTTCTGGAAAAACTCGTTCAATAAAACTCCGTTCAACAAAACAGTGTTGAAATGAATCCCGTTGAAGAAAGTAATCACAGTTGAAATGAAGTTTAGATTTTAAAGAATTCACCATTGTATGTTTAAGGTATTAACAATTTGAGGCTTTAGACAGATGAATTCGTAAAAATTGTCAAATCATTCGTACACTGACAAACAATTACATCACGAAAGAAGAGCAAGAGCGAGAGTGAGTAAAACGCGAGACGAATATCTTGGGAGGGCAATTCCCATAATTTCATATGGTGAGAGGGTCATTTGATTTTTTTTTTTAAAAGAGGTCATTTTGCATTTTGGACCCATTATTTTGATCATCCGTACAAGTATTTTAGAAATTTATTTATTGGGGTCAAATTTAGAAATTTGTTAAATTGTTGGTGGTGAATAATTGGGTCTTAGATTCAATTACGGGCCAACGGAAACGAGGAGGGTGAAGCCCATGAGTCATTGCTATTAGAACAGAAATAAAATTCTCTATTATATTTTTTATTTGAAATGTAGCGCAGAATCTCAGTATGCATCTCCCCTAAGATCGCGCGGAATCGAATAATCATTATTCATTATCATTACTTCCACCAATGGCTTCGTGCCGCATAAATCTTCCTCACCGGTGTTCTCCCGGAACGCCGCGCCTTGGTCCTACTTCTTCCCTCCAAAACCCTAATCCTCTTCCTCAGTTACTTCCTCCATTTCCATTTTCTCGTCTCAATTCCAGTAAGGTAACCTCTCTTTCCTCTCTCTTTCTCTTCCCTTTTTTGGTCTTCCCGAAACTTTCTCATTTCTCTCCAATGTTTGTTTTACCATTAGTTATCCTCTTCCAGAATCCGCCACCGAAGTATTGTTGCCATGAACCCTCCCATGGCGAAGGAGGCGAAGCCTGTTTCAGAGGATAGAATGCTCGTTAGTACTTCCTTTCTGTTACCTTATTTTGTATTTTTGTGTTTCGCTCAATATGGGATTGATTATTATAAATTGTAAGAAAATTCGCAACTTCTGATTAGAATTTGGTGAACCTATAGTTCTCGACTGCTGATTTGGATCTTTTGGAACGATTTACATTTTTTTTTTTTTTTTCTAATTAATTTAGTGTAGTCGATGGATTTACAGGTGTATGTTCCGCCTCATCCATTGATCAAGCACTGGGTTTCCGTTTTGAGGAATGAACAAACTCCTTGCCCCATTTTTAGTGAGTAATGATGCAGTTCTTGTAGATGTCTTCATATCGTACTGTTTTGTGTATTTTTATAGCCAATATGCCACGCAGGTTGGATCATTCTTCTTACTGTTTGTGTTTAAGGAATTCAACTAAGAAGATATTAAATAAGTTCTGCTGTTGTTATATGCAGCCTCATGGTATGCTTGGGATTGATTCTGAAATGACCAAAATTAAAAATGTTTTTAATAATTTAAATCAACTTTAATAGTATGAAAAATATGTTTAGAATTGAATTGATTTGAGTGATTAAAAGTGTATTTCGGATTGATTTCAAATGTGACAAACTGATTTTAACCATTTGAAAAACACCTCCTAAACATGCACTTAGTAGTAGGGCAGGGCAGTTTTCTCCATAGAACTTTCTCCTTTTGCCTACGGCATCAAGAATTATGGAGGAGATTTATGCTTTCTTGATTGCAGAAAATGCAATGGCAGAGCTTGGGAGGCTACTTATTTATGAAGCTTCAAGGGATTGGTTGGTTAGTTCTTATACCACTTTTAGTACTAAATTCAAGCTTTCCTAAGTAAAGTGAAACGGTTAATTGCTTAGATAAATACAAATAACTGACTTATAATTGTTTATTAGTTTTGTTTTTTGTATAAGAAATCTATTCTGATGGAAGAGGCACAAATCTTCAACTCTTATTGAATAAATATGTCAGTTTTAGTTTATATTTGTAATTCACTTACATAGTTGTGGTTCTATTCATATCAGCCTACTGTAACGGGAGAGATACAGTCACCCATGGGTGTTGCTTCAGTTGAGTTTGTCGATCCGAGAGAGCCTGTGGCTGTAAGAATTTTCTTTTTCCTACTCTCCTTCTGGCCTATTTTAATGTACTTCCACTTTTTTACGACCACCCACCGACACTGAGAGGAAAGAAAAGGGTAGCAATACGGTTTTGCTATTTTATTTCGGTTGAATTTCTTGCATAATATCCTAGAATTGTTCATATTACTATTGCCTTTTCAGATAATTCCTATCCTCAGAGCTGGTCTAGCTCTTGCAGAATACGCATCATCTGTGCTGCCTGCAACAAAATTGTACCATCTTGGTAAGGGAAGTAAGATAATGCAGAGTAATGTTCTGAACAGAAAAGATATTCATGTAAAGACTTACGGGTTGTAATTGTGTTTAGTTATCTTATATATTTTTTGTATCAATTTATTTAGTGACCTTGGTATGAACCCAATATTCATACCTTTCTAATTTCATGTTTTCTTTCAAATTAAAGGAATAAGCAGGGACGAGGAGACTCTTCAACCAACTGTATATCTTAACAAGTAAGATTTCCAAGTCCTTGAAAATACTACTTTGTTCCTTGTTCTATAGCCCTAAGGTAAACCAGTGTCAACTTTTCCTTGTTTCACTAATAAAGCTCTAGATGAATACCATACTGGACACTTTTTTTGAATTTAACATGTGGGATTGAAATTCAAACCGTTGACTTTTTGATCGAGAATATAATGTCTTGCACAAGAGTCCATATTTAACTATTCATAATTCATGTATATTGTTTTGACAGGTTACCAGAAAATTTTCCTGAAGGTTGTAGAATCTTTGTGGTCGATCCCATGCTTGCAACCGGTCAGTATTCTACTAATTAATGTAACTCCTTTTTTCTATTTGATTCTTTGAATTATCTTGGTTGCTTAGTTTAGTTGATGTCTACCCCACTTATTCCACGAGATAACTACTCGAGCAACCAAAAATTGGTATTGCTCATAGGACCATATGGGTCATTGCACTGCAGTCTAATTTTATAGCTCTGAAAGCATTGCGGATTTACAGCTCATCTTTTTACCATTGGGCCACGTCATGGTTATTTCTTCTTTGTATTGGTTGGTAATGCAAGTGCTTCTATTGATTAGAAAGTAAGTCTGATCTCTGTATAATTGAACATTTGAACATTTTATCTTTTTCCTGTTGACCCTGTATTCCTTGCTCCAGTCTTTACTCTGTTCATACCTGTCAATAACCTCATCTAGAAACTATGTTGTAGCCAATATTTTTAAATGCCCAAGGCGCACTAAGACACAATGGTCCTCTGGAGCCTACTTGCAAGGCGCACAGAAAAGCGCTTTTTTTTTTTTTTTTTTTTTTTTGAGGTACACTATATATAAGAATATTACATTAAAAAGAGAAAGCATAGTTGAAGTGGAAATATAGGGAAAAAAGACCCCAAACACATGAAATTTTGCATTTAGGCTTAGTAAACTTGATTCTTTTAGTTAACAAAGGAAGACCTTAATTATTACTATTTTTTAAAAGTAATAAAAAAGCCCCAAGGCCACGCCTTTGAACCTTGGGGCTTCACAAAAGGCGCGCACCTGAGGGCTGCCTTATTTTGTGAGCCTCGCCTTAAAGGCGAGGGGCCAGACTTGCACTTTGGGCCTAGGCGCGTGCCTGAGAGGGCTTTTTAAAACACTGGTTATAGCTTCATGTAAGTTGTACACTTGTACTTGTGTAGAGTTAAAGTTTATGCAATATACTGGTGAATTAACAGGTTCTTTTATTTACCTTAATATGTTTTTCTGGGCATCGTTATAATTTCAGGTGGCACAATAGTGGCAGCTCTTGATCTCTTGAAGGAACGTGGAATTGGCAACAAGCAAATTAAAGTGGTACTGGAATTACCGCATCTATTGCTTTTGTCATGTTTTTGAGAAGAAGTAACTGTGTAAATGTGACTGGTGAGCACAAAAATCAATACGTCATGGTTTTGCACTGCAGCAGCAGTCATTAAGGAATATTGTCACGAAATCATATTCAGCTTTTAATCCGCTCATTTTGACTATCTGAAGTTCTGAAATCTATTGTATACTAAATTATACTAATAGGGATTGTCATATCGCAGATATCTGCTGTTGCTGCCCCTCCTGCCCTTCAAAAGCTCAGCGAGAAGTTTCCAGGGTAATCAATCACCTATTCTAATTGATCCAGTCTTAGCACTATGTCAAAAGTCTTCTACTAATCCTTTGATGTGTTTTTTGATCTTTTAGGCTACATGTATACACCGGAATTATTGACCAGACTGTTAATGAAAAAGGGTTTGTCATTATTACCGCTTGACTGAATCTGTTGCTCGGGAGGTAATGTAGGTAGAAATCTTTGCGCTTGGTATTGAGGTTGACTAATTGGATTCTTGCAGGTTTATAATTCCTGGACTTGGAGATGCTGGCGATCGGAGCTTCGGCACATAAAATTTGTTTCATCGAGCTTCAGTAATTTGCATCTCTAATTTTTACTTGGTAATGATCAAGTTGATTATTTGGCGATTGTAAGATTGCGTCCAAGGATTGATAATTTTTGAAAGTTACGTCAATGGAAGGCAGTATAGTAGAATTAGGCAAAAGCTGTGTTCTCTGGATTGTATATGTACTTCAATTCTTCGCCTTTATCTTAACCTACAATAAAAGATGAGTTAAATTAACAAGTTTAAACTGCATTTCTGGACCTAATCGATTTTAGTTTTAGTCGTCTTTTTTTCCCCTAAAGCAACAATATGATTGTTTATTTATAATATTCTTGATTTTGTTATAGTTTTTAAAATGATTTTGTCGTAGTTCGTTCTTTATAGGCATCTGTTAATAGGGTGTTTTGTAATTATTAGCTTAGCATCGGATTTTTTTAGATTGGAACCCCTTGTATGTGGGTGGGGGTTGGTTCTTATTTGAGTTTCTTATACCTTTTTATTCTTACTCGATGAAAGCTTGGTTTCGTATTCAAAGTACTTATAATTAATTACAGAGTGAAGCTTAATTTTCTGCAAGTAAAAAGAATTAGGATCTAATTTCTCTAAAAATGATCTTTACAAATCATATGCTTCCTTGGTGTGGTCAATAGCTAGTTGAACCTCCGCCGCCACCACCACCTCCAGTATCACATCCCCCTCCCCCTCCCCCATTAGAGCCACCACTGCCTCCGCCGTCGTATCCGCCTCCGCCTCCGCCACCAAAGCCATTACCACCACCTCCGGTATCATAGCCCCATCCACTGTTGCTGTTAAAACCCCAATCACCACCGGCATCAACAGCTCTATCTCCGGTGAAGGTGCTTGTATTCACATTGTTCCTATCATTAATGACTACGTCAATTTGGCCCCCATTGTAAGCGCGTCCGCCAGTTTTAATTTTGCCATTATGAACTCTGCAAAGGCAAATAATATTCAACACACATATGGTAATAAAGATGGAAATTGAGACGATGGGTAAGATGATGAATGCTGGTTGAACCATATTGTCTCTGAATTTTGGAATATCTATTGCGTAATGTGAATCGTGGGTTGTAACTGCAATTTATAGGGACGAAAAATATAGGAAATATTTGACTTGTTAAACTGGAAACCATAGCCAAATGGTTTGACCTTTCAAAACTTGTACCTTTTGGCCACAACCTTTGACTGTCTTAACATTTGGCAGTATGGGTGTTTTCCTTGGTTTTTACATAATGAGATGAGATTAGACCCATTCCAAGTTTTTGCTTTGGAGAGAAACCTGATTTGGCATATAGGCGCTTATAATAATTATTATAGCTTAAGAAAATGAATAATTTTGTTGGTTTTGATCTTCAAGAAGTCTGATTTCTTCGGTCGTTTTGGCCACAAACTAATTGAAACTGAACCATTTACATCCCCACTAACTAATCAGAGATGAAGTGAGTTCGTTGATTTTTTAAAATTTTACTTGAAATAAAATAATTATGGGATGAAGGTTCGAACTTTTAACCTTTAGGAAAGAAGTTTATCAATTATCGTTGAGCTAAATTTATTATGGCGAGTTTGTTTAAAATTTATAAATCTAGTAATGTATCTCACTTTAAAAAGAATTAATTTATTTTTGAATAACTAACATGTTTGATTAAAATAACTCCCAACTAACAATAATCATTGGATCATTACATTTATGCTTAAACAAATTAAGAATGATTAGAATTGAAGGTCACCAAAAAGATGATCCTCCACCTCCTCCAAAATCAAAACCCCCTCCACCACCTCCATAATCAGAAAACCCTCCACCACCACCACCGCCTCCACCGTGATCATAATGTGCTCCGACATCGTGAGAACTCGCTCCTCCACCTCCAAAACTAGAACATCCTTCATCCACATGATAACTCACACCACCTCCATGATCAGAAACCCCTCCACCTCCACCTCCACCACCACCTCCGTCGCAAGAATTCACTCCACCGCCTGCCTCATGAAAACTCTCTCCATTGCCATCTCTGCCACCACCTTCTGTATCACTTATTCCACCAGTAAGGCCACCATTTCCATCTCCAACCTCACTATTCTCACCACAACACCCAACTCCACCACCGCCACCACCTTCGACATCACAGCCGCCTCCACCGTTGCCTGTATCTCCTACACTACTAAAAGTCCAATCCCAGCCCCAACCTCCATAACTGCCGGAAAACATATGGCTATCTGCTGTACTCGTATTTCTCCCATCATCCACAACTATGCTAATAATTCTATTTCCACCTTCAACATAACTTCCCCTTTCTCTCCCACTTTTACCTTTTTCCTTAGAAACTTTCCCCCGCCAAAACAAACAAAGCAAAGACAAAACAACAGAAATAATAAAAACCCCAAGAATGGGCGATACGATGTATGCTGTTTTAACCATTATCTCTACCAATTGAAGTTCTCTTGCTTTAGGTTGCAGCTCCGTTTGTGTTATATAAGGCAAAAGAGAAGACGTGGGGAATGGCTGAGTTGTTGAATGAAGCTCAAATAGTTCAGTTTCAGTGTTTGAAAATCTTGGTTTTCTTTGTACACAATCTTTGACCTTCTGTTTCATTCTTGACCTTTGTTTTTTTAAGCAGAAATTTGGTGCATTCTGGCCTTTCCATCTTTTCAAACATTAAAAAAAAAAAAAAGAGTTCGTCACATTGCAAAACAATTAAGTAGGATACAAAAAGATGAATAGAATTCATAGTATATGTAACTAGTTTTTATTTATTTATTAAATTACAGAGTTTAGTTCATTAATTTTATTTATATCTATTTTATCTATGAACTTTTTTAAAATTACAAAATTGGAAGTTAAAAATTCGATTAGACATAAAATTAAAATTTATATTTAATAGATCAATTAATTTTTAAAAATTTAAAATTTTTCAAAGACCTATTAGATAGAAAATTCGATGTTTGTGCATTAAATTATATTTTATTATTATTATTATTATTATTTTTCAAAATAGTGTTTTTTGTGGTATGGTTTTAGACAGAGATATGATTGTCTTATTTGATTGATTTAATTAACTTTGTTTCACTGGAATTGAAAGGAATTACAAGGTTTAGTTTTTTGTATATTTGCAGTGAGAGAGTTTAAAATGCCAAATGACAGTCCATACATGTACCTCAAAATTCTTAAGTTTCAACCTATTATTTCATTATAACGAAACTGTGTAATAATTCTTCTTTAGAACATTTTAACTTGGAAAAGATATAAAATAATTTACTGGATGAATTTTTAAATGCAGTGTGTGGATTCCACTATCAAAATTAACAATTATATGTTTAAAATATAGTATACCCAAGGTTCGAAATACTGAAGTCCCGATTTTATGGAAATATTGATGGAAATATCGGGAACTTTATGAAAATTGATGGAAATTGTTATAATTAATTAACGAAACTTTACTTGTGATTAAATTAGACTATAGTTGACCATTTTTAATCATCATCTCTATAATGTAAGACAATTTTTTGATGTATATTGTAAACTATTTGTGTAAATGTCGATGTAAGAGCAAAAATAGAAATAATTACAAAATAATATCAAATATTATAAATTAATTACAAAAGTAAAGAACATGAAATATTTATATATAAAATAATTGTAAATTGTTTATTATAAAATGGAATGAATACAAAAATGAAAAAAATATAATATTAAACTAACGTATCATAATAAGAATAGAAAAATCATAAAATTAAACCTAATACAATAAAATAGAAAAAGAAAGAAAAAAGAATTAGTAGAGAGAAAATTTGAGAGAAAATGAGAAAAATATTAGAGAACTCACATTAATTCAAGTTTGAGGTTAAATGATGTGAGAATTCAATTAAATATATTTGAATGAAAATATGTGGTTTTCTTGAAATACAGATTTTGTATGAAAAAGAGAGAAATTTTCTTGCACTTCCTTTGAGTTAGAATAGCTGATTACTTAAAAAAAGAAATGAAATATCGATGGAAATTTTAAAATCTCGAAAAATTAAGAGGAAAACCGAAAATTTTTCCTATCGAAATTTCGAACCTATTGAAATCTCGAAATTTTGAGTATACCTATAATATTTTAAATCTTATCCAATTAATATAATCTGGTTAGGTTTTGTATAATGGGAACATATATGGCTTTCCATATTGTGAGAGAATGGATATCCCAATCATTAGTTGACAAAACTAAGGTTGACTGATTTGAGAAAGAATAATTCAAAAACAATCTAATTCATGGGTCAACTTCTGATCCATAGTTTTGGTAATCTACAAGTTTTTCTTTCCTTTTTCCCGTCTTTTTTTAAACTTCAATTTATATAATCTAAGATAAAAATAGATCTTCACCATGACTAGCGTCACCTCCCTTGAGATTGATGGTTCAACCGACATCATTATGTTTGTACTACCAACCTTGAGATTGATGGTTCAATTCTTTTACCTGCATTTTGAATTTAATACCTTTGCAAAAGAAAAACAACAATAATTATAAGATAAATTAATTATTCCTTTATTTTAATGCAAAAATATCTCTGGAGACATTTTCCCATTAATTTTAAATCAATTTCCTAAATTGAAAAGATTTGGTTTGAATCTTGAGATGTCATCAAATATTTTTTTCTTTTTTCCCCCAAATTTCATATTATTCTTATTGTTTCAATTTTTTTCTTTTTATTTATTTTAAAATCTTATCATCCTGTTATTCTGTTCACATGAGATTTTTTGTGAAATTTATTTCGTGGAGCTGAACTTGGATTTGATGCGGATGTGGTTTGATACGCATTGATTTGAGGAAACGAAGCATGTGATGTTCTTGAAATTGGAGTCCTAAAGAATATTTGTATCTTCCAGAGACTTTATCTTTAAGTTGGAGTCCTTTGTATCTTTAAGAGACTTGTATTATTGGGAGAATTCTCTCTGAGTGTAGAATTGCTCACCTATGCAATATGAGAAGAACTCTTCTATTTATAGAGCTCTTAGATGGGCTTTGTGGGTTTGAGTTTGATTGGTCCATGGACCTAGCTCTTGGACTCAACTAATTGAATTTGGGCCATATTTTACATTTGGGTCAAATTAAGCCTATTCTTAAGCTTAATTGAAGTTTAGCCCAAAAACTAATATTAAATTGGATCCAATTATTTGATTCAATTCAACGGTCATACACGTTGCATCGCCAAAATTCGCCAATTTATGTCTTCAATTTAGATTTGGGACATACCAACTTTTAATTAGTCTCACATTCAATTATTTATAATTTCACCATTAATTTGAAAAATGACGTGGTAATTTGTAATTGGTTTGAAATTTCTCATTCAATAGATGCCTTTTTCAAGATTTGTGCACGTATATGGGTGGGCGAATCTTGAAAAAGATAAAATTTGAATCGAAGTGCAAGTTATACATTCTTAACTTTGATTCTACTTGATGTGCCAACCCAATCAAACCATGAATTTGGTACATAGGCTTGACTTCAAATTTTGTGTATATTTGACATACATTTTTTTATGCGAACTTATCCAAACGTGAATTTAGGTCAAAGTTTTGACTTTCTTACTTGAGATAAATCTCCATTTGAATTTTAGTAGAATTTATCCTCCACTTAATTCAAAATTGAATCTGGAGTAAGATTGAACTTTTACACAAGATGCTTGACTTGAACTTGGAATAGGGCTTGAAGATTCGCTTTGAACTCCATATAATTTTACTTTGGGGCCAAACTATGAATTATGCCCCCTATTTAAATTTGAGGTAAATTAGAGGTAATAACCACAATTTGATTTAACTTGATATAAAAGCCTTAGTTTGGATTGTTTGAATTTGGGATGAAATTTAGAATATCACCAAATTTTTAATTTGATAAAACTTGAGGTTCTATCTACAATTTAATTTGACTCGAGGATAAAAGCTTCACCAAGGATTATTTGAATTTAGAATAAAATCTTTTTTTTTAATAAAAAAATTGAGATAGATTTTATTCCCAATGTATTTTGTCTTGAAAATAAAGAAACTCAAGATAATTTGAATTGTAAAAATAAAATTTGAAACATATCCAAATTTAAATGGATAGTTGTAAAAGATAGTAAAATAAGGGAAAAATCTAAAATTATATCACCTCTTTAAAATCTTTACAAATATAGTGACTAGTTAACTTTTGAATTTTTCTAATTTCCAATTTTGCCCTCATCTGTCTTGTCTTGTTGCACACTTTCTTCTTCATTTTTTTAAAAAATTATTATTTATTTTCTTCAGTTTTTGCTTCTTTCGTTTTTTTTAAAATTTTTTTTAGCTTCTTTCATTTCTCCCGTATTTGCTTCTTCCCTATCTTTTTTTCTTTTTTATTTTTTCCCTTTCCGTCTTCTTTCATTTTTTTTTTATTTTCTTTTCATCCTCTAGTTTTTGCTTCTTTTTTTTCTTTCATTTCTCCGATTTTTGCTTATTTCTTCTTTTTTAATATTTTTTATTTTATTTTCTGTTCTTTCTCTAGTTTTTGTTTCTTCTCTTCTCTTTCTTTCTTTCTTTTCTTTTCTTTTATTTTTTTAAATTTTCTTTCCTTTATCTAATTTTTGATTCTTTTTTTTTTTTTTTTTCATAAGAATTATGAGGTTGAGGTTTGTACCCAAGACTTGAAAATATCCAATTCATAAGTAACTTAACCCTAACAAGCCAAACATCAAATTTGATTATTATAACAAAACATTAAATATAAATAGAAAATGAAACGGATCTGAAAGAAACTACATTTTTTAGTCCACAAATTTGCACCATTTTTAGAAAAATTTCTTAAAAGTTTGAAATAAGAAACAAGAATAATTTTTAAACAAGTTTATTCCTAAAAAATGAGAAATGTAAACAATATCAAATAGATCAATAATTTTTTTCACTTTTTATAGGACTTTAAGAGTATGATGTCTATCCGAAATAAACTTGAAAAAATGGCATAGATGACCCAAAATGAAGGGCACAAATTGAAATATTTGTGTATTTGTATACCGTAATATTTGTGTACTAATAATAACAATTATTAGTGATATTAGTGATAGAACTTAAATAGATATCAGTCATATTCATGTATTAATGATATCAAATTTAGGTAGATATAAGTGGTAGAAGTCTATTAGTGACAAAAGTCTATTATTGATAATCATGATAAAACTTTCTCAATAATAGCCACTGATAGTTTTGAGTATTAGTCTTTCAAAATTGATAGTCACTAATGAAAATCTATCAATGATAACCACAAATATTTTCTATCATTGATAGCTTAATCTTTGATGATTTTTTCAACAATTAATATCCACTTATAAAAGTCTATCATTGATAGTCAACTTAGTGAATTTAATTAATAAAGTTGAATCTCGAACTAAAGTGTAAGTAGAATGCCTAAAAGTTATCACTAATAGCATGTTATCAGTGATAGATGCTATCACTGATAACTACGATATAAGTGATATCGGTAATAGAACTTAGGTGATATCTATATATCGATGATATTAATAATATAAAGTCAATTCCATTTGATGAAAGTCTATTATTGATAGCTACTGGTAAAAGTTATCGGTAATAGCCACTGATTGAAGCTATCAATGATAACGATAGTTATCAGTGATAGCTATCAATTATAGCCATAGCTATCAGTGATATTTGTAGAACAATGATATGACTTAAGTATATATCAATAAAATAAACGATATTAATGATATTGGTGATATAAGTTAGGTAAATATCAGAGATAGTCACTTATAGACCTCTTATTGATAGACTTCTATCACTTATAGCTTTAAATGTTATCTTTAAAAGATGATAGTTTCCTTTCAAAAGTTGATAACTACTTATAAAAGTCTATCATTGATATCCACTGATAGCCTTAGGTGTTAATATTTAAAGTTTGATTACAATTGATTAAAGTGTATCAATGATAGCCATTGAAAATTGATAGAAAATTGAAAGGTGATATTTCAAGTATTACTATTTTAAGGTTGTATTAATATTTCTCAAATTGAAAGCTATCACTGATAGCAACTGATAGTAGCTACCAGTCACTGATAGCTACTATCAGTTGCTATCATTAATAGCTGCTATTAGTGATAGTTTTCAATTTGAAAAAACCAGAAGAAGTAACGCGAAATGCTGGGCTGCGTGTGGGCTTTTTAGTCATTTACCTATATAGCTATCACTGATAGCTGCTATCAGTGATATCTGATGCTAATTTTGTATCATATCCCTAATATGTTTATCCTTGTTTTACATTTTTTTATTATTTTAGGTCTGATTATTATTTGTACAACCAGTTCAATTTAAATTTGAATGGCCATAACGTTTGATTCCATGAAAATTCACATCCCATTTATTATTATTATCATCATCATCATTATCATTATTATTTTGTTTTTTTTTATTAAAGCCCAAAATAATTAAATTTAAATCTAAATCAATTTCCTAAATTGAAAAGATTTTGTTTGATGATAATCACTTAGGTTTTTAAAAAAATCTTTCTATAAATTGGTTTAACCTATTCTACTTTTTTCTAACTTTAGAGCTGCCAAAGGAGGTAATTTTCTTTTTCAATTAAAAACTTTACGTTTTTTTAGGTGTTGCCACTTCCCAGGCTACGAGGGAGACACTAGCTTTGAGCGGCAGCTTCTAGTCAATCCGATATGGTGGTGAACATGGCGAACGATAACACGATGATCGTGGTGCGGCGGATGCGATCATTGTGAACGGCGACGACTTCTCGTCGAGCATCCTTCCTGGCCGTGTCGTTGAATCGAGGTTGTCGTCACTGCCGATCGTTGTCGTTGCCCGCGAGGTTCGCCGCTCGCTGCAGTTTGTTGTCGCTAGTTGGGGCTCACCACTGGTGGGAGTGAAGAGTGAGGAGAATAGAGTTTTGTTTGGGTGATAACAGAGAGAGAAAATAGAGGTGAGAGATGGAATGAGAGAGAGAATTGGAGCGTTGGCGACCACAAAAAAACATAATGTGTTGGGTTATATGTCCTAAAACTCGTAGTTTATAAACTTTAAACATATTCTTATTTACAATAATGATGTTATTGAGATTATTTCAATAAAGTTGTTATTGAATATATAAATTGCATTTATAGATTGCTAGATCCAATAAGCTAACGAACCCATGGCTATAACATGAATACTTCAACTTTATGTAGAGACATAAAGAAGGATCAAGTTTGAGTATATAGCTAAAATGGTCTATAGGTATATGGATATGGTTGGGTACCTTATCCTAGGGACACTATGGATGAGGTCCGCTTTGTACATTGATACAAACGATGTGATCCCAAAGTTGTTCATGTGGAGACATGTAAGTGGAGACATCCTACGAAAAAGATGTTTGCATAAGATCGAACCACGAAATAGTAACTTTTCTTTATAGCGACCATTTACTGTTAGAACTGATTATTCAATTCGATAACCTAAGATAACTTGATCTCAATCCTAAGTTAACTACGAACTCTTGTTTATTCAGGATTATCCTTTAATCTATATGGGTGATAGTGGCTTAACATTGCCGCTCAATAAGCCTCCTATTTTAGGGGTAAAACCAGACAGATAGTTGGGGACATAGTCTTGCAAGATGAAATTCACTCATACCTATTTTAGGGTTAGCAGATAGGTTGCTCCCTTAAGTACTGACTCCTGGTCTTGAACAAAGGGGTCCCGCCCTCTTGATGGTTGAGGGGTACTTGGTTTATTGGTAGGACCATAAACCAATTATTTAGATGGTCAGTGGAGACTTAAGGAGCAAGATATATTACAGGGGTAAAACAGTAATTTTGGCCTAGCTGTAAATAAGAACAACCTGTGAAGAATCAATTTACTGATTATGGTTAAATCATGTGGACAAAAATATATCTACAATGAGAAGAGTGCAACTACTGAGCTATAGTGGAGCGTTTTTGAGTTAACGAATATTGATTAATTCGATGTAAAGAGTTTAACCAATTAATCTCAAATCGTTGGAGCTCATGATCTGTAGTCTAATGGGTCCTTCTACTAGCTCGTAAAAGGATTAAACCTTAGAATAGTGTATTGAGAGAATTTGAAATGTTCAAATTCAATTTAGGGTTTGGATTATTATATTCGATATAATTAAACATTTAATTAATGAATTAAACGGTTTTGGATTAGAGTTTTAATTAATTAAATATTTTATATTTAATTATTAATTATTTAAAATAAAGTATTTAAAAAAAATTGAGTTTGATTTTTCAAATTCAAAATTAAGTTTTGTTTCTTAATTTAATCTAGTTTTATTTGAAAATAAAAATTAAATTAGAAGAAAATCAATTTAAAATGGAAAGTGGATTTTCCCATTTTTTCCATTTGACTTCCACCTATTCCAATTAATTAATGGAAGATTGAGTGTCAATCTCCTACTTTAATCAGTTTGCATGTTCAAATTACATAAATATGTGTTGATATGATTTTTTTTTTTTAATACAATTTGATTCTCAAAAGTGAAAAATTATGAAATTTTTTTCCTTCACTCAAACTCTCAAAACCACACCAAAATCTCTCTCAATTTGGGTTCTATCACCCAATCTAAGGCCTGAGATTAGTAGAGACTACTCCTGTGGTGGTCTACTTCAAAAATTGAAGAAGAAACTCAAAGAGATTTGAAGCAATTTGGAGGATTCATCAAAGGTTGTATGTTTAAAACCCTATTTTTGTTATTTTATAAACTTGCATGCTAATCCACTAAAATTAATGTAATTATATGTTTAAGATCCAAGTCTCTTTTGCATGTTGAATGTCAACTCTATCAATTGGTATCAGAGCATGATTTAAGCACTCAATTCATGTTAATTTTAGCTTGGTGGGTGTTTTTCATGAGTTGTATGAAATGGGTGCTGAAATGGATATATTATGGGCTTGGCATTAGTTTTCTCTTCAATATGGTGTAATTGTTGTAATTGGCCCTCTGTTTATGGGCCTTAATGTGTGATTAAGAATCTATAGATTTGTTAGAGTTAATAGAGTTGTAATTAGGTTGTAATTGAAGAAGAATCGAAGCATCCTCAGCAGTAGATGAAGCTTCTGTCTTATAGTGTTGCAATGCTGCCCTTGGAGCATTGCAACACTGTTTTTCAGCCAACCTAGAAAAGGAGGCATTTTCCCATGGTGTTGCAGCGCTGGATGAAGCATTGCAACACTGGGATAAAGCATTGCAACACTATTCATCTCAGTCCAGAACACACGCATGTGACCAAACCGGTGGTTCAACTAGACTGGTCTAGCCGTTTTGTTTCTTGGAGGTTCGGTTCAACCCGTTTCAAATTGGTTTAGCTCAAATTTCTTCCTTAGAGGTCCGGTTCGAGTCGGTTCGGGGTCGTTCAAGACCTATATTAAATTATTTTGTAATAATTTTAAGTTTTTGCTTGCTTAGGAAGCCAAAACTAATCCATTTCAATGTATGTTTAGTTATTTATGCATTTTGAATGTATGTTTAATTAAATTGGATCTGGTATGTGCATAAAGTATGCCATGTAGATTCAAAATCACACCATAGGAAGCATGTATCATGCATTGAAACTATATTATAATATGTTATAATATATAGTATGCATGATTTAGGGTTTCCTGTATTAAGCTATTATATTAAATTATGGAATGCTTGATGTATGTTATAGTATGTCTATATTTTATAAAATATTATAAAATGAATTAGACATTTAAAATTAGAAACAAAGATAAGATGCATATTCATTTAGAGATAAAAAATAACAGCTTGTTTTAATAGTTAAAATAGGCCGTTATCTTGTAAAACTTTGGTTACAAACTCAACCGGTCTATAATCCTGTCTAAGGCTGGAGGTACTTAAGTTGACGGTTTACAGAACACCAGCTACCTGGGGATTATAACCGAATTATTAAGTGTTGTTAACTCGGTTTTATGAGCATGCGTGAGCAGCATAAGGTAATAAAATGGTTTTATCACTTAGAAATCGTAGGTTAAATCCAAATATAATCGTTATACTTGGATAATCACCTAGACTTAGGATGTTTTTTAGTCGGAATATACTTAACTAAATGAATATACCCAAACAATTAGAACACTTCACTGGGAGATTAATAATATATATGATATATTGTTTTTAACTCCCACGTCCCTAAGAGTTCACACCGTGATATCCATACTCGGTTTCGTGTCACTTTTACTACGATTGCTCCATTCGAAAATGAAGGAACTGGTGAAGGTCCTTGAGTGAAAACAAGATCGGTCCCAAATCTCAATTTTTACAGAACTCACAATTTTACAGAATCAAACAGAATGTTATGCATTTAATTATAAAAATACAACATGCTAAAAGAAATAGAAAAGAGAAAATTAGTGTTTCAAGAAACCCTTACCTTTGAAGAATCCTTCTTCACATAATTCCTTTTCTCTGGAAATGCAATGAACTCAAAACCCTAAATGTCCACCACCACGGATGAGAATCTAAGAGTTTTGTGAGCTCTGTGATTTTGGAGAGGGAATGAGAACTAGAGATGAAAGAAGAGCAAATTGGGAAAACTGGGATCTCATAATCTTTCTGTAATACTCCCTCTACCAAAATGAAGAAGAAGAAGATCTCCCTCTTCCAACCACCCACACAATACGTAGGTCGAGAGAGAATAGGGGAAGGAAGTTATTTCCCTCCCTTAATTTCAAAATTAAAATTAAAAAAAATTTAATTTTAAATTATTATATATAATATATAATAGTATATATATATATGTAATATATATTATATGTATATATATAAAATAACCAAATTATTATATGTATATATATGTATATAACTATATATTATATCATATATAACATATAATAACCTATGGTTTAATATTTTATCACATACAATATAACTTATAGTTTTAACTTTCTCATCAACAATATTTGATATAAATCCCATTTATATTAAATTTAGTTATATAAATCTAATTCACATAATAATATTTGAATCATATTTAAATATTTATTTCCTCTCAAATAAAATTTATATTATAATGTATTAAAAACATGATAGTAATTATATCATGCATAATTAAATTAAATTAATTATATCACATATAATTAATTCCGTCAATTAATTTGAGCAATTTGAATTAATAATTGATTCTCATTTAATCCCTGTTGAACTATAGAGTGGACCTCATGGACCTGTAGCTTGAAGCTCTAATGGTACTTGAATAATTAAGTAAATTCTTTAATTATATTATTCAACATCCATTAACTATCGGGCACTTCATTAAAGACTGACAGCTGCATTCTTTGCACTACAGATATATTTCTGTATCCATCGGATATAACCAGTCAACAGTCCGATGCCCCTTCACAAATTACTCGTAAGTACAATTAGGCCAAAATTACCGTTTTGCTCCTATAGTTACATATAGCTCCTTAGTACCACCGATCCCTCTAATGAATAATAAATCATAGTTCAACTATGATCAAATCCCTCTCTGGCTAAAAGAAGATGTGGTGCCACATTGTTTAAGTCTCGGAATTAGCCCTTAAAAGAGTAATTTATCTACTTACCCCGACCTCAAGGAAGGAGTGAATTTCGTCTTGTGTAGTTATGTTCCTAGCTTCCAAATTAGACGAATCCTCAAAATGGTAGACTTCTTGAATCGACGATCTAACCACTCTCGCCCATACAAATCAAAGGAACGTCCTCATAGGCAGGCGTTCACAACTCACTTAGGATTCAAGTCATATCATCTATGGTCATCCTGGTGAAATGTCAGTCTCTATTAAGAACGGTGTTATATAATGAGACTAATTATTTCGTGGTCCGGTCTTATACAAACTCCTTTGTATAGAATACTCATGCTCACATGTCTCCACATGAATGATCATGATCAAATCATTTATAGCACTTTACAACAATTGTAACATCTACAGAGTGGGCCGTACTCGTAATATCATCAAAATAAGGTATCCAGCTTTATCCATCTACTACAGACCATTTAGGTTATCACTTAAACATGATCCACCTGTATTTTAAGAGTGCACTTTAGACGAAGGTCCCATTGCAAGTGAAAAGAAATCATCGGAGAAATCTTCTCTCTTGCGCCGTTGTAGTACCTGATAATTAATTATACATTAGAAATGACTATAAAAAAATGAATCACCTTTCACTTCCAATACTATATATACCTGAGATCTGAACCAATCGGGAAATTTGTGTTGATATCTTATATATAAGTCAGAGGTGCTTTGAGCTTCACGGTGAATTAACCTCAAGTGTCGCCTAGAAAACTGATCATTTGAAAGTTATATCAAAGATTTATCTTATAACTTAGAAATTTATAAAATTTGAAACGTACTTGCGATAATCTGTTATTTCTTAAAATTGTTGAGAATGTACCAATGTGCGATATGCTTTTCCTCCGCCGATAATGTCCGTAAAGTTAACGCCTCTAATAATCATACCATCTGCCTAAATAATTCAAATTCACCAAATATCTCATGATCACGAATGTTATCATCATTTCGTTCATCTCTATTGAATCTCATTTGAATCCCACTTAGATATCGCGAGTGAAAATTCCATGATTCATTCATTACATATGCTTCCGCTATGGACCCCTCAGGATGTGCTTTGTTTCGTACAAATTTTTTTAATGTTCGTAAACTTCTTTCAATAGGATACATCCAACTGTAACTAACCGGATCTACCACTTTGGTTTCATATGGTAGATGAACAGTAAGGTGTACCATTACATCAAAGAAAGCAAACAAGAATATTTTCTCCAACTTACAAAGTATGGCTATGATGTCTGCTTGTAGTCTGTTCAAATCAATTACACGTAATATTGTTGCACATAAGTCGCGAAAGAATGCACACAATTCAACAATAGCAGTGGATACGTTCTTCGGTAGGTATGCTCGAATACCAATAGGGAGTAGTCTATGAAGCAACACATGATAGTCGTGTGTTTTCAGTCTCAATATTTTTCCATCTTTGTCATTCACACATCGTGATATATTAGACACAAATCCATCAGGAAATTTCACTGATTTCAAATACTTACAAAACGAAATCCATTTACTATTAGTTAATTCGATATTTTTCCATCTTTGTCATTCACACATCATGAATAATACGAGTGCCTATAACACAAAATATATGTAACAAAAAAATCCAAAATAAATTGTAAACATAACAATAATGATCGTGACTAAATAAATTGTAAACATAACAACCACAACAACAACAATAATAAAATAGGTACAAAATCATGTGAAAATTGATTTTCTATTATATGATGAAAATATATTAATGATAAATATTCTTACTATAGACATGCATCTTCTTTTTGGAAATCAATGATAAATATTATTTTATAGAGATATGCATCTTTGTTTTTTAATCATCATAAAATATATAATAATAGGGTGAATAATACAACTTAATCTAACATAAGAGTGCCTATAACAAAAAATATATGTAACAAAAAAAATCCAAAATAAATTGTAAACAACATAATAATGATAATGACTGAATAAATTATAAACATAACAACAACAATAATAACAATAACATTAACATTCAAACATTCCATGTTCAATAATCAATACATCATTTCAAATAAAAGTAAATAACTATATACATAACCTTTGAATGATCGATTGTAGAATTTTCTCCAGAAATAATATCCACTGTAAACAAAATAAAAAAATCAATATAAAATTATGGACATCTTAGACACCTACATGTTTGTTTGATGGGAGAAATAAAACGTCCAATTAATTCACTATAAAATAAATTCTCCAATTAATCTACTATAAAATAAAACGTCCATATTTCTCCAATTGATCAAAATAAAGAAATACTATCGACTATTAAAAAAATTTACATTTTTGTTCTTTTTTTTGTTTTTGTTTTTGTTTTTTTTTTTTTTTTGTAGTCGATGTACAATTACTTTATATTTTTAAAAGTATCTAATAAAGCTCTAAGTTTTTTTATAGACCATCTAATAAGTTTTTTTTATAGTACATTTATTAGGTCCTTGACTTATTGAAATTTTTAATAAATCTAGAATCATTTAGAAGTCTAATAACCTATTTTTAATAGTTAACCTGAACATATATAATCCAATGGTAATCCATGTAATTCTCCTTATAAGAAACTATGAAATTAACCCACTATAATTTTTTTTTTATCAAAATCAATACAAAAAAGTTAACCCACTATAAAAAGAAAATAAATACAAAATTATAAAAAATTTAATTTTCTAAAAACATATCAACTTACTAAAAGAAAGATGTTGCACCTTACCAAAAAAAACTTAAAATTTTTCTCCAAAATAATATTCATGGTAAACAAAATGGAAAAAAAAATCAGTACAAGATTATCAAAAACTTAATTTTTTTTATTAAATAACAAAAATATATCAACTTACCAAAAGAAATATTGTACTGAAACAAATTAATACTATGAAGATGGAAATTGTGATTGTTGTTAAATTTGGGGAGAAATATTTTGAACGATGTTAAAAGAATGGCTAGGGAGAAAATATGAAGGAGATAGAAGACTGATTCTCAGGTGTTGGAGAAAATGAAGGAAGAAGGTGAAGGAAGTGAGATGAAGGAAGTGAGGTGAAGGAAGAGAGGGGAAACACGTAGAATTTATGTTGATGTTAAATTGGAAAAAGACAAAATTAAAAAGCAACTCACGGTCAACGAGGCACGATGCGAAGGTTGAATAGACGCATTTAGAGTGATTTGACCTTTCGTTCTTTTATTTATATAAAATTGAGGGAAGACTGTAAAAAAATAATAAAATATTCATGAATGTGCCTTTTTCAAAAATGCATTCGGATAAAGACAAAAAAAGATATTAGAGTGGAAAAAGACAAAATTAAAAAGCAACTCACGGTCAACAAGGCGTGGCGTGGCAGGCCTTTGTTCAACATACACATTCAGAGTGATTTGACCTTTTTTTTTTAATTTATATAAAATTGAGGGAAGATTGGTTAAAATATTCATGAACGCATCTCTGGATAAGGACAAAAAACCCACCCCTTTTTCTTAAATAATTTGAAAACTTCCCCTTTTACCTAATTAAAATTTAAAACAGCCCTATTTTTCTAATTAACCCTGTACAGTAAATAAATACTAAAGTATTGTGTTTTAGATATAATAAATAAAATATACCTATTATTTTTTTTAGTTATTTATATAATTTTTAATTTTCTAAATAATTGATCAAAATGTTATATTTTGTATTCTCTACATTAAATTGTTAATTATTAAGGAAAATAGTTTAATTTCTTTTTAAGGAAAATGATCGCATTCAACTTATCAAAAATCAGGAGATAGATTTTGTTAGGTGAGAAAATATAGATATATAAAAACGAATCTTAATTTTAAGGAATGAAATTAAAGTTTGAAATTTTATTTAAAAATTACATTCTAAAACATAATAGGAAACTAATTTTAAAAATAAGGGTTTCTTTCGCCAAATGGCCAAAGCTGGACTTTCTAAAAAATGCCCAATGATGTTTTAACTTGAAAAAATAGCCAATGACACTTTGAGGACGTTTGGGGTAAGGAATTAATTATTATAGTTTTAGATTATTATAGTTGGAGTATAATAGTTTGTGTTTGGACATAGATTATTTTAGTTTTGGTTATAATAGTGTGTTTGAGGTGTAAAAGAAAATAATAAATATTGTAACAAAGAATAAACGAATGATGAAGGTAAAATAGTAAAAATTGTAGCAAACAATAAATACGACTGTAGCAAATGAGAGTTTTGAAATAATATTGATTGTAGCTAATTGGAGACTACCAAAATAGTATTTACGGTTGATAACCGGTTAAAGAGAATTACAAGTATACCCTCCTATTAAATCCCTACATTTATGGTGTGTATTTAAAAAAACAAAATCTACTAATTAAATCAAACCGAAATATCTAACCAATTAATTATTAAAACATATTGAAAATCTTTCCCAAAATCTGCAACTAACCGCACCAAAAATAATTAAGAAAATATCTACATTTTATTAAAAAAAAAGGATACACATACACATCCAACATCCAAATACAATACAACGTAATCAAACAAATCTTAAAATAATTATTTTAACTCAAAAACTAATGTAACAATCAAAACAACTAAAAGTAAAAAATAAATCTTAAAATAATTATTTTAAGACACAAACTAATACGCACAAGAAAAGGACAAGAGAAAAAGACAAAGCAATGTCGATTAATTTTCCACCAACTTTTCAAATCATGTATTAGAAAATAATGTTGCAACCTTTAGATTGTACAATATCTTGAACTTAAAAACTACAATAGAGCCCAAACATAAAACAAAACATACACATGCATTCTATATTCTACATTATTCTACAATCTACATACGTTTAATTATCTCCCAAATTATAAGTTTTGAAATTAAATTCTTGTAAAGGAAAAACAAATAACTATAGATAAGATTTGAGAGAGAGAAGAAATTAGAAAGAGAGATGTGAGAGAGAACCTATTTTAATTGCTCTATCTTGAATCTGCATAAGTTATGTCAGGAAAATTTGAGAACAACGAAGTTCATAATTCAGTTTTGCTACGTTCATAATTCAGTTTTGCTACTAAATTTTAACCAATCAACTGATGAAAATTAATGTTTCGTATCCACATAAAAAAGAGAAATCTCATAACCAGTGCACATTCCCCTTCTTCTTCATCTTTCAATTTTGAAGTTCTGATTCTTCCACACCAGTTGAAGTTTTTTCTTCAGTCTCTTCCTGTTGTGCCTTTTGTTCGTTGCCTCAACTTTTGATGAGGACGGAACTTTCTCGTCTAGTACCACCTTAGTAGTGACTTCCAAGCGATGAGAAAACCTACTGTAGAAACATTGCTGGCGGGCATGGCGCTGGACTGCAGTGGTGGCAGAGACGGACAGATGCTAAGGGCGACTGGTGGCTTCTCCTTCTTGTAGTGGGTAGAACGACAAGGTGTGGGGGTGCTGCCTGCTACCGTGCCAAAGAAAAAGAAATTGAGGTTTTTTTTTTTAATTAAACTAATATATATACAAAATAACGTGAAACAAAATATATAACTAAAAAATTTAGGAGTGGGAAAATATGAGATTACTGTAGTTTTATAAAAACTAGATTTTGGTGAAATTGTAGAGGAGATATACCCATCCATAATTGATGAAAGTGTTGGATTTGGAAGGGACAAAATTAGAAAAGTAGGCAGAGAGATGGGCCACCATATCACATCTTTTGCCATAAATCAAATAATTCAGAAAATGGCCATTTTTTAAACTGAATTTTTCGATTTGGCAAGTCCACACAATTTCTCTAAAAATAATGTCAACATGTATTTTAAAAGGGATTTTAGTGGATTCACAATCGGTTTTAACCCTCCTAAAATCTCCAACTGCACCTAATGTAAATTTTGAAATTTAACTCCTAATCAGTTAAATATTCTTTACAGTTGGAGGGCGATATGTATATATATATATATATAAAATCCAATTATGTGTACGATTGAATTAATTTTTTGATTATACATGTAATGAGAGAATCCAATCTTTAAAATCGAGATTGATTGTACGAGCATTATGTCAATTGAACTATACTTATGATAAATTTAGTTAATAATATGAAGCACAAAAGTCGAAAATGACAGTTTGTAAAGAAAGGATCAAATAATAAGAAAAAAAAACTTTCCAAAAGGAAAAAAAAAGAGGGAATATAGGAAAGGTTTGCTTAGACAGAGACACGACTAAGATTAGTAATTTAGAATAAATCTTAATTAATTTTAACAGGCATTGAATTGGTGTAAGATAATATTGTGTTAAGTCCTATAGTTAATTAATTTATGTTTATATTTTTAGTAGGTAATAATTACATTATACTATTTTTTAAATTGATTTCTTCATGGAAACCTTTTAAAAATGGTGTGAGGTCTAATAGTATTAAATAATTTTTTATGAAAAGAAAAAAAAAATAGTGTAAACATATGGAGCAGTCAATACGGGAGTACCAAAAAGTTTCCCTTTTCTATATTCCGAAAATAGCTTCAGGCATAGGTTCAGAAAATGAATATTGTTCCAATGTAGACAAAATTAAGGTTGAAGGAATTGGAAATGAGACATACAAAAGCAATCATGAATAAATCGATATCAAATTATGAGGTCTTGTATTCGAATAATATTTTGTAATGTCATCCTCTTTAATTAATATTGAATTTTACTTGTTATATAAAATTAGAAAATTATTTTAAATGATAAAATTGCTAAAAATATTTACAAATAGTAGCAAAATATCACAATCTGTGATAGATCATGAGAGACTGTGAAATTTTGCTATATTTATAAATATTTTGATTCATTTTCCTATATTTGAAAACAACCCTAAAAAATTTGAAGCAACCATAAATATTAAAGCATGGTATAATTAAATTTAATTTAATCTAATTTAAAGTTAAGCATTTTGATTGATTGGTGATTTAACAAAAAATCATACCTAGTAAATGAGTTTAGGGACCATTTAGAATATTTATTTAAATCTTGAGGAAAAGTGTCCATCTAAAACTTCAGTGATCAAATAGACATACTCCTCAAACGCATTAGGGACCACAAGTACCTTTTGTCCAAAATTTAATTTACAAAGTTTGACAATTTATAAATTAGTCTAATCTAACTCAGTCGACATAATTTAACATGAATTGGTTGGAGTGAGAAATGACATTGAGTTATGATGGGTAAACTTTATAATAATTATGTTTTTTTTTTTTTATTTATTTGCTTTTGGTCTAAACTTGTATTAAATAATATCAATTCATAAATTTTATTTCAATTAAGAAAGAAGAAGGAAAATTGGAATATAATTCAACCGACATCATGATTGTATAGATTAACGGTTGGCAACATAACTACCACTGCGGCCACACGAGCAAGATCTATAAGATTGACATTTTATAACTTCCTCCTTTGCCATACTTTCAATCAATCGGAATCCGCCACAAGGATTTATACAGCCGATCCTGCCACCATCGGTTGGAAAGTTGCTTCCACCAATATGATTTTCATCTTGATCAACTACTACGAAAAAATTTCCGCCACCGGAGCCTCCGCCGTTTACCTGATTCACATATTGTCTCCACCGATAATACAAAGCAACAATAAAAGAAACCAACATGACAAACATACCTGTTAACATCAACACTGCAAAAACTATTGGAGACACTGTGAACATTAGGCCATCACGGTCGTTCATCATCTCTAATAATTATCACCTCTCAGCTACTGCAACGATTAATTTAATGGTTTTTTGTCTCCATTTTTATAACAAATGAAAGTATTTAGATTTTAACATTTCAAATGTTTTTCTTTTTTCCTTTCGTTTAAAAAATTGTATCTTGTGTGATTAGTTGACTTGGGAAATTTGAGGGATTAAGAACTTGTAAATTAAGGTAATGAGTTTGACTAATTGAATATAATATCATATGTGTTGCTCGGTCTAATAATTAACTGATGAAAAAAAATGTTTGATTAAACATACTTTGATAGTATAATATATACAAGATTCTTATGAGAATGTTGACATGGTCATCCAATTAATGATTTTGGTGAAGTTCAAGGAAATAAGAAAATGCTGATATATTTGGGTACTCATTCAAATGCTCATGCATTTGGAAAAAAAAAACCTCCATCCCAACAGAAAAATTAAAGAAAGCGATAAATTAGGATCACCAGAATTAACATAGAAAAACTTCAAACTGAAGAAAAAACTGTGGAACAAAGAAAAATTCACTATGTGCAAAATTATTACAATCATTAAGAAATTTTTTTTCCCAACCATAATTATGAGAGGAGCACTCTCTCAAAAATATTATATCATTTATACAATTGAGCTAGTATACCAAATGAAGAAAGATTATCTAACATACTATAGACAAGGTACACACAAATGTTATCAGTCCCAAAAAGACATGAGAATAAGCAATGGTAATAAAGTAATAGCCCATAATAATACAACTTTGTTAACTCAATTTAGTGCAATACCACATGCGTTTGGGAGACAGTGTACTCTTGAAAAGATATTCTCACTAACTAATAGTTAAGCAATCACAACATCGCACTTATATAAAATACAAGGATTTAACAATGACCCATGAATAGTCTAACACTACAGAAAAAAAAAGGCATACGATAGCTTTAAAAAAACGATGTAATAGGTGTTTTATAGCATTTTACACAAAATTCAGATAACCCATGAAATGCTATAAAAATTCCAATTTTTTATAACTTTTAGTTCGGTGCTAAAAATTCTTCTTGGTAAATGTTATAAAATGTTACTTTTAATAACATTTTGTAAAAGCTATAAATACCAACTTTAAATAGCGTATTTGATATTTTTAAAATGAAAGATAACCTTTCAAATGCTTAATTTTTTTTTCTTTTCTTACCTTTTATAAATTTTATCCAGTTTTAATGAATGCTGATAATTGCATCTTGTTTATGGCTTCACGAATATGCTCATATCACCATTATTATGCTTTATATCTTGCCACACATTAAAAGTCAAATAAAAAATAAGTACAATCCAAATAATCAAAATGTATATATCTAAATAAGTATTCATACAAGATTTATATTGCCTAAAATATATATTTATAGTAATGAGTACAAAATATTTAGAGATACCAAAACATAAACTATATAAATTACAAAATATGTTGATAATAAAATCCAAATAGCTCCAACTTAGTTGTGTTTGTGGTCTAAATATTGCATACATTATTGATAGTCATTCATCAACCTACAAAAAATCATTAAGTAATAAAAGTTAAGTGAAATAATTCAAATAAATAAATAAAATAATAAATAGATATACATACATATTAAAACTTTGTTGGTCATGCAATTGTACTACCAATTGTATTTGGTATCAATTCTCTTCTAAAAATGAAACATAACAAACAATTAGATTTAACCCATAATGAAAAGAATAAGAAAATAAAGAAAAAAACGACCTAAACATTAACACCTAAGACATTTGTCATTATATTTCTCGCTCATCTTTAAGAAAGTCATTATAATCGCTCATAACCATGCATTTATCAAAAGTCAAGATGATGGGGGCTTGGCTTAAAATGGCCAGTCATCTAAAAAGGTAATAATGCATTAGATCAATATCCTCAACAAAGAAACGACCATTTTTAAACAAAAAGAAAACATATTTATTTTCAATACTACGGCAACTTGCTTCGACATGGTTTAGATAATTAAGCAAATTAGAACAAATGATAATCATCAAAACCTAGAAAGAGAATGTCCTTGTATAGGAAAAAAGAGTACAATTATCTCAATAAGATATTCCTTTCATTCTTCCTATATGGTGTTGGCAAAATATAATTCTTTTGGGGATATAGTTGATGGTTATTTGTTCGAGATATGTGCTAAAAAAAATGGTTCAATTATGCCTATCCATAATCCTAAATGGAATGCAATGACGTAGGGATCCATATTTACATATAATATCGATTAAAATACGTTCGAATGACTCATTCTCATGATAAGTCGCATATGTAAACATGTTGGAAGTTTTGTAAGAATAGTTAGAAATGTGAGGTTGAAGGATATGGCTGACTCACGCGGCAAGTCAAAGTGCTTGTTGTCGTTTGAAGAGATATACGACTGGACAGTAAACAATAGTGCTGGAGAGGTAGACGATAACGTCAACAGGTAGACGATAGTGTCAAGAGGTGGACGATAGCACTTAGACAAGGTAAACGATAACGTCAAAAGATAGACGATAGCGTTTGGTGGTGGTAGACGATGACGTCTGAAGGAGGTAGACGGTAGCTTCAAGAGATAGACGATATCGTGTAGACGATAGCTTCAAGAGGTAGACGATAGATGATATCGTGTAGACGATAGCGTCAGAAGGTAGACGATAGATAATATCGTGTAGATAATAGTATCAGGAGGTAGACGATAGTATCAGAAAAGGTAAACGATAGTTTCAATCTGGCTGATGATAACTCAGACAGTACACGATAGTGGCAAGCCAACTTTTTCTTTATAATTTCTTGTGTATTGAAATGTACATAGGTGATGTATTTATACAATATGAAATTCCTAATTTGGGAATACAAAAATAACTCAACAAAACAAATGGTTAGACACTTTGTTGTAACCATCCTATTCCTTTGGTAAGCCCTATTCTTGTGGTAGAAAGGCAAGACTGTACTGTGTTGGCATCCTTAACATCCCCCTTAAACAAGGTAGTTCTACTACACTGAGTTTGGATCAAAGGTGATAGAACTATGAGTGTGTTAAGGTCTTGGTAAGGCAGTCAACGATTTGGTCAGAGGATGGTACATAACGAACATCAAGCTGACCACTAAAGACTTGATCACGAATGAAGTGAATGTCGATCTCAATGTGCTTGGTCCACGCATGAAACACCAGATTGATGGCTAGAGCACCGGTGCTGAGGTTGTCACACCACAGAACTATAGCCGACTTATGTTGGACACCAATCTCAAACAGTAGTTGTTGCACCCAGATGATTTCTGCAGAGGCATGAGCGAGCACTTTATATTTAGACTCTGTGCTAGACCGGGCAACAACAGATTGTTTCTTTGAGGACCAGGAGACAAGATTACCACCAACGAAGATGCAATACGCAGCAACTGATTTTCGATCATCTATGTTAGCTGCTCAATTGACATCGGAGAAGGCCAAAACATACAGGTCGGACCCATGTTGAATATAGAGGCTAAAGTGTCAAGTGCCAATCACATATCTTAGGACTCTCTTCACCGCTTGCCAGTGAACGTCGTAGGTTGCTTTATGTACTGACTTAGATGATTAACCGCATACGTAATGTCAGGTCTCGTGGTGGTAAGTACTGTAGGGCGCCAATCGTGCTCCGATAGATGTAGGGATTGTCAAGAGGAGTACCATCGGAGATGGAAAGTTGCTTGTTTAGAACACTTGGAGAGGGTACCAGTTTTAGATCTCTAAGGTCAAGGCAGTGAAGTAGGTCCTCGACATACTTTTCCTGATTCAGTAGAACTCCATTTGGGACAGTGTGCAGTTGAACTCCAAGGAATTAATGGAGTTGGCCAAGATCTTTTAGAGCAAACTTGGAGTCCAAGACTGTTACAAGCTTGTTGATTACCCGCGGATCGGTGTCATTGATAATTACATCATCAACATATACCAGTAAGAGTATCAAGGCAAAAGTGCTCTGATATATGAAGAGAGATGTATCAGACTTAGCATTCTGAAAGCCCCAGTTATATAGTGTTATTTTCAGTGTGTTGTTCCAGGCCTTTGGCGCTTGTTTGAGGCCATATATGGCCTTGTGTATGCAACATACATGATTTGGTAGTTGAAGATCAACAAATCCTTACGGTTGGAACATGTAAACTTTTTCATCGAGGACCCCATTAAGGAAGGCGTTATTAAAGTCTAATTGTCTCAGCTGCAACCCTTTGGATACAACAAGGCTAATGACGATCCGGATGGTGGATACCTTTACCACTGGACTAAATGTCTCGAAGAAATCAATGCCCGGGTTTTAATGGAAGCCTTTAGCTGCAAGGTGTGCCTTGTAGCGTAGAATATGGCCATTAGAACTCCATTTTATTTTGAATACCCATTTATTGCCAACAACGTTCATCGACGGTGACGGAGGAACTAAAGTCCAGGTCTGATTTTTCATTAGTGCTTGAAATTCATCATTCATCGCTTTGTTCCACTGCATGGTTTTAAGCGCATCACTGACTCGGGTAGGTTCGTTTAGGGACTAGTCTTTTTGGGTTTGGCAGGACAATATTTTGGGTTTGAAGATGCCTACTTTTCCTCGGGTAATCATGGGATGAGTAGATATGGGTACAGGGTGTGGGATAGTATCGGGTAAAGACTGGGCAGTGGACGACGAAGGTAAACAATCGGTGGGTAGGACGGTAGGCGATGGTGAGTTAGGTGGTAAACAATCGGAGGGTAAACGATCGATGGGTAAGTGTGTGGTGGGTAAACGATCGGTGGACTGGACATTACACGATGAAGGTAAATGTTCGTTAGGTGAACGATCGTTGGGTGAGCGATCGCTGGGTAAGCAACTGGTGGGTAGACAATCAGTGGGCTGGACACTTGATGATGAGGGTAAATGATCGTTGTGTACACAATTGGTGGGTAGACAATTAGAAGAAGGAGGTGGAAAGGCTGGGCTGTCTGTAGAGGTATTAGCTGGTGATTGGGTGTGGGTTGTTCTGATAATTGGTGAGGGTGAGGTTGTGGATGTAGAGGGCATAGAGTCACTGTGCGATGTGTCCTGACTGAGGTGCAGCCAAGAAACTGGATGGACGACAACTGCTTACTTGTCTGGTCTGCAAGTTGAAAGAGACACCTGACAAGGAAAGTCAGTTTCATCAAACACAACATGCCGAGAGATGAACAACTTACCACTGAGGTTGAGGCATTTATAGCCTTTGTGATTCACAGTTGGACCGAGATAGATGCATTTCTCTATGCGATAGCTCAACTTATGTGAATTGTACGGTCTCAAGCAGGAGAAATATGCACACCCAAATATTCGAAGATCCTCAAACCTGAGCTTCTTTTTTAACATCACTTCCATTGAAGACTGTCCATTTAGGATAGAGGTATGAAGGCCATTAATCTGTAGAGTTGAGTATGAGAAAGCATCCCACCATTGATGTAAGGGAAAATGTGCTTGGGCTAATAGGGTTAGCCCTGTCTCCATTATGTGTCTGTGCTTCTGCTCAGCCCTTCCATTTTGTGCTGACGTATATGGATAGGTGTACCTAGAGGCAATGCCAAGTTGATGACAGACTTTGTGTATCTTGACAAATTCTTCACTATTATCCAACTGTAGGGACTTGATTAGTGTATTGAACTGAGTTTGTATCATGGTGAGAAAGTGTTGAAAAACTGCCAGTGTGTCACTTTTTAACCTTAGAGGATAGATCCATGTGTACCTACTGTGATCATCAACAAAGATAGCATAATATTTGTACCCATCTGTAGACAAGAGAGGAGTTGGACCCCACAAATCAGTATGTATAAGTTCAAAGGTTGCAGATGCTCTTGAGTTAGAGTTAGGGAAGGTTAAAGAATGTGATTTGCCATAGCTACAAGAATCACAAAATTCGAGTTCTTCATTAGATAACATAGGGAGATTACACCTGTGATAACAAACTCTCGTCTTTTTTATGAAGGATGGCCAAGCCTTCTATGCCATGTAACCTTAGACACCCTATGCTTCGAAGATATGCTAAGAACAGATAGATCTTTATTCTTGTGCACTGGTTACGATGGTACTTCGTTCCCTACTGACTTCAAGCTGACTTCTGCACCCTCTAACTGATATAGTACATCTTTAGGCATTCCCTTCATTACTTTTTGTCCCGTACCCTTGTCCTATTGAAGCAGTAGAACGCTATGTGTACTACCTTCCCACAGACTTAACACATAGGTTTGTTGTTGTTTCTTCCCCTGCCTCGACCTCTGCCATGGCTACCACCACCTCGTTGTCCTCCCCTAATAGACTGATTGCTACTATTGGTCTTGTTATTTTAGTTGACATGTCTAGTGTTTGACATATTCATTGATGCATTACTAATTTGGTTGAAGCTTACTTTCATCTTTTGGTTTGACTGATGCTCCAATCTCCTTTCATACAATAGAAGTTCTGACTGCATATCAAGCCACGACATGTCCGCTCTCCCTTGGATCATGGCCATGACGGCATTGTACTCTTCATCAAGTCCTAGTAGTACCTGTGAAACAAGAGCTCTTGGTGGCATAGGACTACCAGCTTGCTTGAGATTATTAGCATTCATTTTCATAATTCGAAGGTACTCTTCCATTTTCAAATTATCTTTCCTGGTTGTTTGAAACACATGTCTCAGATAATCTTCTTCAGCCTTGGACTGAACACCAAAGAGTTGTTGAATGTTGGTCCACAGATCCCTTGCACATTCACATCCCATCACTTGAATGGCAACCTCTGGTGTCATGGAGTTATACAGCCAGCCAAGGAGGAGTTGATCTACAACCATCCACGTTTCGTATTGAGGATTTACCTCAAGTGTTGTCGACGAGCTGGAAGTACCACTATCGAGCTTCCTTCTATGCTGTGCAGAGCAGTTCCTGCTCCAGTCAATCCAGTCGGTATGCTCTCACCAACTGCAGGTTGCAGAAACATTGGGGGACAAACCTTTTGTCCGGTCAGGTGTCCTTCGAATCGGTAACTCCGAAGGATTGGAAGCGTCAAGTTTTTCCATAGGAGGAAATTGTTGCGATCAAGTTTAATGGAGGTTATCTGATTGAGGAGTTGGTTTAAGGGTGGGCCACTGAAGTTGGTTGTGCCGAGGGTGGCTCCCAGGTTTCCTTGATTGACGTTGGCTGACTCACGCGGCAAGTCAAAGTGCTTGTTGTCGTTTGAAGAGATATACGACTAAACAGTAAACGATAGTGCTGGAGAGGTAGAGGATAACATCAACAGGTAGACGATAGTGTCAAGAGGCGGACGATAGTACTTAGACAAGGTAAACGATAGCGTCAAAATATAGACGATAACGTTTAGTAGAGGTGGGCGATGACGTTTGAAGGAGGTAGACGATAGCTTCAAAAGATAGACGATATCGTGTAGACGATAGCGTCAGAAGGTAGACGATAGATGATATTGTGTAGACGATAGCGTCAGGAGGTAGACAATAGATGATATCGTGTAGACGACAGCGTCAGGAGGTAGATGATAGTATCAGAAACGGTAAACGATAGTTTTAATCAGGCAGACAATAACTCAGACAGTACACGACAGTGGCAAGCCAACTTTTCCTTTATAATTTCTTGTGTATTGAAATGTACATAGGTGATGTATTTATACAATATGGAATCCTTAATTTGGGAATGCAAAAATAACTCAACAAAACAAATGGTTAGACACTTTGTTGTAACCATCCTATTCCTTTAGTAAGCCCAATTCTTGTGGTAGAGAGGCAAAATTGTAATTTATGTGTTTGCATCCTTAACAAGAATAAAATTATTTAAACTCATTTAGTGGCTATGTTCATAACATGAATAACCATCATTCTAAACATTGTGTTGGATAGAAGTTGCATAAAAAACTAAGGGGGAAAAAGCAAACACCAACCAACTGTCCATACAATTTTAAAAGAACACCAACCAAATTCATATTATTGCTCACTATAAAAAGGAAAGTGGAAGAATAAGTTTTGTTTAATGTTGACAATAATTTTTGACATAATTAATGACCTGTTATGCAAAATGTAGTCCAATTAGAAAAATAACCAACGTAGAACTCTAAAAGTCTTCTAAATTTATATTAGAGGTTTTGGGAAGCAATAGTCCTGAAAAGCTAGGTAAAAATGTGAAGTTAAGACATACCAAAATCACTTATTACTTCAAAATGTGCGTAATTCATACCAACTAAATTTCAAATCTGCAACTTAGCTTGAGGAGCAAAAATCAAAATACATAATAGTCCCAAACATAAATTTAAAAATTGAAGGGAGAAAATTTAATATATTACTGATTTATTGTATACAGAAAAGAATTACATTGAGTAGTTTTTATTAACATTATTACTTACATAACTTGCAGTTCCCTTGTATGATCATCCTAACCTAAATGGGCATCAAAATCTGAAAGTAAGAGCACATAAATTTCCAGTTGTGAAGATTGTGACAAAAATGCTCAACTAATCTCATTAACAAAATATGAATTGGTGAGTCTTTAAAAAGCATGGACTAACCATTTCAAAATCCCTCCTAAACATGTTTAAATTACATAATTATCTTAAATGAATGAATTGTACTCAATGGTTAGTCCATGCTTTTTAAAGACTAGACGGTGGCTAATCAGTAGAGAATTCTCTCTCAAGGAACAGTGCAGGTTAATGCGGTGACTCATTGGACCGCAATGGATTGCACTCAATGGGGAGAGGTACATCCGGTAGACGTCTGCTCATGGAATCAACAACCCCTATATGCTATTTATGATGAATCATGGGGCAACAACCACCACCCTGGTTGGTAGGGTCACCTACTTTTTGGTCTGGATGACAATCTCAATCAGGAGGGCCATAGTTTCTATCAATTCAGCTAACAAGAGGATCGAGGCAACACTCCGGTCTCCACTAATTCAGATTACAGCCCAAGTAATGCGCAAGGTACGCCACCCTGTGACCAACTGTTCGCATATGATACCTCTTTCAGTACCTCGTCTCTAGAGACATCATTAAAACATTACATTGAAAAGAGCGAGGCAATGAGACAATCGCAAGCTGACTCTCTCAGAGAATTAGAAGATTAGATAGATCAGCTTGCGAGGGAATTAAAGAAGAAAGCGCTTGGTACGCAGCATGGAAACTCAGAAGTGCCGGGGCCAAGAGGAAAAGAACAATGTCATGCAGTGACATTGAGGAGTGGTAGAACGACAACCCCTATTATTCCAAAAGTACCAGATGCAGTAACAAAAGTACCAGCAAATTTGACTATTGATGATGACCAGTTACTTAATAATGGAAGCAACACCAATTCAGAAGTAAGACCATCTATAAAAGATGAAGCTCCTCAAGACATGAAGTCTTAATCAACGCAACCTCCAGCCAATGACACACAGTAAGTACAGGACCTCATCAAACAGCAAAGTGAACAAGAAACATGGCGGGATCCTCCACCTTTCCCATCCAGGCTGAAAAAGAAAGACGACAGCAAGCAGTTTGTTTCTGGACGTTCTCTGATAGCTACACATTAATATTCCCCTGGATAAGCATTAGAGCAGATGTCGAGTTATGTGAAATTTCACAAGGATATTCTCGCCAACAAGAGAAAGATTGGGGAAAATGAAATAGTTGCACTAACATATGAATGTAGTGCTCTGTTTCAAAATATCTCCCTACTAAAATGAAATACCCTGGGACTTTTACATTGCCCTGCACCATAGGAGGAAGATGGTCGGAAAACGCGCTGTGTGATTTAGGGGCAAGCATAAATTTGATGCCCTTGTCAATTTTTAAGAAGCTGGACATCGACGAAGCAAGGCCAACCATGATCACATTACAGCTAGCCGATAGATCAATAAAGCTTCCGGAGGGCAAGATAGAAAATGTTCTCGTGCAAGTGGATAAGTTTATCTTCCAAACAAGCTTTGTTATATTGGATTATGAGGCCGATAGAGAAATTCCTATCATCCTAGGACGCCCATTTCTCGCCATAGAGCGAGCGTTAATCGATGTGCAGAAAGGAGAGTTGACCATCGAGTCGATGATCAAGAAGTAAAATTCAACGTACTCAATGTGTTGAAGTACCCGAGAGATATAGAGAACTGCCAATACATCAAAGAGCTGCGGGGAGAACAATGGCACGAATCCCTGAAGGACATGGAGGAGGAGGACTTTGAAATCGGCGCAATATTGGAAGAGGATTGCACTGCAATTCATGCTGAATCTAATTTTGAATTGCTTAAGTTATCTGAATGAACATTGCAGCGTATTAAACCATCTTTAGAAGAGCCACCTATGTTAGAGCTAAAGTCGTTGCCGGTGCACCTAAAGTATGCTACTTAGGAAGTAATGACACGTTACCAGTTATCATTTCTGCATCATTGAGTAAGGAGAAAGAAGATGCTTTCCTACGAATCCTAAGAAATAACGCAAAAGACTTAGGATGAACCTTGGCAGACATTCAAGGAATCAATCCCTCGTATTGTATGCATAAGATCCGCTTGGAATAAGGAAAGAATGGATCAGTAGAAAGGCAATCTGCTTGAAACCTGCCACAAAGGAGGTTGAAAAGAAGGAAATAGTAAAATGGCTGGACGCAGGTGTCATCTACCCGATATCTGATAGCAATTGGGTGAGCCCAGTACAATGTATTCCGAAGAAAGGGGGGATGACAGTCATCACTATTGACAATAATGAATTAGTTCCCATAAGGACAACTACGGGGTGAAGAATCTGCATGGATTATCGCAAGCTGAATTTGGCCGCTAAAAAGGACCACTTTCCACTCCCGTTTATTGATCAGATGTTAGAAGACTTGCGGGGAATGAATTTTCCTGCTTTCTTGATGGCTATTCAGGGTATAACCAAATAGAAATTTCACCGAAGGACCAAGACAAGACAACCTTTACCTGCCCATTTGGTACGTTCGCTTTCCGATGTATGCTATTTGGACTCTGTAATGCACCAGGCACTTTTCAATGATGCATGATGGCAATATTCTCAAATTACTTAGAGGAGTCAGTCGAGGTATTCATGGATGATTTATCATTCTTTGGTAGTATATATGACTCCTGTTTGTCTAACCTTGAAATTTTTTTGAAGAGATGCATGGCAACAAATCTTGTTTTGAACTGGGAAAAATGCCACTTTATGGTGGAAGAAGGAATAGTCCTGGGTCACAAAATCTCCAAGACAGGATTGGAAGTTTACCAGGAAAAAATTGACGCAATTTCCAAATTATCCCTACCTGTGAACGTAAAAATACTTAGGATCTTTCTGAAGCACACGGGGTTTTATAGAAGATTTATTCGCAACTTTTCCTAGATCGCAAGACCCCTAAGTGCACTTTTTGATGCTGACCACGAGTATAATTTTGATGACGCCTGCCCAAAGCATTTAACACATTGAAAGATGTGCTCATCTCCGCACCCATTTTGATTGCGCTCGATTGGATGCAACCATTCGCCCTGATGTGTGATGCTAGCGGATATGCTGTGGCGTAGTCTTGAGTTAGCGCAAGGATAAGGTGTTGTATCCTATTTATTATGCAAGCAAAACATTGAACAACGTGCAAGAGAACTATACGACCACAAAAAAGGAAATGCTCGTAGTGGTATTTGCATTGGAGAAGTTCTGACAGTATTTAATCGGAACAAACGTGGTGGTGTATGCAGATCACTCTGCGATTAAGTATCTAATGACGAAGAAGGATACAAAACCAAGGTTGATACAGTGGGTATTGCTCCTGCAAGAGTTCGACCTAGAAATCAATGACCGGAAGGGCACCGAGAACCAAGTCACAGATCATTTGTCAAGATTGGAAAATTGCGAGGTTCAAGGGACAGAAAAAGATATTGAGGAAAGATTCCCCGATGAGCGGTTGATGGCAGTAGACATTAATGTTCTCTGGTATGCGGACATAGTTAACTTCATAATTTGCGGTCAACTATCGGATGATTATACATACCAGAAGAAGAAGAAGCTAAGACATGATGCCAAATTTTATTTCTGGGACGACCTCTTCCTATATCGACAAGGAACTGATCATATAATACGTCGTTGTGTTCCTGAGCATGAAGCAAAAACATTTTAGAGCTCTGTCATGAGTCTCCTAATAGAGGACATTTTAGGGGGCAAAGGACGGCAGCAAAAGTCTTACAGTGCGGCTATTTTTGGCCAACACTGTTTAAGGATTCCCATGCCCATGTTGTGCAATGCGATAGGTGTCAACGGGCGGGGAATATGTCTAAAAGAAATGAAATGCCATTGACGTCAATCTTAGAAGTTGAATTACTTGATGTTTGGGGAATTGACTTCATGGGCCTGTTTCCACCATCAGAAGGTCATCAATATATTCTTGTTATGGTTAATTATGTATCAAATTGGGTTGAGGCCATCGCATGCACCAAGAATGACGCAACCACTGTGGCGAAGTTTCTGAAGAAGAACATTTTTGCTCGATATGGGACGCCACGAGCCTTAATCAGCGATGAGGGCTCTCACTTTATCAACCACATAATTGCTAACTTGTTGACTAAATTCAATGTCAGCCATCGAGTTGCAACTACTTATCACCCATAAACTAATAGGCAGGTAGAGATTTCTAATAGAGAGATCAAAACTATCTTGGCAAAGGTAGTTACTGCCATGAGGGATTGGTCACCCAAGCTTGATGAAGCACTATCGGCTTACAGGACTGCCTATAAAACACCAATTGACATGTCTCTGTATGCCTTGGTCTTCAGAAAATCTTGTCATTTGCCGCTTGAATTGGAACATAAGGCGATGTGGGCATGCAAGAAGCTGAAGTTTGATTTAGCTAGTGTGGGGAAAGTCCGGAAGCTGCAATTGAATCAGTTGGTTGAATGACGAAGGGATGCCTATGAAAATGCTAAGATATACAAGGAGAATACAAAGAAATGACATGATGACCGAATACACGATTGGACATTCACTGAAGGTCAACAGGTATTATTATCCAACACACGTTTGCGATTGTTTCTAGGAAAGTTGAAGTCTCACTGGTTTGGGCCATTCCGAATCAAGACAATATTTCCTCACGGCATAGTGGAACTAACAACTTTATATGGGAACAGCGCATTCAAAGTCAATAGTCAATGGATTAAGCCCTACTATGGAGGCGACTTCGATCGACGCATGGACACCATTGACTTGGGCAAGCAGGATTAAACCGCTTGCAGGGAAAGCGATTGCGGTAACTCTAAGAACTTCTTTCAATCGACCTTCCTATCTATGTTTACTCGCTTTTTTTTACCGTTTTCTAAATTCCGCCAATTACTATCTAGTGGAATCAGTCTTTAATATTTTTGTATTTCCTTCCAATTTAATTTCGCATGTTTCTCCATATCTTAAATTTAGTGGCACCGGTCATATAATTGTTGTGAATGATTGGATAAATCATCGCAAGGTCTTTTCGACTGACGTTTTTGATGAATTAAGAAGACAGAAAAGTAAACTATGAGAGGGGTGTGTTGCGCACGTATATGTCTTTTGCCCGTCCTTAGCCAAATGCACTATGTTGAGGTATCCTCCAGAAATGCGTCTGTTAAGGGGTATGTTGCGGGGATGTATGCATGTTGCCCGTCCTCGGCAAAAATGTATCTGCGTTTATTGGAAGTATGGTGTGAATTCTAAATCATGCACCCTTCTGAATCAAATTGGTAAAGTAATCAAATTTTGTGACTCTTGTACAGGCAATAGAAAATTTTGTAATGTGTTCATTTGTAATTCTGTGACTTTTGTACAGGCATTTGTAATTTGACACCTGTGGGGATAAGCCAAAACGAAGAGTGTAACCATGACCAACAGTCTCTAAATAAAGAAATGATGTAAATTTTTGCTCACTGCATATAGACACATCAAGTTGTTTTGACAAAGAAGGAATATTCTATTTTGAAAACTAGAAAAGCATCTTTGAGTAGAATTTTTTCATATAGAAGAATAAAGTAGGGCTTGCTAAGAATTAGCAAAAATAGAAGGAAATTGCGATGTCAAGTAATGTGCCTAAGTGTAGCATTCGGAGCAACCAATCATCGCAAAAATAGATAATAGCAATTGAGCATAATTGCCTTAGTAGAAGATATGCTTGAGGACAAGCATATATCTAAATTTGGGGGTGTGATAACTTGTAGAAATACAAGTTATTTATGCCACCTTATATAGATATTGCGGCCAAAAGTTAGTGAATATGCACCGATTGTATGAAAATTAGTCTAGTATTAGAATAATTATAAATGTTTGCAATTACACCCACTAACACCATAAAGATGGAAGACAAGTCGAATTTTACTCTATTTTGCAGGAGAGCAAGTCACCGCTTGCGCCCAAGGCTCACGAGAAATTGATCAATGCATCTCTGTCACACTGCGCCCCTCAATCAACAATGATGACACAATACGACAGTCGGTCCAGAGCTGTGTTTCAACCGCATGCGGTAATAAAAGCAACACTGCATGCGAACTTAAGATCGAATGATGTAGCTGAGCAACGCAAAAGCAGAGGATTGAGACACGTGTACAACTAACGGTTGTGCAGAATTGACGGTCTGATTGCATAACAGAAGGAATAATCTCCCTCCATCTTCGAAATTACCATAACCATTAGAGGGGACCACAAGACCGGAGTCAAAGATCTGCACCTATAAATACCCCATTGATTTCAGAAAAAAGTATGCTACTTGATACGGGGCTAAGTTCTGCTAGATTATAGAGAAAAAGGCTGAGCTGAGTGCTTAAGTGAAGAAATCCGAGAAGAATACGAGATAAGGCCGGAAGGTGAATCTCAAATCTAATCTGCCAAACACCCGATTGAAAGCTCTGTGCAAAGATCCTTGCTACCGATGGAGCAAGCTTGAGAGGGAAGCTCTTCCTACAATCAAATCCATCCTATCCTGCAAGCATATCTCCATCGAATCAGTGCCAAGACATTGGCACTTATTTGTATCGTTCTATCTCTTTCATCGTTGTATTTCTCGTTCTCTTTATCTTTTCATTCATACCATATATCAAACGCTTAATAGAGATATTAAATGTTTCGATAGCTTTCATTTACCATTTTCTATCTATTTCCATTCACTTGTCAATCACTTTCTTCATGATGTCTTCTAAATTCCCTAATAAGCAATATGAATTAACTAAGTTCTTAATCTGTCTTAAAGATATAAAATGCGTTTAGCTAAGGCATGCTAGATGGCATCTTCACCTGTGAGAGTAGAAGTGAAGATACTATTCTGATCTATCGAGAAAAGGTCAGAAGAATGTATTAGCAAAAGCGAGTAGTACTTCCAGACATGGAAGCAACCTTGCGTTCATTAGCTAGTCTCTGTTTCACCACAGACATGTGGGAGCGTGGCCGATCACTGAAAGGTGTACGCCAAGAGAAGAGCGGAACAGTATTTGTAGCTTCAATGCAATTAAGAACTTGCGTTGTTTATATTATTTGTCTTTCTCTTTCTATTCTGTTCATAAGACTTATCGCTGCATCCCACGTCTTTGCATAACTTTCACAGCCAGCCTTGACTCCAACATCTTGTACATGAAGCCTGTATCTTGTATCATCTAGTTTAGGTTTACTGTATTTTCATTTTATTATCGCATCTTTACTGCTTTACTTTATTTATCGCAATTTATATACCTGCCAACACATTTTTAAAAATTTAAAACCTGGTCGCATATATCATGAACATACCACAATAACCTAAATCAGTCCCCGTGTTCGACCTCGTATCACACTGAGAAATTTGCGGTGGAATTACACTTGGTTCTATTGTAAGGAAACTTTTGACAACACATGGCATACTATGTGAACACCCATCATTAATGCATATCTAGCGGTAGTATCGCATCATTTCGAGCATAGAACATCATCAATCATACCTATCAAAATCTGCATAACAAAGTACAACTGGACCAATAACCGTTATGCCCCTGTAGTTACATCTGTCTCCTTAAGTACCACTAATCACTCTAATGAACATAAATCATAGTCCTACTATGACTGAGTCTTCTCTTCCAAAGAGAAGCTGTGGCCATTATGTTGAAGCCCCGGAATCAGCCCTTAAGGGAGCAATCTCTCTACTTATCCCTGCTTCGGGAAAGAAGTGAATTCCATCTTGTGGATTGAGTTCTCAGCTCCCAGATCAACCAAGTCCCAGAAAGGTAGGCATGTTGAGTTGGCAATCTGGCCACTCTCACCCATACTAATCAAAGGACCGCCCTCAAAGGCAGGAGTTCCCAAAACACTCAGGATTGAGGTCGTGTCATCTATGGTCATTTAGGTGAGATGTAAGTCTCTAGTATCAACGGCGTTATATATAGAGTCTAATCATCTCGTGGTTCAGGTCTTATACAAACTCTTTATATATAACATCCCCACTCCACGTCTCCACATGAATGGTCAGGATCTACCATCTGTAGTAGTTTACAATACTTGCAAACCTCTACGAAGCGGGCAGTATCCGTAGTGTTACCAGGATCAAGTATCTCATCTTAATCCTTATACTACAGACCGATTTAAGTTATCACTTAAGGCATGATCCACTTGTATATCACATATACATGCTTAAGTTCACATAAGATAATCAAGGAGCTTTGTTTATTGGATATGAGTAAATGCTAGTATTAAATAACACTTATTTTATTCATTGAATAATGTGTATCTTTACAAAACGAGACTTCGGGAGAATTAGGACACCAATCTCAAGAATCTTCCACTTGTCCTAATGACTCGGGAGACTAATGTACAATATAATATAAAATTGTATAATATACAATAAACTAGGGCATACCCCAGTTTCATCTCCCAGTTGCCTTAGACAAGATGCCGTATGTCCCGCAGACCCAGACTATTCAGGTGGCCCTCGAACACTTTAGCCGTGAGGGCCTTTGTAAAGGGATCAACAATGTTGTATCCCGTAAGGATCAGATCCTTAGCTCCATACATAAGTATATAAACCCTCGTTCTTCAAAGATACTTGAGGATCATCGTGACCCATTCATCTTTATCAACATCCTCCATTGCTTTCTTAAAAGACAACGGATCCTCGACTCCATCATTCGTAACGACGTTTTGGGCTTTAGTCAAATCCATATAGCGATCTGGTGGGTTCATAACCCTCCCACTACGTTGAGACAGTCTCAACTCTTGAGCTGGTTGAGTAGATGTCCCGACCTCAACAACTCTTGTTGATCTGTCGGTCTATTCAACAACTCTTGTTGAACCCTCAGCAGTCTCAGTCTCACTTAAGATCTCACATAAAATGAGCTTACTCCGTGGCTTATGATCCCTCATGTAATCTTCTTCCAAAAAGATAGCATTAGTGGAAACAAACACTTTGTTCTCACTGGGATCATAGAAGAATTCTCCTCTCGTTTCTTTGGGGTAGCTCACAAAGAGGCAAACCTTCGAACGTGGTTCTAACTTCTTTGGGTTAGTCGCTAGCACATGTGCTGGACAACCCCAAATCCTAAAGTGACGTAAACTACCTTTACGGCCTCTCCATAACTCAAAAGATGTTTTAGAAACACTTTTCGAGGGAACGTTGTTCAAGATATAACATGCAGTTTGCACTGCATGACCCAAGAACGAGTTTGGAAGATGAGCATAACTCATCATAGACCGAACCATGTCCAACAAGATCCTATTTCTCCTTTCAGATACACCATTCTGCTGAGGTGTACCCAGGGCCGAGAGTTGGGATGCAATCCCATGTTCTATCATATAGTTCTGGAATTGGAGGTCCATATACTCTCCACCACGATCAGATCGTAGTATTTTTATCTTCTTACCTTACAAGTTTTCAACTTCAGCCTTATACTTCTTGAACTTGTCAAGAGCTTCAAACTTACGTTGCATTAGGAAAAGATACCCAAACCTGGAATAATCATCTATGAAATAGATGAAATATTCATACCCACCTCGAGCTCTAACATTCATCGGACCATAGAGGTCTAAATGTACAAGCTCCAAGGCTTCATTGGCTCTGTAACCTTTTCCAGTAAAAGGTTGTTTGATCATCTTGCCTTCGAGGCATGATTCACATACCGACAAGGAGTTTTCTTTTAAACTTTTTAGAAATCCGCTTTTCACCAACTTCTCAATCCTATTGAGGTTGATGTGACCTAAGCTTAGATGCCAAAGATGGAAATTTTCTTTTGGAGAAACCTTTGGTCTTTTAGCTGTTGTTGCCGTACTGAACATTTCAGTGTTAAACAAGGCTTTTATGACTAACGACCTTAGTACATATAACTTATTTTCCATTGAACCATAACCAATCTTCATTCCATTCTTGAAAATAAACACTTTATTCTTAGAAAAGGAGATGGTGTAGCCTTGTCAATGAGACAAGAAACCGAGATTAGGTTCCTCTTAATATGAGGAATTGCAAAAACATTATTCAGTAATAGATAATGTTTCTTGTCAACAAATAACTTAAGCCTGCCTACAGCAATAGTTGAAACAACCACACCAGTACCGACTCGAAGAGTCATCTCTCCCTGTGGCAACGTTTGCCAGGAAATGAATCCTTGGTAAGAGAAACTGACATGATTTGTAGTACCTGAATCTAGGATCCAGGCATAATCATCATTCTCTACCAGACATGTCTTCAAGACCAATAAATCATATTTATTGTCTTGTTTCCTTTTTTGGAGAGTAGTGGGATGGAGGTCGTTTGCCACGAAATTCGTTTCACACAATTCTTTCCACTGTAAATAATCAGTCATTTTTAAAAGCTTTAAACGGAAATACTAACAAGTTGCTGAAAAGAAAAACATATTGACCTACGTTAGGTTTTAAGCAAATACCCATTGTAAAAAAAACAACATCCAATAAGGTTTTAGCAAAACTAACATGAACCCCGTGTGACATCTAGTTTCGCAATGACGCTTCAAAGGTTTAGGACAAAAGCCGCCGAAGGAAGGTCAGTTATCCCTCCTCTGAATTGAAAATTTCTCAACCAGTCATTAATACCAGAACAACTTTTGTTCCTACAATGACAAGCCATCATTGATTTGGCCAAGAGATCATTAACTTACTTAACAATCTCCCATAAGTGTGACCTGCCATTTTAAGCCCTAGAAGTCCGTCCCAAAAGGCCAATCCAAAGGAAAAAAATCTGATTAGGGAAAAACCTAAAGCGACCCTATCCATTTTTGGAGTTCATCTTTATATTGACCAACTGCACAAAACCCATTCGAAGAGGGATGCTCCGAAGGCAACATGAGGGCATACAGAATGATCTCACGGTGTGAACCAATGACAGAGACCATAGGATGTGTTGACACACACCCTTCAGCCATTTACTATAAATACTCTCTCCGTCCACCTTGATATTGACTCATGCAAACACCATCCGAAGGGTGATGCATCCTGGGCATCTTGAGACCAAGTATGAATCTCACGGTGTGAACATACAGGGAGAAACGTGAGTAGAATCATAGACATATCTAATATGCCTTTTCCTCCCACTGAGTATTTTATAACCTAGGGTTTAGCTTACTTAGAAAAAATACAACTAAGGATTTTAACTAAGTGACTTTTAGGTTTTCTCAAGAGTAACATTTACCTTGGATAGTTGAACAACTTTTGATCATCATTCATTAAACTCTTTAACGAAGTTTTTGACCAAAATGTCGCATGCTTGTTGAAAATCTATCTAATTCACCTTTCTAGGTAGGTTCCCAGGTAGGGGTGTTACATATCCGTCAACTTAAGAACCCCAACTTAGCCAGAACCAGCCTTAGACAAAAGGTCCCTTATATATAGGTTTACAAAAAATTTAATCTTTTATTCTAACTAATTTAATCCTATTAAACTGATTTTAAAAGATTAATCTAGGTTACTAAACTCTTTAGAACCACTTGAACTTAGGCCAATCTCAATCCAATTTTAAAACCCTTTTAAAAAACTTGAGTTCACCCTAAGTCCGCATGCAACTCTGAAGTATTGATTTTAAGTTTAATTTCCTTTATAACACTTATAAACGGAAACAACCACAATGCTAAGCTAACACATACAAGGCATTCATAATGATTATAAACAGCCTAAGTGTCATGCTCAATGCATTGTCCATTCATTGCTACTTCTTTTATATAACACTTATACAAAACAACAATGAAACAAGCAAAACATGCTTCTATTCACACTTAGACTATAACACTTATAATAAAAGGATGATGCAAGATAATGCTCACTGCATGCAAAATATAACTCTTATATTTCATGATGCATGCGCATGCTTTCAAGTAATTTCTTCATGCTCCATTATAACAATTATAATACATGATGCATGAATAATTTGACAACCTAAGGTGGGTTTTTAACTATATGACAAACACTTTGATAAATAAGTACCATAGATCACATGTATAAGCAATAAGAGTTGATGAACTGGGTAAAATTGCCTTAAAAAACACAAAAGGAAAGCTAACTATTACAAAGATAAGAAGTCTCCTATTCAAATAAGAAAAACGGGTCTTGAATCGCTTGGCAAAGCATCGCTTCTCCAACCATCCATCGTGTACTAAGCTCCCCACGATCGTCTACACAGTAAAACAAACTCTTTGCTCTATCGTTTACTAGCGCTCCCAGAGCTAAACAATCGTTTAGCATAACTATAATATCGTCTAGAAAAATCCAAGCGATCGTTTAGCTGTTTCTACATGATCGTCTACCTTTACTAAGCGATGAAGCCTGAAGTACACGATCGCTTAACGCGCTCCACACAGCGCCCGCCTTTTAACTACCAGGTACTCCACTAAAGATCGACAGCTGAACTCTCCTTACTACAGATATATATGTGTCTATCTTAACCAATCAGCAGTGCGACAACACTTCACAGATTGCTCGTAAGAACATCTAATAACCGTTATGCCCCTGTAGTTACATCTTTCTCCTTAAGTATCACTGATCCCTCTAATGAACATAAATCATAGTCCTACTATGACTGAGTCTTCTCTTCCAAAGAGAAGCTATGGCCACTATGTTCAAGCCCCGGAATCAGTCCTTAAGGGAGCAATCCCTCTACTTATCCCTGCTTTGGGAAATGAGTGAATTCCATCTTGTGGGTTGAGTTCCCAGTTCCCAGATCAGACAAGTCCCCAAAAAGGTAGGCATGTTGAGTTGGTAATCTGACCACTCTCACCCATACTAATCAAAGGACCGCCTTCAAAGGCAGGAGTTCCCAAAACACTCAGAATTGAGATCGTGTCATCTATGATCGTTTAGGTGAGATGTAAGTCTCTAGTATCAACGGCGTTATATATAGAGTCTAATCATCTCGTGGTCCAGGTCTTATACAAACTCTTTGTATAGGACACTCCCGCTCCACATCTCCACATGAATGGTCAGGATCTATCATCTGTAGTAGTTTACAACACTTGCAAACCTCTACGAAGCGGGTAGTATCCGTAGTGTCACCAGGATCAAGTATCTCACCTTAATCCTTATACTACAGACCGATTTAGGTTATCACTTAAGGCATGATCCACTTGTATATCACATATACATGCTTAAGTTCACATAAGATAACCAAGGAGCTTTGTTTATTGGATATGAGTAAATGCCAGAATTAAATAACACTTATTTTATTCATTGAACAATGTGTATCTTTACAAAACAATGAGACTATGGGAGAATTAGGACACCAATCCCAACATGCAATGCTTATAAAAAGTGAGTTGGTCATTGATGGCATTAGTGAAGGAACCATTGAAGGTCCTTAAGCAGAAAACGTGATTGGCCAATCCCATAATTTATAGAATATAAATTTTACAGTAAACAACATACAGATTATGCATTTAAGAGATAATTATAGCATGCTTAAAATAAAAATAAAGAAGAGTAAAACGGATTTCAGAAATCCTTACCTTTGAAGAACTGTTCTTCAAGTAAAATCCCTCAAACTGAATGAAACACCACCACGATAAAACCTCTGTATTCTCTGGGTGAAAATCCAGGAGTTTGTGTGTGCTCTGGCTATTTTTGAAGAGGGAGATTTTTTTGAGTCGAGAGGAGGAGAAGACAGGGAAAAACTCAGAATGTTTATGTGTAAAACTATTTTCTCTGGTATTCTCTGGAAAAACCAGAATGGAATAAGAGGAACAAGTGAACCAACAACTTCCCACTCTCACGTTGTAGAGAGAAAAAGGGGGAGTGAGTTACAACTCCCTCCCTAAAATTATTTTTTAAATAAATAAAATAAATTAAAATAATTTATTTTAATAAATAATTTAATATATATTTATATGATAACTACCTTATCATAATTAAACTATATATTATATCAAATATAACATATATACCTTATTGTTTCTATATTGTATCAAATACAATATAACATATAGTTTTCATTCTCTCACCAACGACATTTAATATAAATCTCATTTATATTAAATTTAATTAAATCACGTATAACTAATTCCCTCGATTAATTTGAACAATTCAAATTAATCTAAAAATTGATTCTCATTGATTCCTGTTGAGCTACAGAGGGGACCTCATGGATCTATAACTTGAAGCTCCAATAGTACGTGAATAATTAATTAAACTCTTTAATTAAAATATTCACCATGCGATAGGGAGAGGGGAAGGCTCGATCGACAAAAAAGAAGAGGGGAACCCCTAGAACCTGGCAAAGTCATTATCAATGAATTCCCGCTTGGCTTCGTGCAGAACCAAGGGGGCATTCTGGCGGGCGCGCGCGTGTAGGAAGGCCAACCACTACATAAGCTAAAAGATTGTCTGGCACTCTACTAAAGAGTGATAGTTATACTCTTTGCACTACAGATATATTTTTATGTCCATTGGATATAACCAGTCAATAGTGCAATAACCCTTCACAAATTGCTCGTAAGTACAGCTGGGCAAAAATTATCATTTTTTCCCTGTAGTTACATCTAACTCCTTACGTACCACTGATTCCTCTAATGAACAATAAATCATAGTCAAACTATAACGAAAACCCCTCCCGGGCCAAGAGAGGGTGTGGCGCTATATTGTTCATGCCTCGGAATCAGCCCTCAAGGGAGCAATTTATCTACTTACCCCGACGTTGGGGAAGGAGTAAATTCCTTCTTGTGTAGCTGTATTCCCAGCTCCCCAATCAGACGAATCCCCAAAATGGTAGGCTTGTTAAGTCGGCGATTTGACCATTTTCACCCATACAAACCAAATGACCGCTTTCATAAGCAAAAGTTCACAATTCATTAGGATTCAGATCATGTCACCTATGGTCATCCTTGTGAATTGTAAGTCTCTATTATGAACGGCGTTATATAATAAGACTAAGAATTTCGTGGTCCAGTCTTATACAAACTCATTTATATAGAATACCCCCGCTCACATTTCTCCACATGAATGATCTGGATCAGATCATTTGTGGCACTTTGCAATAGTTGTAACATCTACAAAGCGGGTCATACTCGTAATGTCACAAGGATAAGATATCCAACCTTATTCATCTACTATAGGCCCTTTAGGTTATCACTTAAACATGATCCACCCGTATGTCTCTACATATATATTTAAGCTACAAGACAAACTTGGATGTTAGTTTATTGATTTTTGGATTAATATAACCAAATGTCAAATAAAACATCACATATTTTATTAGATAAATAAGATGTTTGTACAATACAATTACAAACTATAGGATCCTATGAGATTTTAGGGCACGAATCCCAACAATTAGGAAGTTACCAATGCTTAGATAGAGCTTGAAATGCACTAATATGGGTCAACCTTTTATGCCACATATCACCTTCTGTCATGTTGGAAACAGTCATTGTGCCTGTTGAGTTTATCTTCTCCACACCGTTAATTATGAACACTCCATTCACCTTTTCTCCTACCAAGACCATATTTCCATCTTCAATTATTTCAAAAGTTCATTCTTTGCCTCTATACTCACAACCAATCGAGTCCAGCGTCCCGAAAGAGACGAGGTTTCTCTTTAGACTAGGAATGTGTCTCACATTCCTTAGTAGTTTAATTGATCAATCCTTTAATTTTAAGGAAATTGAACCAATGCCTACTATTTTGCAGACCTCATTATTTTCCATATACAGAGGCTATTCTTTTATTTCTTTGTAGGTGATGAACCATGATCTGAAAGGGATCATGTGGAATGTGCAACCCAAATCTAACACTCAGTCATGTTTCTTCAGAGGGCTAATTAGATTAGCTTTGTGTTAAATGGAGGCTAATGCATCCGAATAGATAATAAAGTTGTCAACAACATAAGCTTCAACTTGTCTTATCTTTCTTTTGATTTTTTCTCTTAAGGGTGTAGCAATCCTTAATTAGTTGACGTTCCTTCTTACAATAGTTGCATCTAATCTTCTATCTGCTGATATTTTCTTCATTTGACGGCTATTTTGTATTCTTTTTCTGACTACTTCTTTGATTTTCCTTTTGCAAAATAAGCCTTCAGCTATTGGTTGCTCTTTCTTTGTGGTATTTAATTCCATTTCTTTGGTTTTCAAAGCTGATATGAATCCATCTATAGTGATTGACTCTCTGCCATACTTTAGTGCATTTTTAACTTCTTTGTAGGCCTCTGGCAATGAATTTAAAAACACAAATGCTTCGTTTTTATCTTCAATCTTCTCACCAAGATTTTTAAACTTTGAAACAATCTTCTTATAGTCATCAAGATTCTCTGTTATTTATTTTGCAGGATCCATCTTGAAAGTGAAAAATCTCTCTCTTAAGTAAATCTTATTCGAAAAATTCTTTGTGGCAAACAACTCTTCTAGTTTAGTGCATATATTAAATGTCGTTTCTTGATCAATCACTTGTCATAAAACATTTTCGCTGAGATTCAAGATAACATTACCATATGCAGTTAGCTCCATATTTTCTTTTTCCTCTACTGTCAATGTGCATGGTTATTTGGTAGGATCTTGAATGGCTATATGAGCCTTTTGCTGGCCTACAATTGCTTTGATTTTGGCTTTCCACAAGCCAAAATCACCTTTACCATTAAATTTCTCCACTTCGTATCTTGCAACAACCATCTATGATGAGTTGTTGATTCTTATTCTTCAAGATTTGATTTTTTTTAGTCTGAATAGCTCTAATACCACTTTTGTTGGGCCTTTTGGGACAATTGCACTGAGACCCAAGTCTGAGTATCATGAAGGTGGAAGACAACTGTGGAAACAAGTTGATCTCCTGAGGCCATGTCATAGATGTGAAGAATTATCAAAAAGGTATTGCAAACAAAAATTCCTTTTCACTTTTGCTCTGTGAACGATATTTCTTAGAGAAATCCTCTCTAATGGAAATCTGTGTCGAATAGGGAGAATTGTTGCATGCAAGTATGAAGAATGAAAAAGATGAAGAAGAGAAGGAAGAAAAAAAGAGACACAAGTTACGTGGTTCGATTAAAGTGATCTACATCAACCGGAAGGAGCTCTGAAATTCTTGAAGAGAAAATATCATGAGTTCAATGATTTTTCTCTTCTTATCGCTCTATATGTCTCACAAGTTATAAATCTCCTTTTATACTTGAGGATGATTTGTTATTAAGAGAGTGGGTTATAAAAAATAAAGATGATTTCATATTTTTACAAGTTTCAGCATATTATTTCATCATGATGGAACTATAAATCTTTGTAATAATACTTCTTTAGATCATTTTAACTGAGAAAAAATATAAAATAATTTACTGGATGAAATTTTTAATGCAGCGTGTGGATTGCACTGGAAAAATTAACAATTATATGTTCAAAATATTGTGTACCTATATTCTTGATCTTCTTATCCTAAATAATCGAGGGTAGTTATGTTTTTAGAAAAATCAACGGTTACCGAAATTGACCTTTGGTAAATTTCAATTTTAAACATAAAAAGCAAGTAACATTGTTTGGTAAGTTCAGACCAGATTTGCTATAGTTTAGTTTAAATGTTCAAATTTGACATTACTTAATCATTATTTTTTCACGTTTTTTCAAAGATTCAATAATTTAAATTTGCAAGAAACATAAATAATTAATAAAATAAAAACTTAATCTACTCTTTTTGGAAAAAAACAAAAAATCAATAGATTTCATTTGTTGAAAGATTTATATTTTTTTCCTCATTTTCTTAGCGGATGAAATCACTCACACATCTCCTAAAGCAAAAAAAGAGAAAAATCATCCACATATACTGTGCTAACACATAAACTTTATGGGCATTATTACTATGTGGCATTATTACAACATTTTATGGTTTATTAAAGATATTGCAGAATTCTAAATACACAAATAATAGTAGAAGAGATATGATGGCTCACATCCTTCTGATTATTAGCTGATTTTTAATATTAAAATAATAAAAAAATACCGTAGATTTATTAATTTGTAAATCAAGAAAAGAATAAGAGGCAAGATATAAAAAAGCAAGAATACAAGTAATACCAGTCATCATTAATTTTCTTTTACCCCATTTGGAACTAGTGAAATCAAAATTAAGATTATGAGTTAATGAAATAACAATATGGACAGTTCAGCTAGAAAAATTAGATTAAATGACTCAATCGGTGATGAACATTGCAAAATTAGAGTTCAAAGAAACTAGATATACCCTACATAAATAAAATGGATTCTAAAGAAAGATTGGTTAGTCAAATGAGATTATATTGTTGAAGATCTTTTGGTTCCCATTGATTTGGAGAAGAACCTTCATACCGTTAAGAAAATCATAATGAAATATATTAGTTAATAAATACATGCAAATATAGTATAGCAAGAAGCATTTAGATGGCAAATGGGAGAACTCATTTGAGATAATTAAAGAACAGTACTACAACTATCAGTTCACTTTTTTTTATATGAATTTTTCATTTTTGTCTAATACAATTTTAAAATAACATTATTCTTCGAATTCATCCCATTTGAGATAATTCTAAAAAATATACAATTATACTTAACATAACAATTTTAAATTATATAGGAAGATAAATCACTCAACAAGCATTTGGATGGAAAATAGAAGAAGGAAAAAGACAATGACAATTGAGGGGAAAAAAAGAATGATGACGGAACAAAAAAAACCTGAACTAATTGTAGTTGATCTTGAATTTGTTTCCTCTTGTGATTGTGGTATTCTAATGGAGGTGTAGAAGCGAGTCAATAAAAAAGAAGAAAAGATTGATAAAAAAAGTGAGGGAAATTGATGGATTAAAGAAAGATTATGGAAAAAATTATTTATAGTTAAAAAAAGGTGTCTGAATTATAAGGAATCTAAAAGTGAAAGCTAGTCTTTAGCAGATTTTAAAAATCGTAAATTTAAAAAGTCATTTTCTATAATTTTTTTAAAAAATTAAAATTATCAAACGGGTTAATATTTTTTTCAAATGATTTTTGTGAGGCAGCTAACGCAATGTCAAATGCAGCCATAATCTAGTTAATGTTTTTTATAATGGGAACATATACAGCTTCCCTGTTGTGAGAAAATGGATATCCCAATCAACAAAACTAAGGTTGACAGATTCGGGAATGAAAGATTGTTTAGGATTTGTTTGACAGAGAATCTGAAAACAAAAATTTAAAAATAAGGTATTCAATAAAAAATAGAGTTATATTTCATGTTTTTTCAGATATGTGTTTGGTAGCATGTTTAAAAACAATATTTTAATTTATATAACTTTTTAAAAATGTGATTGAAGTTATATTTAAAATTCATAAAACTTGTTCTAGTTATCCACTAAATAGTAATTGACAATAAACTATTATTAATTTATTAATAAACATATTTTAGATTAAATTTTTGTATAATTATTATTTTGTCATATTATAATTTATAATACATTACATAATATATATTTTATTTTTTGAAAATTGAGTTGAGTTTATAGTATGACATATTGTGGTTCTAAGTGTTTTTATCTTTATTTAATATAATTTGAAAACATAAAAATGTTGTTTTCAAAATTTGCACTATTTAGATTACAGAATTTAAAAACAGTTTTTGGAAACAGAATTCAGATTGTCTTCCAAACACATATCTGATGAACTCAATGTATCCGAAAAGATAAAATAGAATATAGATTCTCTACCAAACAGGTCCTTAGGTTTTGAGGTGAAACACCATGTTATATAAGAGTACATAAAGCCTAACCGAACATTCAGTCTAAAAACTTGAAAACTAAGATCCAATCCAAGAATGGTGAACTCAAAGAGACATCATCTAGAGAGGGTATGTTGAAGATCCAACATTGAAAAAAATTAAAGGACCTCACAATCTGAATAAATAAGATTGAGTGATAACATGAGTAGTAGTTAGGTGAGACATTTTTTGTAGTACAATTGCAAGGAAAAATTGGAACACCAAATCTAACCGAACCAAACCGTTTTCATCCCTACTTTCGGTTGATGTGACTAATTGAAATATTAAGGAATCAAATTGAGGGTTTCATGAAAAAGTTTAAAGAAAAAAGGTATGATATTTTGAAATATTAAAGGATTAGAATGATAATTTATAAATTAAAATATTATTTCAGTCTATATATTTTTAAAATTTGTTCTATTTTAGTTTACACATTCTACCTCCACCGTAACTAGTTTGGTAAGAAAGATTTGTATAATTAAATATAATTGTATATTGGATGGAGTCGATTCTCCAATTAGGATGTTCCTCTTCGGATTGTCCCATCTATCTTAGTTTAGTGTTTTAGCTTTTATTTAATCTATCATTTATATTTTCTAAATAAAATTAAGTGTTAGGATATGTGAGGTATTCCATTCATCTATCTTAGTTTAGTGTTTTAGCTTTTATTTAGTCTATCATTTATATTTTCTAGCTAAAGTTAAGTGTTCAGATATGTGAGTATTCGATTCAACTAGAAACCTAATTTTGAAGACGATACTTTATACATTATATTAATAGTATTTGTGTACACTTGCGATATTGCAAATTAAAAGAAAAAAAATCACATATTTGTTTGTAAATTATAACAATTTCTTCTAACTTTTATATTTCTCTCACATGTTCTACAATAAAGTTTTTTTAAAAAAAAAAAAATAAATTAAAAATGGAGAATGTGCCTTGTGCAATCGCAGTACGATTCGGTTGGGACTAATTTAATGATTTATCATTAAGAAGAGAATTTTAAAATGATTAATTAAATCACTTCTATCGGATTCAAAAATACAGCAAAACATGTCATTTATTCCGAAATCGATTTAGTATTGGATTTTGAAATTTTGAATGCAAGATTTTATAGTGAAAATCAATTTTAGATTATTAAACATGCGTGTCAAAGTGATTTTGATTATGCCAAAGGTGATTTTGGAATTTTTAAATCACTTTCAAACATATAATAAAAGAGTTTTACAAAATAAAATTTTCCATTATTCATATAGAGACTCCTCTTTAAAGGTTGCTCTCGTGGCCAATATGATCATAGTTTAATTGACATAAAACTTGTACTATCAAATTGAAGGCTAGAAATTCAATTTTTTCGACTTCATATGGTAAAAAAAAAAAAAAAAAAAATCGTGTAATCTTTCATAAAATAGATTTTTGAATGGGGGATTTTCACAAATAAAAAAAAATAACGGAGCTATTTATACAAAATAACAAAATTTTAATTTTATTTGATAAAGGTTGATAGAGGTTGATAAAAATCTATCAGTATCTATCAGTGATAGAAAGTGACAGAAGTCGATCACTAATTGACGCTGATAATAGAAGTCTATCAATGTGTATCAATATTTTTTTTTTTTTTTTACTATTTATGCAAATAGTTTCATATTTTTTTCTATCGGTAAAAATTTTCTTTTTTTTTTTTTTTATATAGTTAAAATTTAACACGTGGACTTTTTGAAGTTTTCATATGAAATTCTATATTACATTGTTCAAAGAAATTATTTCAAACGAAAGAGAGGAAAATCTTTAAAATTTTCAAAACATCTGTTTTGGTCGGTTGATTTTGGGAAATTTTAGGAATAGAAGCGATCGGCTGAGCAATAAAATATTGGTTTCAATTTAGTTGGTCATTTAGCTTGTGAACAAAATGTTTGTGTTAATGTTAGAGAGATAACACAGAATATAAGATTCTCTTGAGAATGTTTTGAAATGGTCAATTGTTGACTATGTTTATGAAGTTCATGGAAACGAGAAGGTTGGAAGTTTTAATTTAATAATTGAATTTTACAACTCTCTATCACAATCAAGTACAATGTATGCTAGAAAAAAGTACAATAATATATGTCATATCCCTCTCGATTCATGAATGTTGATATGATTGACTATTACAATAAATTAAAAAATTAAGGTGAATCCATCGCACATAATACAAATGTTCTATACATGGTCCTGCTAATCATACAAACAACAAATAAAATTCAAACAACAAACTAAGCAAATAACGCACAAAGATTAGTAACTCAGTTTTTTGATATACTACCTACGTCTAAGGGATAGTGTGCCCAAGAAAGATAACTTAACTAATATGAAAAGGCAAGCGTTTATGACGTTATACTTATGTGTAAAGTAATGACAATTATTACTGTGGCACTTGTAGGGCCTAATTTATTATTGATCGCATAGGCTTCCCCTAAGTGTGAGACTTCTTCTCAATAGAACTTATATTCCCCTTAAGTATGTAAATATTAACGAAGAATCACTTAGGTTCCCCTTATGTACATGACTTCCTCTCACCAAGGTTTTATTTTCCCACCTTCAAATGAAGACCACTTGACTTGTTAGACTCAGGCTCCATCTAAGTTTGAGAACTCTTTATCAGTCAACATTGTCTTAGGTTCCTCCTAAGGATGACAATCTCTCCTTAATCAATGATGCTTTAAGCTCCCCCTAAGGACAAGGATCTCTTCTCAAGATAGATTCAAACTTCAAGAATAATAATATAACATGCCACATAATATTATTTTAAACTTCTTGCTTCACAAACTCTAGAATCAACAGAACTTAGTCGTTCGACCACCATACACAATCTTACTAAGCTCAAAACAAAAGTGGCAACCTTAGCAACACAACATCATGCTCTTTAATATGCACAGTGAAGAAGGGCAAATATCCTGTTCAAATTCAGCAAACCATAAATAAGGAAAACATCCCAGAGAAATAAAATCATATAATATATATTTCTAATAAAGAAAAATAATTTGCAAAATCTGCATCTAGAGACACATTACGTGAGACATGTTTTTAGACAACTACCAAACCAGAGTAACATCAACCCCAAATGATCTTAAACAAATATAGCCAATTCAAACTTCAACATAAATCTTCTATAGTAGTTCTAAATCTAGCAATTTATTTATTTTCTATTTTAGAAACAAACCGATTTTAACTCTTAAACTTATTCGACGATATTAATTTTGACCTTAAACTTAAATAAGTATTGCATTTTTAGTCATGATTCAATTTTGTAAATTAATTGCCTACTAGTTCTAACAAATATAATTGAAAAAAAAAATCTTGTTAAAATATTAATTTTAATAGAATAAAATTTGCATAAAAAGAAGTTAGACCAAATGTACTAATTAACAATGAAATAATTTTTTCAAAATTCATAAATTTTAATGAAAATTTTAGTTCTAATAAATGTTATTTTCTCTAAAATGTTATCATATTGTATATGTGTATTGTTTATAGTTCGTTGAATGCTGTATAAGAGAAATTTTAAAACTTTTCTAATGATATTCGGAGTAAATAACTTATTAGAGTTATTATTTATTTAAACAAAAGTTATAAAGGGTTAAACGTTTGTCTAAATTTCAAGTAGCGTTTGATGAATTGAAAGTGTGAATCAAAATTAATACAACTAATTGATAAATTTATAGGACAAAATTGATTATTTTTCTCTTTGTTTTTATCATTAACAAATGTGTGAGAGTGATGATTTAAACATTTTTCCTTAAGCGACAGTAGATGAATGTCTTTACTATTGAACAATTATATTATTTGCAATAGGTGGATACATTTCAATTTACACCTATCTTTATATTATCTTCTCATTACATTCATCTTCCAAAAAAAAGTAAGAAGAATTTATCATGAAAATTTAAGATTGAATAATTTGATAAGATGCACGAATATAGCTATTCCTCGGGAGATGCATTAAATATTTTTCCTATATTATTCCTGTTGGCCATTGTCACCCTATTTACTAGAAGAAATTTTGCAATCTCCATTTTTTTTTCCCATTTTCCTAAGGAAATACACAATAAAAAATTTCAAATTTAGTGAGAAATGGACCAAAATAATAAATTAACACCAATAGTAAAAAACACACAAATGTGTTTCAACAGAGAAGGAATTCGAATTACTAACAGATAACACACAATATTTACAAATTTTCTCCACCTATGTATGAGAGATCGAGTCCTAACATTAAATTGATAAATTTATAGGACAAAATTGATTATTTTTCTCTTTGTTTTTATCATTAACAAATGTGTGAGAGTGATGATTTAAACATTTTTCCTTAAGCGACAGTAGATGAATGTCTTTACTATTGAACAATTATATTATTTGCAATAGGTGGATACATTTCAATTTACACCTATCTTTATATTATCTTCTCATTACATTCATCTTCCAAAAAAAAGTAAGAAGAATTTATCATGAAAATTTAAGATTGAATAATTTGATAAGATGCACGAATATAGATTTCCTGCGGAGAGACATTAAATATTTTCCTATATTATTCTGTTGGCCATTGTCACCCTATTCTAGAAGAATTGCATCCCCATTTTTTTTTTCCATTTTCCTAAGGAAATACACAATAAAAAATTCAAATTTAGTGAGAAATGGACCAAAATAATAAATTACACCAATATAAAAACACACAAATGTGTTTCAACAGAGAAGGAATTCGAATTACTAACAGATAACACACATATTTACAAATTTTCTCCACCTATGTATGAAGATCGAGTCCTAACATTACTGCCTCGACCTCACAATGTTCACCGCCGCCACCACCCCCACACCCGCCACCGCGCCACCAACCCCCACCCGCCACCGCCGCCACCACCCCCACACCCGCCTCCTCCGCCATCACCCCCACACCCGCCACCGCGCAC
>NC_052351.1:44056979-44207363 GCF_009727055.1 Benincasa hispida
CTGCCTCGACCGATCCAAGGTGATCAGTCGCCACCGCCGCCACCACCCCCACACCCGCCCACGCCGCCACCACCCCACACCGCCACCGCCGCCACCACCCCCACACCCGCCTCCTCCGCCATCACCCCCACACCCGCCACCGCCGCCACCACCCCCACACCCGCCTCCTCCGCCACCACCCCCACACCCGCCTCCTCCGCCATCACCCCCACTTGCCGCCACCGCCGCCACCTCCACCCCCACATATGCCTCCGAAATTGGCTTCTACATCGAGGCCGGCACCTTCGCCCACCGGCGCTCTCCAAGCAGAGACAATTCAAGACAATGAAAACAATAAAAATGGAAACAGAAACCACGATGAATATGATAAATGGCGTAGCAAATCATAATTGGTATGATTTTGAATCTTGCGTTGTGATATGGATTTTCATCTTTTTATAATGGACCAAAGCGACCCACAAAGAGAGGGATTGTATAATGTGGAGTTGAAATTTCCAAATGGTTGCATTTCACGTGTTGGATTGGTTTTTTAAAAAGATATATCAATATAATTTAATAATCGACTTATAGAAGTCGTACTTTTATATATTTTTCTGAAATTTCGACCTTCATTGAATCCAAGTTTTCTCATTAAAAACTAAGCTAACCAGATCATCACTCATTTACCAAAATATTTATATATATATATATTGAATTTGGTCTTCATTCTCTTAAAATTTTAATGTCAATCATCAATTTATTAAAAATTATAAATAGCTAATATTTAGGTGCATCCCTATAGCACCTATAGGTCCATTTGATAACGTTTTCGCTTTCTGTTTCCTATTTCTGTTCCTCATTTTTCAAGAAACGGATCTGTTTGATAACTATTCCTGTTTTTTGAACCCAAAATTTGATAAACGTTACTAAAAATTACGTAAAATTTGAGGAACTACAAAAAGATAATTTCTCTTATTTCATTTCTATTTTATTTAAAGTTGTTCCTTTAGTATATCATAATGGAGACTTGGCTCATTAGATTTAGATACATGTCTAAATCACTCCACTCCTCAACACCATAGTCCTGGGATTAAATCTCACATGGGGCTTTATTTTTACTTTCTTTCTTTCTTTCTTTTATATTTTCTTTTTCTCTATATTCTTTTATATTCTTTATTTATATTTACTTTCTTCTTTCTTTCTTTTATATTTCATTTTTCTTATATTTTTTATATTTCTTTTATAATTATTTATTTTCTTTTTTTATTCTTTTAAATTTCCTTTTTCTTTATATTTTTTAATTTTTTAATTTTTATTTATTTCTTTCTTTTATATTTTCCTATTCCTTTATAATTATTTATTTCTTTATTTATATTTTTATTTATTATTTTTTTAATATCTATATTTTAATCTAATTTTGAATTTTGAATTTTCAAAATATTAGGTTTATATATTAATTTGATTTTCAATTTAAAAATTTAACTAGGGTTATTTTCAAATATTTAGATTTACATATTATTTTAATTTTCAAATTTCAAATTTTCAATAGGATTGTTTACAAATATAGAAAAATAAAACCAAAATATTTATAAATATGATAAAATTTTACTATCTATCCGGATCTATCGAAAATAGACTGTGATATTTGCTATTTAATGTAAATATTTTCAATAGTTTTGTCATTTAAAATAATTTTCCTATTCAATATGTATATATAAATATTTTTTTGAATTTGAATTTTAAATTTTGCAAAATGCATTTTATATCTTTTTTAAATTCATATTTTTTTAATTTTTTGACATACAAAACCAATTATAAGTTTATAATATTATAAATTTTGTTTACTAAGATATTTATTTAGGTTCTTTTTAGTATTTTTACAACCATGACATTTACATAATATATATAATTGAGTTAGATTTGAGACTACATCATTTAAAATTTAAAACAAATGACTTTGAGTGAGGAATAATATTGTAAATTAAATTTTAGTAACATATGAATGATAGAAATAATTATATTATCGATATTAATTTTATATTGGGACTTATGTGCATTCGATAGTTTAAATATTAATAACTATCTTTCATACTTTAATACATGCTATATATCTTTTTATTTATATAATTAGATTATAGTAAACTATAAAATATGGAAAAAAAAAATAAGGAAAAAGATAAAAAAAAAAAAAAAAAAAAAAAAACGAGAAATAAAATAATTATCAAATAAATTTCTGTTCTTGTTGCTTTTTTCAAGAAACAAGAAACAGGAATAATTATTAAACATATTCCATTTCTTATTCTAAAAAAAGAGGAAACGGGAAACAAAAAATAGGAAACGAGAACGTTATCAAACGGGTCCTATTTTATGCATCCCACTTTCATTACTCACATAAAAAAATCATTAAAATATTTTAAAAAGTAAATAAGAAGAATTGCCATATAAGAAAATTTGGTTCGGTTTCAAACGAGAATGTTATCAAATAGGTTTCGGTTCGATTTCACATATTAGAAAATTTGGTTTGGTTCGGTTTGACTACCAAATCAAACCGAACTAACCGTTTTCATCCTTACTTTCGGTTGATGTGACTTAAAGAAATATTAAGAAATCAAATTGAGGATTTCATGAAAAAGTTTAAAGAAAAGAGGTGTAATATTTTGAAATATTAAAGGATTAGAATGATAATTTATAAATCAAAATATTATTTTAGTCTATTTAAATTTATTCTATTTTATTTTTCATATTATACCTTCATCTTGACTACTTTGGTAAGAAAGATTCATATAATTAAATATAATTGTATATTGGATGAAGTCGATTCTCCAATTAGGATGTTCTTTTCTTCGGATTGTCCCATCTATCTTAGTTTATTGTTTTTAGTTTTATTTAATCTATCATTTATATTTCTAAATAAAATTAAGTGTTAGGATATGTGAGTATTCAATTCATCTATCTTAGTTTAGTGTTTTCGCTTTTATTTAATCTATCATTTATATTTTCTAGCTAAAATTAAGTGTTAGGATATGTGAGTATTCAATTCAACTGCAAACCTAATTCAAGACGATACTTTATACATTATATTAATAGTATTGTGTACACTTGCGATATTGCAAATTAAAAGGAAAAAAAATCACATATTTGTTAGTAAATTATAGGAATTTCTTCTAACTTTTTATATTTCTCTCACATGTTCTACAATAAAGTTTTTTTTTTTCTAAAATAAATAAAAATTGGAGAATGTGCATTGTGCAAATACAGCTCTCGCAGTACGATTCCGTTGGGACTAATTTAATGATTTATCGTTTAAGAGAATTTTATGGAGATGTTGGATGTTTTTAAAAATATTAATATCACTTCTATCTATCGTATTCAAAATTACACCAAAATGTTCCGAAATCGATTTAGTATTGGATTTTAAAATTTTAAATGCAAGATTTTATAATGAAAATCATTTTTAGATTATTAAACATGCGTGTCAAAATGATTTTGAATACGACAAAGTAATTTTGAATACGATAAAGTGATTTTGGAATTTTTAAATCACTTCCAAACATATTATTAAAAGAGTTTTTAAAATAAAATTTTCCATTATTTCCATTATTCATATAGAGACTCCTCTTTAAAGGTTGCTCTCGTGGCCAATATGATCATAGTTTAATTGACTTAAAACTTGTATTATCAAATTGAAGGTTAGACGTTCAATTCTTTCCACTTCATATGGTAAAAAAAAAAAGAAAAAAAAATCCCGTGTAATCTTTATTTTTTAATTTTCAATTCAATTCTTTTATCATTGTGTCAACTTGTATAATTCATAAAATAGATTTTTGATAAGAGAATTCATCACCCCCACTGCCGCCACCGCCGCCACCTCCACCCCCACATATGCCTCCGAAATTGGCTTCTACATCGAGGCCGGCACCTTCGCCACCGGCGCTCTCCGAGCAGAGACAATTCAAGACAATGAAAACAATAAAAATGGAAACAGAAACCACGATGAATATGATAAATGGCGTAGCAATCATAATTGGTATGATTTTGAATCTTGCGTTGTGATATGGATTTTCATCTTTTTATAATGGACCAAAGCGACCCACAAAGAGAGGGATTGTATAATGTGGAGTTGAAATTTCCAAATGGTTGCATTTCACGTGTTGGATTGGTTTTTTAAAAAGATATATTCAATATAATTTAATAATCGACTTATAGAAGTCGTACTTTTATATATTTTCTGAAATTTCGACCTTCATTGATCCAAGTTTTCTCATTAAAAACTAAGCTAACCAGATCATCACTCATTTACCAAAAATATTTATATATATATATATTGAATTTGGTCTTCATTCTCTTAAAATTTTAATGTCAATCATCAATTTATTAAAAATTATAAATAGCTAATATTTAGGTGCATCCCTATAGCACCTATAGGTCCATTTGATAACGTTTTCGCTTTCTGTTTCCTATTTCTGTTCCTCATTTTTCAAGAAACGGATCTGTTTGATAACTATTCCTGTTTTTTGAACCCAAAATTTGATAAACGTTACTAAAAATTACGTAAAATTTGAGGAACTACAAAAAGTAATTTCTCTTATTTCATTTCTATTTTATTTAAAGTTGTTCCTTTAGTATATCATAATGGAGACTTGGCTCATTAGATTTAGATACATGTCTAAATCACTCCACTCCTCAACACCATAGTCCTGGGATTAAATCTCACATGGGGCTTTATTTTTACTTTCTTCTTTCTTTCTTTTATATTTTCTTTTTCTCTATATTCTTTTATATTTCTTTTATTTATATTTACTTTCTTCTTTCTTTCTTTTATATTTCATTTTTCTTATATTTTTTATATTTCTTTTATAATTATTTATTTTCTTTTATTTTCTTTTAAATTTCCTTTTTCTTTATATTTTTTAATTTTTTAATTTTTATTTATTTCTTTCTTTTATATTTTCCTATTTCCTTTATAATTATTTATTTCTTATTTATATTCTTTTATTTATTATTTTTTTAATATCTATATTTTAATCTAATTTTGAATTTTGAATTTTCAAATATTTAGGTTTATATATTATTTGATTTTCAAATTTAAAAATTTAACTAGGGTTATTTCATATTTAGATTTACATATTTATTTAATTTTCAAATTCAAATTTTCAATAGGATTGTTTACAAATATAGAAAAATAAACCAAAAAATTTATAAATATGATAAAATTTTACTATCTATCCGGATCTATCGAAAATAGACTGTGATATTTGCTATTATAATGTAAATATTTTCAATAGTTTTGTCATTTAAAATAATTTTCCTATTCAATATGTATATATAAATATTTTTTGAATTTGAATTTTAAATTTTGCAAAATGCATTTTATATCTTTTTTAAAATCATATTTTTTTTAATTTTTCTGACATACAAACCAATTATAAGTTTATAATATTTTAAAATTTTGTTTACTAAGATATTTATTTAGGTTCTTTTTTAGTATTTTTACAACCATGACATTTACATAATAATATAATTGAGTTAGATTTGAGACTACATCATTTAAAATTTAAAACAAATGACTTGAGTGAGGAATAATATTGTAAATTAAATTTTAGTAACATATGAATGATAGAAATAATTATATTATCGATATTAATTTTATATTTGGGACTTATGTGCATTCGATAGTTTAAATATTTAATAACTATCTTTCTATACTTTAATACATGCTATATATCTTTTTATTTTATATAATTAGATTATAGTTAAACTATAAAATATGGAAAAAAAAAATAGGAAAAAGATAAAAAAAAAAAAAAAAAAAAAAAACGAGAAATAATAAATAATTATCAAATAAATTTCTGTTCTTGTTGCTTTTTTCCAAGAAACAAGAAACAGGAATAATTATTAAACATATTCCTATTTCTTATTCTAAAAAAAGAGGAAACGGGAAACAAAAAATAGGAAACGAGAACGTTATCAAACGGGTCCTATATTTATGCATCCCACTTTCATTACTCACATAAAAAAATCATTAAAATATTTTAAAAAGTAAATAAGAAGAATTTGCCATATAAGAAAATTTGGTTCGGTTTCAAACGAGAATGTTATCAAATAGGTTCGGTTCGATTTCACATATTAGAAAATTTGGTTTGGTTCGGTTTGACTACCAAATCAAACCGAACTGAACCGTTTTCATCCTTACTTTCGGTTGATGTGACTAAAAGAAATATTAAGAAATCAAATTGAGGATTTCATGAAAAAGTTTAAAGAAAAGAGGTGTAATATTTTGAAATATTAAAGGATTAGAATGATAATTTATAAATCAAAATATTATTTTAGTCTATTTAAATTTATTCTATTTTATTTTTCATATTATACCTTCATCTTGACTACTTTGGTAAGAAAGATTCATATAATTAAATATAATTGTATATTGGATGAAGTCGATTCTCCAATTAGGATGTTCTTCTTCGGATTGTCCCATCTATCTTAGTTTATTGTTTTAGTTTTTATTTAATCTATCATTTATATTTTCTAAATAAAATTAAGTGTTAGGATATGTGAGTATTCAATTCATCTATCTTAGTTTAGTGTTTTCGCTTTTATTTAATCTATCATTTATATTTTCTAGCTAAAATTAAGTGTTAGGATATGTGAGTATTCAATTCAACTGCAAACCTAATTTTCAAGACGATACTTTATACATTATATTAATAGTATTTGTGTACACTTGCGATATTGCAAATTAAAAGGAAAAAAATCACATATTTGTTAGTAAATTATAGGAATTTCTTCTAACTTTTTATATTTCTCTCACATGTTCTACAATAAAGTTTTTTTTTTCTAAAATAAATAAAAATTGGAGAATGTGCATTGTGCAAATACAGCTCTCGCAGTACGATTCCGTTGGGACTAATTTAATGATTTATCGTTAAGAGAATTTTATGGAGATGTTGGGATTGGTTTTAAAAATATTTAATCACTTCTATCTATCGTATTCAAAATTACACCAAAATGTTCCGAAATCGATTTAGTATTGGATTTTAAAATTTTAAATGCAAGATTTTATAATGAAAATCATTTTTAGATTATTAAACATGCGTGTCAAAATGATTTTGAATACGACAAAAGTAATTTTGAATACGATAAAAGTGATTTTGGAATTTTTAAATCACTTCCAAACATATTATAAAAGAGTTTTATAAAATAAAATTTTCCATTATTCCATTATTCATATAGAGACTCCTCTTTAAAGGTTGCTCTCGTGGCCAATATGATCATAGTTTAATTGACTTAAAACTTGTATTATCAAATTGAAGGTTAGACGTTCAATTCTTTCCACTTCATATGGTAAAAAAAAAAAAGAAAAAAAATTCCCGTGTAATCTTTTATTTTTAATTTTCAATTCAAATTCTTTTATCATTGTGTCAACTTGTATATTCATAAAATAGATTTTTGATAAGAGAATTTTCACAAATAAAAAAATAAGAGAACTATTTACACAAATAGAAAAATTTTAGTTGACTATATTTATGAAGTTCATGGAAACGAGAAGGTTGGAAGTTTTAATTTAATAATTGAATTTTACAACTCACTCTACCACAATCAAGAACAATGTATGCTAGAAAAAAGGACAATAATATATGTCATATCCCTCTCGATTCATGGATGTTGACGAATGAAAATATTACAACAAATTAAAAAATTAAGGTGAATCCATCCCACATAATACAAATGTTCTACCGATGGCCCCTGCTAATCATATAAACAACAAATAAAGTACAAACAACAATCTAAGTAAATAACACACCGAGATTATTAACTCAGTTTGGTGATATACTACCTACATCTAGAGGACAATGTGCCTGAGAAAGATAACTAATATGAAAAGGCAAGCATTACGACGTTGTACTTATATGTAAAGTAATGACCATTATTACAGTGACACTCGTGAGCCTAATTTGTTGTTGATCGCATAGACTCCTCCCTAGGTGTGAGCTTCTTCTCAATAAAACTTAGACTCCCCCTAAGTATGTGAATATTAGTGAATAAAAACTTAGGCTCCCCCTATGTGCAAGACTCCCTCTCACCAAGGTTTTATCTTCCCACCTGTTGGAAATGGCAGGGCCCTCAGAACGACGAACTGTAAACCGTCAAGGCACGGCGGTCAAATGAAGAGCAAAACCTGCAAAATAAAAACTCGTTATAGGCTGAGTCGCGGAGCTCGCTCTCTTTAAGACGTTTCGCGGCTCTGTCCAAGTGTGCAGATAGGTCTGAAAATTGTCACGTCGTTCCAGGATAAAATAGCCAAATGAAAATTGATCAGAAATGCACCGTTACCGATCGGAATATACACCTAAACTCACTGCTCGGAAAGCTAAGATGGAGGAGGAGAGAAAATTAAAGTGGGAATTTAGAAGATGAATTATGTATATAACGAAATGTTGAAGGCCTCGCCTTTTATAGGCCTTCAGTGTCGAAACGGACCGTTTTAAAAATAATCAACGGACCATTTTAAATATAATCAATAGACCGTTTTAAAATTAATCAACGAACCGTTTTAAAAATAATGGACCATTTTAAATATAATTAATGAACTGTTTTAAATATAAATTTGCACCTAATAATCCCCCAGTTGGAAATTTAAACAAAACAAGAAGAGAGGAAAGATTTTCATCGAGCAGTTTCAGTCTATACAACACTGTGCATAAGCAAAGGTGTCTTATGACTTGAACCTTTACATAGTATAGATGATTTAGAATATAGTAGAGTAACCCTTATTTTTGAACTCTATCTCTAGCAGCATCTCATACAGAGTGTTATTAGGGTGTAGTACGAAAGCCCGTGCTTTTAAGGCCTAGCATGTGAATCCCGGTTTAGTGAATGCTCTAGAGAGTTTGCCTATAAACTCCATAGGAAGCGGCCCTCACTTCCACATTCATACAGGTGAGTGTATCAAGGGTACTCCTGTAGCTGGGTACCCCACTTGTTATCAAGTATAGATCTCATTAAGAACTAAGTTTAACCTTTCTTACACTTCAGGATATCATGCTCAGACTTTAAGTCATAGGAATGAAACTCTGTATTTGGTTTAGCATGGTTCACTATATATCACTCGTGATTAGTTATTATCCGTTGAACCTGTTTCTTGGATCTCTAGTCTACAGGTTGGGTTTTCCTCACTGTGATTCATTTTTCGATAGGCATGAGTCCCATCCTTTCTGAGGTTCTGAAAACCTTTTCTTTGGCTAGTCCTTTCGTCAAAGGATCTGCCAAATTTTCATCAGTTTGTATGTGATCCACTCTAACTGCACTAGTAGTGAGAAACTCTCTAATGGTACTGTGCCTACGACGTATTTGACGTCTCTTTCCGTTGTAGTAGCAGTTCTAAACTTTTGTGATTGTTGCAGTACTATCGCAATGGATCAAGGTATATCGGAAAACATAACCATAACATTTACACCAAAAAAACATATTCACGAGGTGTATCAGATAATCACATGGATACAAGATCCAGTACATTTAAAAATCACTTCCTCATAAATTTTATAACTCATAACTTTTAATCCTACTACTTTCTCATCATTTCAAAATCATTTAAAATAAAAAATGCTTTCACATTCTTAAACATACAAATCGACAAAAAAACATCATAGTATTAAAAATTCGTATACATTTTTTTTGAAATAAATGGACAATTCTTTTAAAATCATACATAATCATAAAATTTCATAAAATACTAAGCTATCATAATAAAACATTAGAAAATAAACCCCACACAGAATTACGTGTGATCACACGTTGCATCGTGAGCTACTCCAACTTAGGGTCTAATATTTCATTAATTTGGTTCCATATTTGATTTCTTGTGTATACCTTCAAACTTGAAGAAGAGAAAAATAAATGAAACTACTCCAGCAAAGTCCTTCACTTGGTTTCCATAATTCCAAAATTTCTAAGAAAATACTCACCAAAATACGACTTATATAAAAATTCTGAAAAACAATTTGTGATAATGACTCCATGGTACAAATGGTATACAATTTCTCTCTCTCTTTTTTTTCTTTAAAACACTGAATATTAAAATGACAATTATACCCTTCATATGTAAATGATTTCCCTTTAGTTTGGTTTCCAGAATTCTTTGTTTATACAAGCCATGACAATTCCCATTTTCTTTCCTTAAATAATTCAACCTCTCCCATAAATTAGACAATTTTGGATTCCCAATCTCTCTTTTATTTTCTTTTTATTTACTTATTTTTAACCCTTTTTTTTTCAATAGCTTGAAAATGGTGAGGGATCTTCCTTATATGATAATTTGAGTAAAGTTGTATCGTTTCATAAATGAACATATCTTTTCGTAATTAACCAACTTGAAGAAGAGACAATACTATTCGAATGGTCACGAAAAGACTATAAAAATGTCTGTTCTTCAAATTGGAAAAAATATTTTTTTTAACCATTACTTTTCTTCCATAAAAATCTTCTCCCCTTTTGGAAACTGGTTTAAGTTTGGTTTATTTCTACAAAGTATAGTTCGTTGGATCTCATAGACGAAGTACTGTTTTTATAAGAACGTTAATTTGTTCTATCATGAGAGACAATTACTCAAGAAACTAAAACACTAAAATGGGTAAAATTGTCTTAAGAAGACAACGTGTTGGGCTCAGATTCTCTCACGTTTACAAGGTTGTGTATTTTCTTATATTTTTGTGATATTATTCCTACAACAAACTTCCATCTTCCACTTCGGGGATTCCCTTTCCGATACCGAAAATCTCTATTACACTTATTCTTCTCTTGATCCTAGCAATGTTTGCTTCTCTACTTATATGGAGACTTTCATCCATCGTCCCACCGGTCGATTCTCTGACGGTCATGCTATTCTCGACTTCTTTGGTTTCATTTTTTGCCCCTTTCTTCCTCAATTCCTGTTTTGTTCTATTTCCTCTCTTTGTTCATCTTAACTTGTGCTTTTCCATTTGTAGTCATATCGTTGGGGATTCCACTGGTACAACCATATCAAAGTTTGGGACTGAGGATAGAGGGGACTACCGCTGAGGAGTTTCAGAAGGGCTTGAATTTCTTCGGCTGTTTCCCTCAGGAATAAGCTCAAATGGTTCAAGGAATCATACTCTTCCCTTTGCACCTCTCCTCCTTCAAGTGCGCTCTTCTTCTCTTTCTATTCCTTAGATTGTACCTGATGTAAATCACACAAAGAGTTTACGAAATACTACATCTCATTACGATAATGTGATTGATCTATTCATAAGTAGTTAAAATTGTTATATTATAAAATTTTTAAATATTGTATTAAAATTTAGGAAAATTATTTAAATGGTAAAACTATTAAAAATATTTACAAGATATAACAAAATTTTAGAATTATCAATGATAGACATTGATAGGCAGAATGGTCTATCAATGTCTATCATTGTTAGTTCGCTATATTTTGTAAATATTTTAATTTATTTTTTCTATATTTAAAAACAACCCTAAAATTTAAAACAAATATATATTATTTGTTTATTATATGTTAAAATATAGGGGGTTTTCAAAAATAGAAAAAATAGGGAAACTATTTAAACAAAATAGCAAGACTTATATTAGTTTCTATCACTGATAGCGCTGATAAATGTCTATCAATTATATCAGTCTGTTTTTGCTATGCTTAATTTCATTCCAATGTATTTTTGTAGGAGAAGAACTATATCTAGCTAATAAATTTATTGAAAATGTATTGAAAATGTAATATCTGGCCTTGTATTATTAACAAGATACATATGTACACCGATTGCACTAAGATATGGTACTTCAGGATCAAGAAGTTCTTCATTATCTTCTCAAGGTCGAAATATATCTTTCTTTATATCCAATGAATGGGCTTCCATTGGAATATTTAATGGATGTGTTTTGTCCATATAAAATCTTTTCAAAACTTTTCCTGTATAAGCTGACTAATGAATCAATATTCCATTGCTAAATGCTCAATTTGCAAACCAAGGAAAATTTTTTGTTTTTCCAAGATCTTTCGTCTCAAATTCTTTCTTAAGATATTCTATTGCCTTTGAAAGCTTTTCAAGAATTTCAATTATATTCAAGTCATCAACATATACAGTTATAATAGCAAATCATAACTGTGATTTATAAAAAACACATGGACATATTGGATTATTCTAATATTATTCTTTCAATAATACTTAGACGATTGTACCACATCCATCCTGATTGTTTCAATCCATATAGTGATCTCTATAACTTTATTGAATACCATTCCCATGAATTTGATGTATACGTTTCCGGTACCTTAAATTCTTTTGAGATTCTAATATAAATATCATTATTAAGAGATTCATATAAATATGTTGTGACTACATCTATAAGATATTTCATACACAATCAAGTAAATTATCTTAGTGTAATTGCATTCATCACTGGAGAATATGTCTCTTCATAATCAATACCAGGTCTTTGTGAAAAACCTTGTGCAACTAGTCTTGATTTGTATCTCGTGACCTCATTATTTTCATTTCTTTTTCTACAAATACTCATTTATATCCCACAGGTTTGACATCTTCTGGTGTTCGGACTACTAGTCTAAAAACCTGGCGTTTTGAAAGTGAGTTTAATTCTGCCTTGATTGCTTCTTTCCATTGAAGCCAATCTTTTCTATGTCGATGTTCTTCAACAGATTTTGGTTCAGGATCCTCATTTTCAGATATAATATCAAGAGCAACATTATACACAAAAATGTTGTCAATAATTACATTAGTTTGATTCCATCTTTTCCTGTCATGACATAGTTTATTGAAATCTTATTATTATCTTTAGGTATTTCACCTTCCTCACTAGTCATGTCGAAGATTTCTTCATGGGTATTTATATCATCAACCAAGTCTTTTTCATTATTAATTATTTTTTGTTTTCGATGATTTGTATCTTTGGAACACACTGGTCTGGTCTACAACACTTTTGGCGTGTTCCAGACTCATTAGTGACTACTTGTTGTGTTGGGATATCAATTTTTTATGGAACATTTGTAGCTGGTATATGTGACTTAGTTACTTTCTTTGCATCTATAAATGCATCTAGTAATTGATTTTCTATATTTTGAAAATGAACTATTTTCTAAACTTCAAGTTCACATTGATCTACATGGAGAACTAAATGAGACAATAATGATGCATTCCATGTAATTTCTTTTCCCAATTTCCTAATTCCTCTCCATAGTGTTGGAAAATTTGTATTATTAAAATGGCAATAAGAAAATTGTGCAAAAAATACATCACCTATCAGGGGTTCAAGATATTTAATAATTAATGGGGAATCATATCCAACATATATTCCTAAACTCCTTTGAGGACCCAACATAGTACATTGTAGTGGAGCAATTGAAACATATACTGCATACCCAAATATTCTTAAATTGGAAATATTTAGCTCATGACCATATAAGCTAATTGTAATGACGAGTACTTATGATAAACTACTGGCCTAATGCGTACAAGTGACGTTGCATGAAAAATATCATGTCCCCATACAAATGAAGGAAGCTTAGCTTTCATAAGTGATGCTTTTGCAATTAATTGCAAACGTTTTATAAATGATTCTATTAAATCATTTTCTGTATGAACATGAGTTATAGGATGCTAACACTTATCCCAATTGACATATAATAATTATCAAAAGCTTGAGATGTAAATTCACCAGCATTATCAAGATGGATGATCTTAATTGTATAATTAGGAAATTATACTTTTAACTTAATTATTCAAGCAAATAATCTTGCAAATGCAAGATTTTGACTTGATAATAAGCACATGTGTGACCATATACTGGATGCATCTATTAATACCATAAAATATCTAAATGGTCCACTTGGTGGGTTAATAGATCCACATATATCACCATGAAATCATTCTAAAAATGCAGGTGATTCAGTCCCCACTTTAGTTAGTGATGGTCTAATTATTTATTTGCCTTAAGAGCAAGCATCACATGATAATTCATTAGATTGAAGAATCTTCTAGCTCTTCAATCGGTGTCCATTTGAATTCCTATTGTTATTCTCATCATTATAGATCCTGAATGACCCAATCGATCATGCCAAATCTTAAATATGTCTGGATTCATGAACTTCAGGTTAATTGTTGCATATGTTTCAGTTACTCGTATATAAGTATAATACAATCCAGAAGATAAAGCAAACAATTTTTCTAATATACAATTTTCATTTGAGATAGTAGAGATAATATATAGAAATTCCACATTATTCTTACTATCAGTTTCAATATGATAACCATTATTGTAACGTATATCTTTAAAACTTAAAATAATTCTCTTTGATTAACTAGAGAACAATGCATTGTGAATTGTAAATTTTGTTCCTTTAGGCAAATTAATATTTGCTTTTTCCTTTGATCATAACCTGATATTGTATTTACTTTTGTTTTCAATATTGTCAATTTGGAAAAATATTGTTTATTTGTTAGTATTGTGTGTGTAGTGTCATTGTCTGTAAGACATAGATCTTTTTGGCTCATTTTTTAAACACCCAACATATGAAAATGATCCATGTTTCTTCATTGAAAGAAATAATTACAATAAGAAAAACAACACTTAAAATATACAAAAGTTACTAAAAAAACATGAAGATAGATAAAAAAAAACAACAACATTAAGTCTAGATATTCTCAAAATGAAAAGAAATCTTTGATATTCCATCAACTATGCCAATCTTCTCTTCAAAAGATTCAAAGAAGTCCACCACATGCAAAAATTTGTTTCCACATATTTTTTTTTCTTTTTTCTTTAAGAAGGCTTGATAGAGGTCAATTAAGTGTTTTGGCGTACGGTAAGTGTTGGGTTGATGCCCTAAATCTTGTAGAGTCCTATAGTTTGTAAACCTTGTATGAATAAACATTTCCGTGATTAATAATATTTGATATTTTATTCACTTTGTCTATGAAATATATGATATTTTAGTTGCATTAACCACAAACCAATAAACTAACATCCAGGATTCTCGTTGTAACTTAAACATGTATGTGGAGACATACAGGTGGATCATGTTTAAGTGATAACCTGAATGGTCTGTAGTATATGGATAAGACTGGATACCTTATTCTGGTGACACTATGAGTATGGCCCACTTTGTAGGTGTTACAAATGTTGTAAAGTGCTACAAATGACCTGATCCTGATCATTCATGTATTAGACATGCGAGCAGGGATATTCTATATAAAAGAGTTTGTATAAGACCGAACCACGAAATTTTTAGTCTCATTATATAACACTATTCATAATAGAGACTTTCATTTCACTAGGATGACCATAAGTAACATGACCTTAATCCTGAGTGAGTTGTGAACTCCTGCCTATGAGGGCAGTTCTTTGATTTGTATAGGTGAGAGTGGCCAGATCGCCGGCTCAACAAGCCTACCATTTTGGGGATTCGTCTGATTGGGGAGTTGGGAACACAACTACACAAGATGGAATTCACTCTTTCCCCGAAGCAAGGGTAAATAGAGAAATTACTCCCTTAAAGGCTGATTCCAAGTCTTAAACAATGTGGTGCCACACACTCTCTTGGCCAGAGAGGGGTCTAGTCATAGTGGGACTATGATCTATTGTTCATTAGAGAAATCTATGGTACTTAAGGAGTTAGATGTAACTACAAGGGTAAAATGGTAATTTGGCCCAGTTGTACTTACGAGCAATTTGTAAAGGGTCATCGTATTATTGATTGCTTATATCCAATGGACATAGAAATATATCTGTAGTGCAAATAGTTCAGCCGTTGGTCTTTAGTGAAGTGTCCGACAGTTAACGGATGGTAGATAGTGTGATTAAGGGTTTAATTAGTTATTCATGTACTATGGGAGATTCAAGCTACAGGCCCATAAGGTCCCCTTGATAGCTTAAAGGATTTAGTTGAGAATAAGTTTTTGGGTTAATTTGAAATGTTTAAATGTTCAAATTGATATAATTAAATTGATTCAATTATATATGATATAATTGACATAATGTATTTGATACATTATAGTTTAATTGGAGGAACAAATATTTGAATTTGATTCAAATATATTTTCTATGAATAAAATTCATAGTTGTTAAATTTAATATAAATATGATTTATATTAAATGTTATAAAATAGAGAAAAAGAATTATGGTTTATATATTGTATATGGTGTAATACTAAACCATAGGTTAGAAATATAATATGATAAGTAGATTATCATTTTTTATTTCTAATTATTAATTATTGGATAATTATCCCATTTTTTCCCTCTAACCACCTTAGTGGGAGGTTAGTGGTTTTTTTTTTTTTATATGGAAAATGGAATAAAAAGAAAAACAGTTTTTCTTTTTTCTTCAGATTTGTGTTGAGAGACTACATGATCAAATTAGAGAGTCTATGCGATGGACTTGATTTCCTAAATGATTGAACGAAATTCTATGCGATAGTGTTTTTCTCTTCAATCGTCTTCCTCCTTCAAACTCCTAAACACCCTCCTTACCAAGATAGCCAGAGCCCACCACTCTTGGTTCTCACACTGAGAATACCAAGATCACCAAGTGGTCATGTCCTCTTCTTTTGGTTCGAGTTTGGTTGCTGTTCGAGGAATTCAGTTGTTGTTCGAAGTGTTCAAGTTGGTCCGAGGGATTAACGCGAAGAAGAGTTTTTCAAAGGTATAATCTCTAAAACCTTGTTTCTTATTTCAAAAGCATGCTGTAATTTATGTTTTGATGCATAATTTGTACTATTTACTTTAAATGTATGTTTCAATCAAATGAGACTTGGACGATTCGCTTCCGCTCATAGGTTCTCTGTAAAACAAGTTCCTTCAATTGGTATCAGAGCCAGGTTATGTTCTAATTTCCAAATTCCATTTATGCTTGAAATTGTTTACAGTTTAGTGGATTTTACTTCTGCGTTGCGTTTAATGGTTAAATGTATGTGGATGTTTGTTTATGGATAATTTTGGGATAATTGTCTCAGTTTATAGATTTCTTTTTAAAGTTACAAAAGTTAATTTGTAAGAGCCCCTACGTTTTTTGGCATAATTCTTGTAATAGTGTCTGTATTGATTTTGTTTTTTGAGTCGTTCTTAAAGCAGAAAACACAAAGGTTGCAGTTCGTTTCAATGGAGAAGACGAAACGGTGGCCGCATCGCTATACGATCATTTAGATTTGGTTATGTGTTCGTGTAGAATTTTCTATACGATTGTGTGATATTTGCTAAACAATCGCATAACAAATGGTACGCAATTGTATAAAATGTTTACTCGATTATGTTGCGTTGGCTACATGATCGCATAGACGCTCGAGAATTAAAAGATCATGCAGTATTTGATACTCAACACAAGGCATGCGTGATAAACGATCGTGTAGACTATCATGCTCATCGCACAGCCAATAGCTACATGGTCACATAGTATACGATACTCGGCTCACGCTACTCGATCATGTAGACTATCATGCTCATCCCATAGTCTTTATGTAAACCCCGTACTCCATTTTTCATACATAAGTGAGTAACAAGCGTGTTAAGTAAAATTATGAAAGGAGGTAAAGAAAGTAGGAAGATGGAGGAGGAAAATTCTAAGTGTTAGAAATACTTAGTCAATGGTGAGTTTTAGATAATATAACAAGTGAAAATTGGCTAAGTATGGAAGCAAAATGTAGCCATGCATTGATAGAAAAGTGTGGACGCATGGGGTTGCGTGTGTAGCAACCAAGGCTTGTAGAGGTTAAGTGTTGAAGGCAAGGGTAAACTATGCGTTGGTACTAAGGATGAACGCATGAGTTAAAAGGCATGATGCGTTGATAAAGCTTGCGGCAGCCACAAGTATGTGCGAGCAAAGGCGCTGGACGATCGTGTAGCAGTTGAGCAGCACTATAAGATTGGGTATGCGATCGTCTAGTGGTACTCAAGGAGTTACATGTAACTATAGGAGCAAAATGGTAAATTAGCTCAGCTATACTTACGAGCGATCTGTGAAGTGTTATCATACTGTTGATTGGTATATTTGATGGACACAGAAATATATCTGTAATGAGAAGAGTGCAGTTGTCGGTCTTTAGTGGAGTTCTCGGTAGTTAATGGATAGTGGATTTCGTGATTAAAAATTTTAGTTAGTTATTCACGTACGGTTGTAGCTTTAAGCTACAGGTCCATAAGGTCCCCTTAGTAGCTCAATGTATTCAAATTGAGAATAAGTTTTTGGGAGGATCTTGCTAAGGATGCAAATCTCGCTGGAAAGTTACAAATCTCGTTAGAAGTCATAAATCTCGCTGGAAAGTTACAAATCTCGCTGGAAGTGGTAAGTCCCGCTAATGAGGGTGATCTCACTCATGATGATCATCTTACTAGTAATGTTGTTTTGTTGGTGAAAGTTTCATTAATAAGCGAGCTACCTTAAATATTTTATTGAGAATTCTAAGGAATCTAACCGAGGATTATGTCCTTTCAAGCCAAGAAGAGCTAAGAGAGGCTTATAAACCGTTTAAGAGCCCCGATGACCTATGAGTGACTAATGTTTCTAAATGATAAAGTTTATGCTTTGCAAAGTTATTCTCATGCTAAGTTTTATGTGATTGCGAGCAACTTATTTCTATGATTGAAAGCATGACCAACACATGATGTTTACTAATGTATGAGTTTTCCAAGTATGTTTTCCATGTCTAATGCATGCTAATGGTTTTTACAAGCTAGTTCAACATGATTTAAGCTAACTTATTTTACAAAATATGAAGCATGGGTTAGGATTATAGCTAAGGTTGAATGAAGCTTGATGTACTATGTTTTAAATACCTAAGGTTTTCAAAGTATATACGTTGGTATTCCTAAACATAATGAAAAAGGATGCTGAAGGTAAGGAAGGTATCCTAAAAAGATTTCTATGCTATATTTGAAAACTATTCTTTTAAATGCACTTCGAGAACTTGACAGCTTAAGTGAGCCGGATACTGAAGGTAAGGAAGGTATCTGAGTAAATATATCTAAGGTGTTGACGGTACTTAGAAAACTCCACGTGCACATAGGTAGTTCTGAATGAGAGGCCGAATTATGGGTCTCCTAGGCCATATACCAGCAAAAGGAGGCCGAAGTATGGGTCTCTTGGCCGGTAACTGACGTTGGGAGCTAGAGCGATGTATGCTCATTCTCAACTAGGAAATAATGATGTTTAATGGTGTTTAAGAGTAGTGATCAATGTTTATGTTTAGAGGAAGTTGCTTGAGATGCCCATCGATATATTTAAAGAGATCGACGTAGGGATCTTTCCTAGCCATAGTTCAGTATGAAGAGATCGAAGTATGGGTCTCATCTGGCCATGGCTTGGCATTGGGAATTAGAGTGATGGATGTTAATTCTCAACTAAGATTTAGGTGTCAGATACAATGGCTTTAAAAGTTTTATGTTCACGTTTTCTTGGCATATTTTAGTTCCAATATTATGTTTTCGAGCTTTCAGTTTAAGCATGAGATTTATGTTTTTATTAAGTCAATCACTAGGCGAGTAGCTCATTCTTTCAAATATTTTTCTTTTCCCAGGTAGTGATCATCTCCCCGGAGGTTAGCTGTCATCCTGCTCTTCCACTCAAGGACTCTAGTTAAAAGTCTAAAGTCTAGAGAGAAGTTTTAGGTGTTTACTCTGTAAATGTCTGTACATATGTGTTGCTCATATTATGGACTAGTAAAGTATATTGGGACCGCTGAAATCTGTATGTGTTAATATGATGTAATTATGTTGTTGTTGATGCCTGGTGTTCCGAGGTTATTTTTTAAAGTTTCATTAGTTTGGTGAATGTTATATATGTATTCTAGGGATCTAAGCAGGTTAAAAATGTTAGTAAGGCAGTAAGTGTCATAAAAGAGTTGGTAACTACTATCGTCACATTCACTTCTGGATTAAGAATGGTAAACTTGGAGGGGATGTGACACTTTAGCTACACGATTGCATGGTATGCCTTACTCGAAGTGCATTGCACAAATCCGCGTGGACTTTCATGCTCATTGCATAGTCACAGCTACGCGATCGTTGCTAACACGATCGTTTATACTAACACTTGTTGCTCGACGATCAAAGGATTTCTACACGATCAAACTACAAAGGCTTCAAAGGTAAGAAGATCAAGACCTGGTTCACCTGTTCCGAACCAGAGGGCTCAACCTTTTGTAATAGATTAGCCTTTTATTTTTCGATTTTGAGATATACTATCCCGATCCATCAATTTTTTTATTAGATATGCATTGATGTATGTTTATATTATATGTCAATAATGTATTGTCATATAGTTTTTAAAACCCACCATAGGTTATGTATTTTATTTCATGCATCATTTTATATTATAAGTGTTATAATATAATAGTAATGTATGTTTAAATTACTTAAAGCATGCTCATGCATCATATAATATAAGAGTTATACTATATGCATGGATTATAGCATATCCATGCATCATTTATATTATAAATGTTATATATAAGGTTGTATGTATGTATGGAGTGTATGCTATAGGCTTAGTTCATTACTTGTTTATATAAAAGTTATATATTAGTTAATAATAAAATTGCATGAAGCATGATACTACCTTAGGTTTATTTATAAGTGTTTATAAATAACTTATTGAAGGAAAATCGAAATCGAGATTTTCGTGAGCAGCAGAAGCAAGACTATTCCAAATTACAATCATGAATCAACAAATCATTTATAGTCGACTTCAAATACAAACGGTTATACAATTTACAGAGAAATTACAGCAATGAAACAACAAATTTACAGAGGGAAAAATTGTACTAATAGTGGCAGAAGCATCTCTACGCTCTGATGCGCACTCTTATCAACAACCAGCAACCACGAGTGCTCGATCTACAGGAACGCACACTCGCACGAACACAGCACGAACACTTCACGCTCGTCCTCAACAATCTCCTCGGTCACCAAACTCCTCCGTAATCGTGAACGGCCTCCGCAGCACAACGAACAGCCTCCGGAAAACCTCGACGGTGTCAATTTGAGTTTGACACCACCAACAAGGTGACATTGGTATTCTCGGTGTGAGAATCTAGAGGGTGGGCTCTGTTCGGACTTGGTGAAAGGCAGACGAACGGAGGAAATAGCGATTGCGTACATGACTGGGCAGTGGGGAGAAATGGGAGAAAGTCGGAGACCTATCGTATAGGTCGGATGCCAATCGTTTAGATAAAACTATGCGATCGTCTAGCAAAGTTATGCGATCATTTAGCTTTATCGTCTAGCTCGGTCTATCGCGTACAGATCTACACGATTGTTTACCTTGGGCCAACGATCGATCCGTTTAGTAAAACACTGGACGATCATTTAGCTCGCACTTTGCAACGATCGTTTCGTAAATCTGTATTTACTTGACAATTTCTGTGAGTTACCATGATCTAATAACCACCCACTACATTTGGTTATTTGAAAGAAAAATATTAATTATCTAATAATTAATATTATTATAAATATAAATGATAACCAACTTATCATACTATATTTATAACTTATAGTTTTAATATTTCATCTCATGAAACATATAAACCATCGTTCTTTTTCTATTCCATGATACTTAATGTAAATCTCATTTACATTAATCCTCCACTAGATGTATCTCATACATCATACCGATTATATCACCATATAATCAAAATACCTCTTGTCAATTTGAATATTTCAAATCAACATCAAGAACTGATCCTCAATAGAATCCAAGCTACCAAGGGGACCTCATGGACCTGTAGATCTGACGCTCCAACTGTACGTGAATAACTGACTAAACTCTTTAGTCACGGGATCCACCATCCGTTAACTGCCAGGCACTCCACTAAAGACCGACAGTTGAACTCTCCTCACTACAGATATATTATGTGTCCATCTTAACCAATCAGTAGTGCGACAATGGTTCACATATCGCTCGTAAGTACAGCTGGGCTAATAACCATTATGCCCCTATAGTTACATCATCTCCTTAAGTACCTGATCCCTCTAATGAACATAAATCATAGTCCTACTATGACTGAATCTTTACTTCCAAAGAGAAGCTGTGGCCACTATGTTTAAGCCCCGGAATCAGCCCTTAAGGGAGCAATCTCTCTATTTATCCTTGCTTCAGGAAAGGAATGAATTCCATATTGTGGATTGAGTTCCCAGCTGCCAAATCAGACAAGTCCACAAAAAGGTAGGCATGTTGAGTTGGCAATATAGCCACTCTAACCCATACTAATCAAAAGACTGCCCTCAAAGGCAGGAGTTCACAAAACACTCAGGATTGAGGTCGTGTCACCTATGGTCGTTTAGGTGAGATGCAAGTCTCTAGTATCAATGGCGTTATATATAGAGTCTAGTCATCTCGTGGTCCAGGTCTTATACAAACTCTTTGTATAGGACACCCCCCCTCTACGTCTCCACACGAATGGTCAGGATCTACCATCTATAGTAGTTTACAACACTTGTAAACCTCTACAAAGTGGGTCGTATTCATAGTGTCACTAAGATCAGGTATTCCATTGTAATCTTTATACTACAGATCGATTTAGGTTATCACTTAAGACATGATCCACTTGTATATCATATATATATGCTTAAGTTCACATAAGATAACCAAGGAGCTTTGTTTATTGGATATGAGTAAATGTCATAATTAAATAACACTTATTTTATTCATTTAACAATGTGTATCTTTACAAAACAATGAGACTCCGGGAGAATTAGAACACCAATCCCAACACTTACTATGTCTAGCTAGCAATGTTGAATGGTTATAATTGTTTAATTTTTTATAAGTGTTATAATTAATTAAATTAGAATTTTAAAATCAATTGTAATAATGTATTTGATACATCATAGTTTATTTTGAATATGATTCAAATATATTTTCTATGAATACAATTTATAGTTCTTAAATTGAATATAAATATGATTTATACTAAATTCCATAAAATAGAGAAAAAGAACTATGGTTTATATATTGTATATGATGCAATATTAAATCTATATGATGCAATATTAAATCTATAGGTTATAAATATAATATGATAAGTTGATGATAGAATATTAAAACTATAGGTTATAAATAAAATATGATAAGTTGATGATGCAATATTAAAACTATAGGTTATAAACATTAAGTTGGTTATCATATTTATTTATAATTATTAATTATTGGATAATTATCTATTTTTTCTCTCTAACCACCTTAGTGGGAGGTTGGTGGTTTTTTTATGAAAAATGAAATAAAAAGAAAAACATTTTTTCTTTTTTCTTCAGATGTGTGTTACACGGTTGAGAGACTATACGATCAACTTAGAGAGTCTATGTAATAATTTGATCGCCTAAACGATTGAACGAAACTCTATGCGATAGTGTTTTCTCTTCAATCGTCTTCCTCCTCCAAACTCCTAAACACCCTCCTTACCAAAATAGCCAATGGTTGTGGCCTCTTCCTTTGGTTAGAGTTTCGTTGTTGTTCTAGGAGTTCAGTTGTTGTTCGAAGTGTTCAAGTTGGTTGAGGGATTAACGTGAAGAGGAGTTCTTCAAAGGTATAATCTCTAAAATCTTTTTTCTTATTTCAAAAGCATGTTGTAATTTATATTTTGATGCATAATTTGTATTGTTTATTATAAATGTTTATTTCAATCGAAATGAGATTTGGATAATCCACTTCCGCTCATAGCTATAAAACGAGTTTCTTCAACAGGTATATGACTAATACCCAGTCATTCCACATCAGAAGCATTTATTTTCAACACTTTTTGAACTCTTATCTTGTGGAGCTTTTCCTTTTTTATCATCATTTTGTGTGGTTCTTTTGAATTTGAGTGATTGAAATGACCATCACGAAAATAATAATAATTATTTCTTGCTCTGTCACGGTCATGACCTCGATTGCGACCACGGTTATTATTAAAATCCACAACATTCACTTTAGGGAATGGTTTCATTTCGGTTGGTCGAGATTCATGATTTTTCATCAATAACTCGTTATTTTTTTCGTCCACGAGAAGCCATGAAATTAATTCAGAATACTGTTTAAAAACTTTCTCTCAATATTGCTGCTGCATGAGCATATTCGAGACATGAAATATAGAAAATGTCTTACCTAATATATCAACATCAGTAATTTTTTCTCCTCATAAAAAAAATTTTGAATTGATTTTAAATAATGCGGAATTGTAATCACTTACTGATTTAAAATATTGTAGCCTCAAATGTATCCACTCATAACAGACTTTAGGAAGAATAACTATCTTTTGATGATCATACCTTTCTTTCAAATTTTTTTCACAAGATACGGGGTTCTTTTATTGTAAGATACTCCATTTTTAATCCCTCGTGGAGATGATGACGAAGAAAAATCATAACTTTTTCTTTGTTCTGACTAGATATCATATTTTCTTCTTTAATTTCTTTTCTCCCAAGTTCATAGCATCCAGGTGAATTTCGACATCAAGCACCCATGAGAAATAATTATTGCCATTACTGTCAAGGACTGCAAATTCTAATTTTGTAAGGTTTATCATGGCAACATTATCACAAAATATTGTATTTATATTAGAAATTTAATATGTACTAAATATGCAAACTTACATTTAATTTATTAAGTATAATAAAGAGGAAAAAAATTGACCAACCTTTAGGACCTACCTTCAGCGATGAAAGCAACAGAAGCTCGTGCTGTTAAATTGAGAACACAATGGAGCACAACGTATATGAAGAAAATATAATATATATATATATATAAATATAATAATAAATAATATAATATAATACAATAATAATAAAATAATAAAATATAACTAAACTTATAAATAACTAAATTAAAGATAACTAAAATTATAATTTTATGGAAATAGGAATAATAGAAATAGAAAATATGATTTAATGGATATAGGAAATATATGAAAATTTTGTTTTATTTTCACCAATGTGCATAATTTTAAGATCCACCAAATGTCACTATTTATAGGCAAAGTGGCAAGTACGATGTAGAATTAATGGACACCAAGCATGAATTATTACAAGCCGCATAGACAACATAATTGATATTTTATATGTGTCCTAAATCTCTTATATTCTCGTATTTTGTAAACTTATGTAAAAAAGTTGTTATTAATAAAATAATTGATATTTTATATGTGCATTTATTCAATTCAATAAACTAATATCCTAGGTTATTCTATGTAACTTAAACATGTATGTGGAGACATACATGTGGATAATATTTAAGTAATAACCTAGATGGTCTATAGTAGATGGATAAGACTGAGACCTTATTCTAATGACACTATAGATGCGATTCACTTTGTAATTGTTACAATTGTTGTAAAGTGTTACAAATGATCTGATCCTGATAATTCATGTGGAGACATGTGAATAGGGGTATCCTGTAAACCCTAAACCGTATTTTATTATGTAAGTATGTTTAAGCTAGTATATTGATGTATGGTTAATTCTATTTATGTATGTTGTTTGTAAAAGGGGGCTTAGAAGTTTCGAAGAAAATCACTGAAGAAGTATAGAGCGTGAAGATGGTCTTACTGCCATGCGTCCAAGGTTACAAAGGGGAAAATGGCTAAATGTGAAGCTTGTGTTAAGGGCCATGAAGAACCTAGTGAAGGCTAAGGCATGCGGGATGTGTGTAGCCAAACTGGTTTGAGAAAGTGTAAGAGGGCCACTAAGGCAAGGGCTATGTGGCCTGCAAGGCGCAACTTATGCGTTGGCTTGATGGGCATTAAAGAGTGTCGTGGAGGCTTTGGAGATGTTGGTGAGTAGCAAGTGTCAACGCAAGTGCCTAAGTTGTGAGGGCAAGAAACAAGGGGTTGAGATGTTTTGATCGAGAGAAAGGTCTATGTGTTTCAAAGTAGCCTATGCAATGGTATTTTAACCTATGCATTGGTGTGAGATGAAAGAGTTCAACTTAATTACCGAGCTTAGTGGGCCAGTCATCGTGTTTAAATGCCTTAAGTATGTTTAATGGCTGAGTTGTCACCATATTAAACCATCTACCCATGTTTGCCTTAGTATAAAAGGGGAAATCAAGTAAAAGAGCTTGGTTTGGCATTTTCAGTTGTGTTAAGGGAAGAAAGTTATTATCGAATTGAAGTTTGAGTAGTGCTAAAGGCGAGCCGGGGCTGGCAAGAAGGGTTTCCCATGTATTTTAGATAAAGTTTGAGGATTTCCTTAAGTGCTCCAAGTTTTGGGATTTCTCGGGCAGGTGATGAAGATTGATAAATTTTGGGCTTGATAAGAAGAATCAAGACTCAAATTTTAAGGTAAGAAAGTTAAGGTGTTTATAAAGAAGTTCTTAGAAGAAAATTCTATGAAATAACATATGAAATTTAAGTTACTAAGGCTAGAAGTTGAATATGGAAAATTAATGTTTGAACAAGCAAGCAGTTGCATTTGAAGGTTAAGCACACAGTTGAGGGGTGAGGTTGTGCACAATTGAATGCAAATGCTAGCTGTGGTGTGTGTGTGTGCAAGGTGAGTGCAAGGTTGTGAGGGAAGGAGAACATCGGCCAGACGTGCTGAGGAAGGTGTTAGGGAGCACTTCACACATAGGCACCGTGGGCATGTCCTAGAGCCTAACTGAGTGTTGTGAGCGCATTGCCACTCATGAGCTGAGCGCAAGGTAAACTGTCTTTATATCGTGTTGCGATGAAGTATGCTATGTGATGAAGTTTTATATGTGATGGAAGTCGCGAGGATTGTCTAAGGGTGATGTTAAACTTAAGAATGTAAGTTAAGCTCAAGAGGGAGCTAATAGTTTAACTAAGGGTATTTACTAATGTTACAGGGTAAACGCAAATAGGAGAAACCTATCATTCTTTGAGGAAGTAGCCTAGCATAGTGAGTGACAAAGTTTATGAATATTTTCTTTTATGTGTTTTCATCGCATGATTTACTATTGAGCTAATTTTCAAGATGTTTTCTTAATGATGAACCATTCATGAGCTTTTAGCTTTACGATGAGCTTTCTAAGTAAAGCATGAATTCTCTTAAGCACTACTTCAATGTATGCACTAGTATGAAGGTCAATGAGTTGACGCATAGTTCAAACTTTTCTTGAACATTAAAATTTATGAAGCATGAGTTAATTATAACTCCTTATCTTATAATAGACTTTCATAATGAATGCATTTGAGACTTGTTTTATTGGGATGTTTGATGTTTCAAAGTTTGAGTTTTCTTTTCCAAATAAGAGTCATGATGTTATAATGATGAATCCAGATATTGAAGGTATGAAGGCATCCGGTATTGGGTTGTATGTCCTAAAACTCGCAATTTGTCATGTTAAACATATTCTATTATCAATAAAGATGTTATTGACGTTTATTCAATAAATCTATTATTGAATATGTGAATTACACTTGTAAAGTCTAAATCTAATAAACTAAAGATCCATGGCTATTATATGAATACATGAAGTTTATGTGGAGATATAAGAGTGGATCAAGTTCAGTAAATAGCAAAAATGGTCTATAGTATACGAATAAGGCTGCGTACCTTATTTTGGTAACATTATCGGATATGGTCCACTCTATAGTTGTTACAATTTGTTGTAAAGTGCTACAAATGAAGTGATCCTGATTCGTTTATGTATTAACATGAGGAGTGAGGGCATCCTATGCAATAAGTTAAAATAAGATCAGACCACTAGATTAGGCCATCAAATAATTTACTCTTGAAGAAAATCGAATCCGAGGATTTTCATGAGCAGCGGAAAATAGATCATTCCAAATTAAAATCATGTATGAACATTAGAATTACAGTCGTAAACAGAACATATAGTTATACAATCCATACAGAAATTACAACATGAAACAACAATTAAACAAGGAGAAAAACTACAAACGTTTGTCAACTCGTCTCCAAGCTCCTTGCTCACAAACGCTCGAACAACACGACTGCTCCGTAGCACGAATACCGCGTACTCGTCCTCTGCGATCATCTCGGTCACGAACACTCCAACAACATGAACGGCCTCCACAGAACTTCGACGGTGTTGAGTTGAGTAAAATACCACCAAGAAGGTTACCTGGGTATTCTCGATGCGAGAATCCAGAGGGTGGGCTCTGTTTGGACTTAGTTTGAGGCCGAAAAATGGAGGAAAGAACAATTGTGTACAAGATTAGACAAGTGGGAGAAGACAGAAATCTATCGTATAGGTCGATGCCCAATCGTTTAGCAAATGCTAAGTGATCGTCTAGCAAAAGATAAGTGATCGTTTAGCTCATCGTTTAATAACAAGTCTGTCGCCTACAAAACCCTACACGATCATTTACTTCGCTCAAGTTTTCGCTTAGTAAATCAGAATTTACTTGACAAGCTTCCATGAGATGTTTTTTCGAGAGAAAATTTCAAAATTACTTTTGCCAAAACTTTTTCCAAAAAACTTACTAAAAATATGAAAACAATTTTTCTTTTATCTCACGGTTACCATGAACCACCAATAACCTCTCACTCAATTGGTTATTAGAGAAAAAGATTTAATTATCCAATAATTAATATTATTATAAATACAAATGATAACCAACTTATCATACTATATTTATAACCTATAGTTTTAATATTTCATCTCATGAAACATATAAACCATAGTTCTTTTTCTATTCTATGGTACTTCATGTAAATCTCATTTACATCAATCCTCCACTAGATGTATTCCATACATCATACCGATCATATCATATATAATCAAAATACCTCTTGTTAATTTAAACATTTCAAATCAACACCAAGAACTGATCCTCAACTGAATCCATTGAGCTACCAAAGGGACCTTATGGACCTGTAGCTCAAAGCTCTAACGGAACGTGAATAACTGACTAAACTCTTTAGTCACGAGATCCACCATCCGTTAACTACCAGGCACTCCACTAAAGACCGACAGTTGAACTCTTCTTACTACAGATATATTATGTGCCCATCTTAACCAATCAGTAGTGCGACAACGCTTCACAGATTGCTTGTAAGTACAGCTGGGCCAATAACCGTTATGCTTCTATAGTTACATCTGTCTCCTTAAGTACCACCGATCCCTCTAATGAACATAAATCATAGTCCTACTATGAATGAATCTTTTCTTCCAAAGAGAAGCTGTGGCCACTATGTTTAAGCTCCAGAATCAGCCTTTAAGGGAGCAATTTCTCTATTTATCCCTGCTTCGAGAAAGGAGTGAATTCCATATTGTGGATTGTGTTCCCAGCTCCCAAATCAGACAAGTCCCTAGAAAGGTAGGCATGTTGAGTTGGCAATCTAGCCACTCTAACCCGTACTAAGGATTGCCCTCAAAGATAGGAGTTCACAAAACACTCAGGATTGAGGTCGTGTCACCTATGGTCATTTAGCTGAGATGCAAGTCTCTAGTATCAACGGCTTATATATAGAATCTAGTCATCTCGTGGTCCAGGTCTTATACAAACTCTTTGTATAGGACACCCCCCCTCCACGTCTCCACACGAATGGCCAGGATCTACCATCTATAGTACTTGCAAACCTCTAAAAAGTGGGTCGTATCTGTAGTGTCACTAAGATTAGGTATCCCACTGTAATCTTTATACTACAAACCGATTTAGGTTATCACTTAAGACATGATCCACTTGTATATCACATATACTTGTTTAATTTCACATAAGATAACCAAGGAACTTTGTTTATTGGATATGAATAAATGCCAGAATTAAATAACACTTATTTTATTCATTTAACAATGTGTATCTTTACAAAACAACAAGACCCTAGGAGAATTAGGGCACCAATCCCAACAACTCTGACTATTTCAAAGCAATGACCTAGGTAATTTGATCTTAATCCTGAACTAACTATGAACTCCTGTTTATTCAGGATTATCCTTAGATTTTCATGGGTGAATGTTGGCTCAATAGCGTCAGCTCAATAAGCCTCCCATTTCAGGGGTAAGACCAGGTAAATAGCTGGGAACATAGATGCAATACAAAATTCACTCCTACCTGTTTTAAGGGATGGTAGAGAGGTTGTTCCCTTAAGTACTGACTACAGGTCTTAAACAAGGGGCCCCACCCTCTCATTGGCCCGAAAGGGACTTGGTTAATAACTGGATCACAAACCAATTGTTCATTAGAGATTAGTAGGACTTAAGGAGCAAGATTTAATCTCGGGGCTAAAACAACTTATGACCCAGCCGTTATTACGAACAACCAGTGAAGGGCTGACTTACTTATCATGATTCTATCAATTAGACACATAATATATCTATAGTGAGGGGAATACAACTATAGGCTAGAGTAGACAGTCTTGCTAGTTAACGAATATTGATTAACTAGATTAAAGAGTTTGACCGGTTAGTCTCAGATCGTTGGAGCCCATGATCTATAGGTTCATCAGGTCTATTTGCTAGCTCACTACGGACAAAATTGAAGAACTATGTGAAGTAAGAATTTAAAATGTTCAAATTCAAGCATTAGGAAAAATTTTATTTTATATGAGATGTAATTTATAATTAAATAATTAATTTATTAATTACTTTTTAGAGTATTCTTGAACATTAGCATGAAAGTGTTTTTTAAACTTGATTAATATGATTAATCAAAGTTAGGTGTCAAAAATAATTTAATATGTGATATTAAATTTATGTTTAAACATTTTCTAAATTATGAAAATGCTTTTTCATAAAAGATTGATTTATTTGTATTAAAATTAGTTAGTAGAAAAATTCAATTGTTGGATTTTCCCACTAAGTAAGTGGACGTTGAAGTGGCACTTCTAAAGCTTGACACCTAAAGATTACATGCTAGTAGATTTTGAGGTGGAAGATATGCAAAATGGGATTTTGCGTGTAATTTGTCTTTAAATAATTTGGTTTTTGAAATGTGGAAAAACTAATGCTCCTTTGACTTTTCACTTGACTCTTCTACCAAAATCTCTGTACTCTCAACTTTTCTAGAGTGAAATTCCTTAATCTTCACTAACAAAACGTTCCCACCACCGTGTTCTTCAATAAAAGAATAGCAAGGATTTACCGTTGGTGGTGTCAATCGAGCACAGAGAAGAAGATTACGGTGGATTATACAAAGGTTGTATTTTCTAACCCTTTATGCATGCTTATTCTTAGTTTTATGTAATAAGAATGTTATCAATCCTTGCTTCCGCTAAGCATGCTGTTCTTTATGTTCTATCATCTGGGTCCCCTGATACCTAAGGTATGGCGGTATTCAGGATACTACCACGTACACGTAGGTACAATACTATCAACGTTGATTGTATTGAAAATTACTCTACATCAGTTAAGAATTGATGTTGAGGGATCGAGCAAAAGGGTTCCCTCTCAACTAAGGTTTAATGAAGAGAATTTCAATGATATGTTGATGCTTGAGTTTTAGGGTTTGAATGTTTTACATGTTTTCTAATACATGAATATAATTTTTTTAAACCCTGATATTTTAAGGAAGTTGGTGTTTCAATAAAGCTCAATAAATATTTTTTCCCCAGGTAGCGGTCAACATCCCCGAGGAGAGCTGTTTTGCAAGTCTGCCACTCATTATTCAAGAGTTGAAGTGAAGTTAACTTAGGTTTTTAAGTTGTCTTGTTAACGGTTGTCCTTCAGGTGTTTTAGTTCTGTTGTTGAACATGTTATGGTTTATCAGGTGTTTAAGTAATTAAATATTAAAATTGTTTATCAGGTGGTTGAGTTCTATTGAGCAGATAAAGGATGAGGATGGGCAGTTGGTATCATAAGAGGGTTGGCATCAACTGTCTTCATAACTCTTCTCAGGATGGAAAGAGTTTCTGGGAGGGGATGTGACATATCTTATACAAAGAGTTTGTATAAGATTGGACCACGAAATGAATAGTCTCTCTTTATAATACCGATACTTGAAGAGATCTATATTTCACTAGAATTATCGTAGGTGACTTGACCTTAATCCCAAGTGAGTTGTGAACTCCTGTCTATGAAGGCGATCCTCTGATTTGTATGGGTGAGAGTGGCTAGGTTCACTAACTCAATATGCCTTCCATTTTAAGGATTCATCTAATTGTGGAGCTTGAAACTCAACTACACAAGATGAAATTCAGTTCTTCCCTTTGTTAGGGTAAGTAGATGAATTGCTCCCTTAAGAGTTGATTTTGAAGTTTGAACAATGAGGGCCTTCACCTCACTGGCTAGAAAAGGGTGCAGTTATAGTGGGACTATGACTAATTATTCATTAGAGTGATCAATGGTACTCAGGGAGTCAAATGTAACTATATGGGTAAAACGATAATTTTGATTCAGTTGTACTTACGAGGAATTTTTTAAGGGTCAACGCACTGTTGATTGATTATATCCAATGAACAAAAGTATATCTACAATGTGAATAATATAGTTGTCGGTCTTTAGTGGAGTGACCGACAGTTAATGAATGTTGATTGATCTGATTAAAGAGTTTGATCAATTAATCTCGTATCATTGAAGCTTCAAACTGTAGATCCATAAGGTCCCCTTGTTAGCTCAATAAGGATTAATGAAAATCAAACTCATTTTGGTTTAATTTGAATTGTTTAAATTAATTAAAAAGGACTTAATTGTATGAAATACAATTAATATATTGTATGTTGATACATTATTATAAAGTATAATGTATGTGATACATTATGATATAAAGTTTTAAGGAGAGAATTAAATATTTGAATATGATTCAAATATTGGTTATATGAATATGATTCATATAAATTAGAGGTTAAAATTAATATGAATATGATTCATATTAATACTATAATTATAAAACTACTGGGTATATACTATATGAGATATAATATATGGTTTAATTATATTAATTATTTAATATGATTAAATTAAATTTGAATTTATGAAATAAAAATTAAAATATAATTCCTTGGGAGTTATTAAAGGATTCTTTTTTAAATTGAGTTGGGAGTCATTTTATGATGTACTCACTCAAATATTTCTCTCATATAGAGTGGTTTTTGAAGAGGTGGAAAAATAATACGTATTTTGGAGTTCTTGTGGAACGATTCTACAATCTCTTCATCTTCTTCCCTCCGTAAAACAAAAACTCTCTCAACCAATCAAGTTTCTTCCCTTCACCATAATCCATAGGAAGTCCAAAACTCTCCTTTGTTTCTCTCATTGAGAATAACAAGGAAGACTCCTTGTGGTGGTGTTCATGAAACCAAGGTGTTCATGTGGTTGAGTTTGTGATATTTAGGATCAACAAGGAGTAGTCTTGATTATGATCTCACCGGAGAGAGGAAGCGAGAAGATTATATCTTCAAGGGTTAGTTTAATTTCTTCCCTTTTTTCCTCTCTGTACTTGTAGAAGCATGCTAGGGTGAATATTTATCTAGTAGTTTCTATTTGCTTTGTTTCTTATGTTGTGTAAAATGAATTTCAAAGACACAAGCAATCATTCACTTCTGTTGTGTAGGAATTCCAACTCCCTTTCAGCTACCAACATAGGAAATGTACAAATAGACCCTATATTCTTGGCTAATGATCGCAATAGACCCATTCAAGAGTACACATTGCCCAACCTTTATGAATTTTCACCTGGAGTAGTGTTACTAATGATAGATGCCAAAAGATTTAAGACAAAACCAATCATGTTGCAAACAATACAAAAAGTGGGCCAATTCGAAGCTTTTTCGGGTGAAGATCTGCTTGTACACCTAAAAAGCTTTTTAGAAATTTGCATCAATTCTTTAATTTCAAGTATCTCATCGGAAGCATTACTACATTTACCCTATGAGATGAAGCTAGAAAGTGGGCTTATTCCTTTAAGACCAATGAAATTACTACATGGGAGTAGATGGTGGAGAAGTTCATGCACAAATTATTTTCACCTACCATTATGCCAAGCAAAGAAGGAAGATAATGACTTTTAAACAGAGGGAGATGGAGACACTTAGCCAACTCATGGAATCGCTTCAAGCGTCTGGTTAGGAATTACCCATATAACGGCCTTCTTGAGCGTGTACAAATGAAAACCTTTAACAATGGCTTGAACCGAGCTTAACAATCAATGGCAAATTCCTCTACTGCCGAAAGATTATTAGATAAAGCTTACACTAAAGCCAATTCTGTGTTAGATCAAATTTTAAATAACAATGAAGATTGAGTCGATGATGATTATGGCTCAAAATCAACTAAGAAAAGGAAAACCCTCGATAATGATGTCGTGGCTAAATTAATCGCGCAACCATGACAAGTTTTTTACAAACAATGGCACTCAACAACAGAACTCTGGCTGGTAATGTATGACAAATCAATGTGTTGAGCCCAAGCTGTGTGGGATGCGGTGAACCTCATTCTTATGAAATGTGCTCGCGAAATCCCCAGTCAGTTTTCTTTGTGAGAAACAATCCTTATTCGAAAACATATAATCCTTGATGGAGAAACTATCCAAAGTTTTCCTGAGGAGGAGCACAAACGCAAGCTGACCACTTGGGAGGGCCGATTCAACAAATGAATAGAGGTGTATCCTACCTGGTTTCAATCCGCCTAACCAAGGGCAATAACAAACAATGCATGATAGATCAAACCAAGCATCTAGTTCTTCAACGCTATTGGAAAGTTCGATAAAAGAATATATCCAAACAAGTGACACGCTAATTCAAAACCAAGATTCTTCTATAAGAAATTTAGAAATGCATGTGGGTCAGCTTGCTAATGAGTTGAAAAGTAGACCAAGGGAATCTTTACCAAGAAATATCGAAGCTCCAAAGCATGCTGGTGGGTTAGGTAAAGAACAGTGTGACACTTTGTAGTGTGAAATCGATGTCCACTGATAGGAAGATAAGGAATGGACTAACTTCTTCCTCAACACATAACCAGTCAAAGCATTCATCTAAAGAAACAAACAAACCATCAATGCATGGAGAAAAAGATAATTTGAAGAATGAAAAGCAAAGAAAGAAAGAAGTTATGGCTGCAATGGCCAATACTCTAGAAAACAATGAACGACTAACACCTCTTTACCCATAGAGATTAAAGAAGAAGAATGATAAGGGTCCATTTCGACACTTCCTTGATGTATTAAAGCAGTTACATATATAGTCAAAGCATTAGAATAAATGCCTTCTTATATGAAGTTTTTAAAAGACATACTCTTTAAGAAGAGGAGGTTGGGAGAGTTCGAAACTGTGGCATTAACGTAAGAATGCAGTGCCATGCTTTAAGAGCACATTCTAACCAAAATGCAAGATCTTGACACTTCCAATCCCCCTTCTCTATTGGAGGAATTGACATAAGGTAAGCCCCACATGACTTGGGGGTAAGTATAAACCTGATGCGTCAATCTATTTTTAAGAAATTAGGGATTGGTGAAACAAGATCGACAATAGTGACTCTACAGTTGGCATACTGGTCTAAAATTGAAGACGTGTTAGTAAAGGTTGACAAGTTCACTTGTCCCGTAGACTTCATAATTCTAGATTATGAAGCAGATAAGAGATGTGCCAATAATCTTGGCCAAACCATCTTATCAACTGACTGAGCATTGATAGACGTTCAATGTCCTTAAGGCGTTGAAGTATCTTGATAAATTGAATGCATGCTAGATGATTGAAATAGCAGAAAATTAGGAGCATGAGAACAATAGTGACAGTGATGCAAACAATCTAAGAAGATTAAGTAGATGCACGACAAGCTGAAATATGTTGTACTGTGGAGGAAATCCAGAATAAATTTTGAAGCTCTTGATTTAAGCAACCAAAATCGCATGGTCAAACCATCACTGGAATAGCCTCCTACGTTAGAGATGAACACTCTTCCAACCCATTTAAAATTTCCCTATATTAGAAATGAAAACACGTTATCAGTTATCATTTCAGCCACATTGACTCTTGATAACTAATCAACTCTCATGCAAGTTTTGAAGAAGTACATCTGAACCAAAGGATGGACTATTGTAGATATTAAAGGAGTCAGCCCTTCATATTGTCTGTATAAAAGTAGACTCGAACAAAGAAAAGATGAATCTATTGAGCCTCAATGGAGACTAAATCCTATGATGAAAAAAGTTGTAAAAAAGAAAATCATCAAATGGTTGGACGCAAGGGTAATCTACCTCATCGCTGATAATAAATGGGTAAGTCCAATTCAATGCAGATGACTGTAATCTCCAATAAGAACAATGAATTGATCCCCACTCGAGCTGTCACCTTGTGGCACATATGCATGGATTACATGAAACTCAAAACAACGTCTAAGAAATATCATTTCCCTCTACCCTTCATTGACCAAATGCAATATAGGCTAGCCAAAAATGATTTCTTCTGATTGTTAGATGGATACTCAAGTTATAATCAGATTATGATAGTCCTTGAATTTTAGGAGAAAACTACATTTACATGTCCATATGGGACTTTTGCCTTCCGGCGCATGCCCTTTGGATTATGCAATGCTCCTAGCATTTTTGAAAGATGTATTATGGCTATCTTCTCTAATTTTCTGGAGTAGTTGTTAAAGATATTCATGGATGATTTCTCCATGTTTGGGAATTCATAGGAAGCATGCCTAACTAACCTAGAAGTAGTGTTGCGAAGATGTGAGGATACTAACCTGGTGCTTAATTGAAAAAAAAATGTCATTATATGGAAACCAAAGGAGTTGTGCTTGAGCATAAGGTATCCAAAGTTGGCCTAGAAGTCGATAAAGCCAAAATTGAGACCATTGAAAAACTCTCTCCTCCCCTCCCTCCTCCCCCTGCAAATGTGAAGGCATTACGAAGCATCCTTCGACATGCTGAATTCTACCGAAAGTTCATGAAAGTTTTTTCAAAAATACCACATCCATTAAATATGTTGTTAGAACTAAACAAACCATGCAACATCGACATGAAATGCTTGAAAGTGTTTGAAACACTAAAGCATGTGTCGGTAACAGCGCCGATTTTAACCACTCTTGATTGGTTGAAACCATTTAAGTTGATGTGCGATATAAGTGATTATGCGATGGGCACAACATTAATCCAACACAAGGAAAAAATTCTCCACCTAATAGCTTATGCTAGCAATACACTTAGCAAGACACAAGAAAATTACACGACTACAAAGAAGGAATTGCTAGTTGAAGTGTTTGCTGTGAAAAAATTTTGGGCCTACTCTTGGGGATTAAGGTTATCATACACACTGAGCATTTTGCTATAAAATATTGAAATGGACTATGTATTGAAATGGGTTGAGGTCATTTCCTGAGCTAACTGTGTCAAAGTTTATTAAGAAGAAAATCTTCACACATTTTGGCACCCCCAAGGCACTAATAAGTGACGAAGGTATGCAATTTCTTGATCGCGTCATTGGTAAATTATTGCTTAAATATAATGTGCATCATAGGGTGGCCATACTAATATCACCCACAATCCAATGGGCAACGAGATATTTTCAATAGAGAGATAAAATCTATCCTGGAAAAGTTGTTAATGTCTCTCGGAAGACTAAGCACATAAATTGGACGAGGCGTTATGGGCATACAAAACTACATACAAAGTGCCCATAAAAATGTCCCCTTACGTGCTCATGTTTATAAAAGCTCACCATCTGCTGTTGGAATTGGAATACAAGGCATACTACATGTTAAAGAAGCTAAACTTCAATTTGGATGCTGTAAGAGATGCGTGCAAACTGCAACTTAACGAGCTGGATGAGTAGAGGCTTTAGGCTTATGAAAACACGAAGATTTATAAAGAAAGGACTAAGCGTTGGCATGACCAACACATTAGTAAGGAACCTTTTTCTATTGGCCAGAATGTCCTCTTATTTAACTCATGACTTCGATTGTTTCCAGGAAAGTTGAAATCAGGATGGTCTGGTCCGTTCATCAACAAGGAAATATTTTCCCATGGTACGGTTGAGCTAACCAACGAGGATGGATCTAACGTATTTAAAGTAAATGGCTAGAGAATAAAACTATATTACGGAGGCGAAATGGATAGAGGAAAGGCCTCCGTGGACCTCGTTGACACCAAATAAAGGATGTGTTGATGATCCCTATACTAAACACAAACACAACTTTTCCAAGGACGCATCTTTTGACCCTCTTTACTTGTTTTCTAGTTTATTATTTCTTTTTTCGTTGTTTTACTACTTTGTTTGAATTTGATATTATTTGAAAAGTTTTATTTGGTTGAGTGTTCAGATTGAAATGTGATTGATTGATTTACACTTGTTCTTAATTTTGGGAAAGTGAATGATGCGTTGAATGCATAAATGCATTTTTAGAATAGGTGAATGCGTTCATATGCTTCAACGCATAAAAGAAGCTATTTAGGTTTCTATCTATTAAGGAATTCAAGGGGATGTATGCATGTGTCGCCTGAGAAGGCATCTCGTCGGTCCTCATTAAATGCTTCATCATTATGCATGACGTCAACATGTCAAATCATCGTTCAACCTCTCTCTCTATATAAACCCCTCGCTTCTTCATTTCCTTCTTTTTTGAACTCTCGACTTTTTCTTTCGATCATCTACAACCTTAGCTCTCTTACCTTCCAATCACCATCCAACAAACATTCTCTCTACCAAATTTTTTATAAATATTTCCCTTCCTCCATCAATGGTCCACCAAGACAACCTCGAGAACGTCTCAACCCATGTAACCCCTCACAACCCACCCAACGGATTTGCTCTTTCACGCATCAAGCACGTCGTCCATTGGTGATCTCCACTATAACTCCAACCATCCCTAGCCATTCAAGCCTCCCCTTCAATTGGCCCTTCCCATGCCTTGTGTCCACTAGCTCCCCTTGACCTTTCCATACTTGAACCCTTGGCTACCTACATGAGCTCATGCTATTAGTTCCTCTTTGCTACAACATAAGGCTAAGGGTAGTGCTGGCACTCAAACCTAGCCATCCACCACACTTATTACAGGACCGAGCATTGAGAGGGTCTACCCCAATAGACTTCAGTTGGAAGCAATGCATCTAATGCCTCCAAATTCTAATGATCTGGCTAGCGCAAGCGAGGCATTGAGTAGAGATGAGATGGATGTCTTCTGGGACATCCTAAAGAGCATTGAATGCAAGGGGGAATCGATTGATGTGGGAGTTGTGGATCAGCCAACATTGAGGAGGGTTAATCAACAGGAAGAAATGAAGAAAATGAGAAATAAGGAAGTACATTCACCGCAAGGATCTGTCTTTATGACGAATGAGGGGTCCATTAGAAGGTTATGAGGATTTTCAGAAGAATAATGTCAAGAATGAGGTTCTAAAGAAGGGAGAAAAAGTGGTCATAAGACCTTTGAAGAAAGAATTTTGGAATGAGAAAAGAATAACGAATAGTTGGTCGTGTCTAGTGCCATTGTTATTGAATTGGACAAAGAAGAGGAGGTGGTGCCCTTGCAAAGGAAGTCAAAGAAAAACACCCACGTTGAATCCTCCAGTGAATGTGCAAAAAAAAACACCGAGTATTGATGTCATCCTCGCTGCATCCTCTATGGAGCGGTTGCAAAGAAAGTTGGTAGAGAAGACAAAGAAGGTGGCAACAAGGTTGCATGAAATAAGGATGGAAGCTGAGCTTCTCATCACTGCAAAAAAATTGGATGCGAAGATATGCGGTGAGGAGCTAGAAAAAGAAGTGGTTGAGCTCGAGGTTGAATTTAACACAGAAGTAAAAAAGTAAATAGCACTAAACATTGCAGCAGTGGTAATAGACAAAGAGCTCTAAGAAGAAAATATTAATGCAGAGAAGAAAGCGAAAAAGAAGAAGGAACACATTACGCGCAACCTCCAAAAAAATCCGAAAAGAAAAAAAGAGAGAGAATAGAGGAGGAGAAAAAGAAAGAAGAGGAGAAAAAGGAAAAGGTGAAGAAAAAGGATGAAAAGAAGAAATATAAAGTAGGCGAAGGAAGCAAGGTGTAAGAAAACTTTAAAAAGAAGAGGAAGAAAAAGGGCAAAAAAAAGTGGTTGAAGAAGCACCACCAAAGGATGGAGGCAAAGGTTGAAAGAAACAGTTCAACGACCTCTTGTTGAAGATGGAGTTTTCCCTATGAGTTTCCCCTTGCCCGCATTCAGCATTGACACTATTGATATGTTGAAGTGATATTGATTTGGTGAAGGCCCTCGCATGATTCAGCCTGTAGTCATGCATGCCTTTTCTCCACCCTGAAAAAGACTAAGTACAAATCCGAAAGTGTCGAGTGTCTTTCGACGCTAGGAAGATCAACAAGCTATTTAAGTTATGAAGCTGCGGGCAACAAATTCATAGAATTGCTAATGCAAGAGCAAATGGATGATGCATTAAGAGTGTTGACAAAGCCTGGGTTGGCATGGGCAATCCCCCCATGGGCATCAGAACACTACCCTCAAAATTGGCTAACTCAAAAGGCCAATTTATGCGTTTACTTTATCAAGATGAATTTGATATGTACAAGCATAGTACATCATTTTCTAGGGACCGGGTGATGGAAGCCTAGGATATTATGAAGGGCATCCACATGGATGTTGGACGTATACTAGCTACTGAAATTCAAAACATATTTGGCAAGCCAGAGGGTCAATTGTTCTTTCCTTTGTTGATCATCGCTGTATGTCAATGTTTTCGTTGACATAGACAATGAGACATTTGTAGACGTGAAAGATATCATTGATAACAAAACCCTCTACAGACTGTTGAGAGACTCACCGCATCGACTAGAGTCACCAACCAAAAAGCAGTTCTTACAGTCGTAGAATGACAATTCATCACGGCTTACAATACCCATAAGAAGAAAATTAATGAAAAAGGATTTTGAGATTAAGAAAGCATCAAACTCTGATAAGCTGATTGTTGAAGAAGAAAAATTAGAGCTCAACCTCTCACATTCACTAATAGAAGAAGAAAAAGAATTCATTCCTCCTCTTTCCCTGCCTACCGAGCACCACGAAAAAAACCCCTCCACTAGTGATGTGTTATTTTATTGGATGGAAATATGGATGAAATGCGTTGGAGGAATTACATTGTGCACTCAAGTTTCCCCATCGTAATTCAAGTGTAAACTCCCCTGAGTTTCCTGGTAAGTCCAGGGTCGATCATAGGGACTTGTGAAAATAGTTTGCGTTGATAATTCTCTTATGAAAACTTTGCAATAACTGGGTAAATAAATGAAGTGGTTGGTTTGTTGTTGTGTTGATAAAAAGAAATAAATAAATGCGGCGAATTTGAGAAACAAAGTTGCGTTGATAGATGCAATGAGTATGCGATGAACGGGTTGAGAAGATCTTTAGCTATCGTTACTTGGGAATGCATCAGACTATGCGATCATGTTACTATCATGCACAGCAAGTCATTTTCCAATGTAAATGCAATGTTCCTAAATCTAAGACGCAAGTGTTGCATGCAAAATTTCCATAGAGCTTATTCCTAAGTCTTTAGTCTTGTCCTATGCATTGATGCAAAGTGCAAGAAAGTAAGGTGACTGCATACAATCATATCTTATTGCTAAGATGCATGCGATGCATTGATAACAAATAGTGTTCATCCTTAAGCGCCTATCTCCCATTTATGCGTTCTAATCTGGTTCTTCCAAACCTAGATTCTAACCTGACCTTCCCAAGTCTAGATCCTGTCCTTAGACTACCCTCCCGAGTATCTCTAATAGATGAATGAAGCATACATAAACAAGATAATCACACAAAATGAAGATTCCCTCATTGTGCTAGCTAAATGCTTCTCAACCCATTCAACTAATTTAGCTACTCATGCGTGAATCGCAAAGAGTGAACAGATATAGAGAAAGAAATTCCATTCTTATATATAAGTTAAGTACAAAATGCTAATAGAAGTTAAGGTAGAGAGCCTGGTTAGCAATTCCTTACTGACCGAGGCTTTTTACACTAGAATCTCTATTCTCAACTAAAGATATTCCTGCTTCTGCAGGAGTCGGTCCTCTCTCTGTCTTAGTAGCTTCCGGTGCTCTCCCAAGCTTGCCAGAACAATCTACCGGCACAACTTCTCCCTTGCGTCCGCCTTAAAATGGTGAAAGAAAACTATGGATAGAGGCGTGAACTAAAAATGGTGAACTAATCAACTGCTTAACCCCTTCTCTGAAGAATACGCTTGGCATTTATAAGGCATAAAAGGTGAAAGCTGGCTTCTCTCTCCTGGCTGTACAGATGGACAGCTTTAATTCCTGACTGATGCACCGGATAATTGTCACCAATAAAGTTGGATATACTTTGTGACCGTTATCGACTGTCAACTTAATTTAGATCCGACTGTTGTCAGCTTTCTGTCCCATCGATCTTAATTGTCCTTTCGTCCGGATGCATCCACCATGTTATGGTGATCCTTCTTGGGTGGATATTTGCAAGCACGATCAACGCAAAGTCTTGCGGTGAAGTTGCGCTCGACCAATGAATTGCTATGATCGCAAGCTGTGCAATGCATTAACGCATATTCTGCACAAAAAATACAAAAATCAATAGTTCCAATGTATTGACGCACGCGACCGCAATATTCTAGATTTTATGCTTAATGGACACAATTTATCATTTTTCATCAACGCAATCCAACATTGTTTAATAACTTAGCGCTATGATAAAGTGCATTTATGCTCGTTGTCAACTAGAAAATGAACCAGCTCTCTCTCCACCGCATAAAGAATTAAGAGAGAGGATACCCCTCCTCCCTCCTAAAATTAGAGAAAAGTCTCTGGCCCCTGAGGAGTCAACACGTCAAAAACCTCCACCATGTGCTTGCCTTGTGCTTGGACGTAGAGTATCTCGTACCCTTAAGCCAGACCTCATTGATGTTGATATGACTGGCATGGAGAAATTTTGGAGGGAACACGTTTTAAAGCATTTTATTCAACCATCAGTCAATTGGCCAGGCAAGAAGAAATCCTTAGCCAACAAAATGGCTAGTGATCTTTCAAGTACCTATCGCTGCCTGGTGATGATGCGTGTTAGCACAACCTTCCTCAAGAACTTAGCGATGAATAGGATGGCATGGATGAGCTCTACAAATACCTAGATGATGGAATCCTCCAATCTATATTGGAGTCGATGGATAGGTTGTCCAGCTAAAAAACGTGCTTACGTGCTAGCACAACGAATTGATGGAGTTTGTTTTGCAACGCAACCTTCAGATGAGGAATTTCACTTAATGCCAAGCACAAAGGTACGACAAATAGTTCAATACGCTAATGAATTATATTTATGAAGTTTTTGTTCAGCACATTCCAGCTCCCATTATTCCTCATTCTCTTTAGCTGCCCTTGCGTTTTCCAGATGAAGAAAATCCTCCCCTTACACGAAACAATGAAAACAGCCCTATGAGAAGATAAATTTGGGGATGTTCATTTTTTTGCTTCTTTTCCTTAATATTTTGCAAATATTGTTTGACTGCATTGTATTTACAATGAATTAATTCTTACAGCTCCATACATTTTCTTCTTCCATTTTTCTTGTGCTTATATCTTGCATTTATTTATTGTCTTCTTCATCTTCCTCCTTATCTTTATGTGTTTGAGTTATAGCCTCAATGATAACCCTTGTGTTGACTAGCTTTTAGATTCATTAAGATTGATGTTAGTTCAAAGTTAGGACCCTTTCTTTAGGAAACATTTCTGGAATTTAATATGCATGCAAGCTTTACCTCAAATCTCTTTTGCATAATTTTTCTAAGACAATCTCATAAACTTAATTTCAACAATGAGAACCTTGCAGCCTTCAAATTTTGGAGGGTGGGAGAGGTTTGAGCTAATGCATTCAAACTCGTAAAATCTCTTTATGACTAATAATTAAAAAAAATGTTGATAAAAATAATAACTCCGTTGTCAACGCAAGAAAAAACCCGTCTGTTAAAAGTTTTACTTGTAAATGACACCTGCTCATAGTTGGATACTCGCATGACACCCCTGGAGGCAAGCCAAAATAAAGGTAGGTAGCCATGATCAACATAAAATCAAACAAATAAAGTATGCAACTCCGATGTCTAAGCCAAAAGAAAAATTTAGCGAAGATAAGAGTTAGGTTGAGAAGGGCACTTGCTCGTAGTTGGATATCTGCATGATATCCGTGGGAGCAAGTCAAAATAAAGATAGGTTACCCAAATCAACGCGTATATAATAATGTGTACTTAATAAAAATAAAAAGTAACAAAAGAGCTTTTATGTTTTTAAACCATGAGCGCATTTCTTAAGAGAGAAATAAGAATGCCTAGAAATGAGCAAGGGATTTTAAGACTAAGCTTGCCATATTTGAAATATAGGAAATATTTCTACTGGAAGTGAGTGAGACTTTGAGACTAACTATTGGTTCGTGAATCTCAAGCTAGGAAGTACAATTAAGAGGTTAAGTTAATGCATAAATTTGAATTTGAGATCTGTGCTAGGATTTTAAGTAATGCTTGAGGACAAGCATTATTCTAAATTTAGGGGTGTGATAACTTGTATAAATATAAGTTATTGTAGCTCTTTATTTAGAATAATTAGAGAAATTCAGTAGAAAATGCATGAACTTAAGATGGAATCATGTAAAAAGGCAAAGTTTTGCGTTCAAGTATTTATAAAACATGAACTCTTGAAAATTATCAATGTAACATCTTTGAACACAACTTGAGTGAGAAGAAGCTAAAAAAGTTGCAAAGTTAAAGCTGCAGTCGTTGGATACATAAAGAAGCTTAAATTAACCCCAACTTGAACACACAAGGAACCATGCATCGAAAGAATCATGAAGAAAGGAAAATGACACATGCATAGGTGGTGGCAGTCAAATCAAAATGTAAGTTCGTAACTGATTTGAGATAGTCGCAGCAAAGCCAATGAATCTATGATGCGATGCAATCAACGTAGAAATGCATGGAATTAAATGCAAAGGTGTCAGACAATCATTAGAAAGAAGTAACGAACCTTCCTTTTCACACCTAAAAATAGTCCAACAATTTTAATACAAAGGAGTGGACCTTATGTTGAGAAATTGACCGAAGTTCTACCAAAATCTCTACCCATCTTCTTCAACCTTTCGACCTTATTTTTGGAGAATTTTGAATGAGAGCTCAGCTTTCTTCTCTGATTAGGAGAAGAGCTTCATCCATCTTCACGATCAGCACAAAGAAGCAGTCAACCATTAGAGCTAGAGGGAGCAAGAAATTGAACCCGATGGTTCGACACCTTCTATCTTTACATTTTTGCTTTCTATACTTTATTTGTATTTGAATATTGAGATCGAAAAACTCTATATTTTAATATAAATTATGATTTTTACTTCTTATCATTCATGCTTTCATCTTTTTCTGCCATGAGCAACTAAATTATGAATGGGTTGGAAAGAATGGACTAACATTCTCATGAGTTATGTATAAATTGAAGTTCATCTTGTTTAATGCATGCTTAATATATTGCTTTCCATCTGATTAATCGGTTTAAGTGGAATAGCGAACTGTTTGAGAGAGTAAGTAGTTGGAGAACTCATTAAACAAGAAAAGAATTAGTTTTAGAGATAAATTTAACCTTTTATCCAAATTAACTTAAGAATGCGTCCTAAAGATAAGGTTTATGTGGCTTAAAATGTTGAGAAGTGAGATTTTCATTTTATAAGTTAAGGACATGAAGGATACTGATTCATTACCTATGTGGATATCAGTGAGCCTTCTCAACAATACTTCATCAACTGCAATCCTACACTCTTTACCACATGTTGCTTGCATTTGTGTTGTATACACTTCATTCCACGCATACATTCATCGTTCACACTTTCCAAGCATCACTATCACTTATCACATTCAACGCATCACACTTTCATAAACATTCTCCACATTCGTTTTCATCCATTCCACCTTTAGCTTGTAACTGAATTATTATTTTAACTGTATAAACACATTCTTCAACGCATTAATTTGATAAACTCGTACCTACGTTCATCTCATTACGTTCAACAATCATTCAGTACAAAAAGTCCCTATGTTCAACCTTAGTTCTCACCTAGAAACCTTTATTAAGTTTGCAATTGAGCTTAATATTGGGAAACTTGTCATAAATAGAGCACACTATTCTTCATTATTTATCATTCAACGTAACAAGCAACATATATTGATGATCGATCATTACTTTTGGAACCAAAGCGTGATGATGGTGCTATTGATGTGTCAACCTAATTGAGATGTCCGAGTGTGCCTATTAATCGTCCCTCGACCTTTAGTACTTTGTTAAAAAAATCAATATATTCTAAACATTCAATTTCATCAAATTGCACCTCAAACTATAATATTTGTTGTGCAATTTTTATAATTGGATAGGCTTACATTTAAACTCACCAATCAAAATTTCCACGTGCACATTTAATGAATATAACATATGTTTGCTACGAAATTAATGAATCATCAAAGACCAAAAACGAGACAAGAATTGAATTTTTGCTGAAATTTGGATGTATTTGAAATGTTTACTCATTAGTTTTGTCGGTCTCTATACATTGAATTGACTTAATTCTTTTTTGGAAAGCTTGATTTGTGGTTGAAATGAAGTGAAATAAAATTAGATGAGTACTGCTCAGTGTTAACTCTTAATTGGAACTCAATGCATGGGCTTACGTAGGCACTCGAGTCACAAATAGAGAACACCTTATTAGATTAATCAGTTAATCCTAGATTATTGGGACATTAATTAGCTTCAAACTAAAGAATATGAAAATTAGTACTTCTTCCTTTTCAACCCTTATCCATATAAACTCTAAAGTTATTAAGTTTTGGTCTTAAATTATTCTATATTAAATAGTCTCCAATCTCAAAAAAGTATATGAGAATATGAGAGTATTGTGAGTCAACAGTAGATTTAATATGGACTCGGAGGACTCGAGCTCCCCTCAATTTTATGCTCTCCATATAATTATATAGGAAGAAAACTAACATAGTAGCAAACCAACATGAGTTGGCCTAATGGTAAAAAAGAGAAATAGTTTCAATAATTGATTAAGAAATTAACAAAATAGCAATGACTTCAGCTAGCTCAATGGTAAATGCATGTTCCATTCCCCTTTGTCCCAATTTTGAATCCCATTTTGAGTATTTATTTTTCGAATTTTCCTTCCTTTAATATTGAGACCTTCAATTTTTGAAAAAACAACAATTTCACTAATCTCTACAAGTACACGCTACCACAAAATTAGGTTTTAATATCGGTTTAAAACTGACATTATAGGGGTACAATATTGGTTGAAAATCGACATCGAAGATCGTCTTATAAAAGGTCTTTAATGTTGGTTTTAAACAGACATTAAAGACTGACATTATAGCTTACTGAAATTTCAAAGCCAATATTCTTTAATGTCGGTTGAAAACCGATATTGTACACCATCATCAATGTCAGTTGAAAACCGATATTGTACACCATCTTCTATGTTAGTTTTTTATCAATTTTTTCAATAATTTTTCGATATTTTTTTAATGCCTCATTTTTTAAAATGTCTAATCCATTTTTAATGTCGATCAAAGAGTTAAAAGTCAACATTAACAAAAAAAATACATATATATTTTCTGCTCAAGCACATGCAAATCAATAATATATTTTTTCTAAACAATAATATTTCTCTTACTTGTACATATACAAAATAAAATCTTAATTGCTTTTATATACTATGATTTCAAGAAACACAAAGATTAACTAACTTATTGGAAGAAGGAAATAAAACTAGATAACAAAGGAAATAAAACACATCCATAGATTGTTGTATCAATTTGACCAAACAATCATAACAACCACTAACAAAGTTGAGTTCATTCCATTTGAAGGAACGTAATAAAGATTTGGGAAATGCATCATAGTTATGCTTCATAGTTGATCCATTTCTCATGCATTTTCAAACCAGAAGATCCTAAAACTACCTACAACAAGAAAATAAAGATAACACTTTGTGAAGTATCTTAAAAGTAAAACCTTCTATAAAATTCGACCTCTAACTGAGTCAATTGTAATGAAATGTAAAAGCAACCTAGGGAACATTACCATATTTTAACCTATAACTAACTTTACTAATTCTTATGCTTTAGAAAAATTTCGACAGCATGACATCACTATACAACAAAACCAAAATTTATTTACTTCGACACTTGTTCAAAGAAATACACTTCCAACACAACATTCAAACAACAATCTTCTCTCAATAGAACTACCAGAATTTCTAGAACACTATAATATTCAAACCAATTGCGTAGTAATTTGGGCAAAAATGGATTAAAACTTATATGAGCACAAAATTGCAATATATGAGCACAAATTGGAGAGTCATAACATTTCTAAGTAAAGAAACCTTAGCCAAAAGAATAAAACATGATCACACTCAAATTTGACTAAAACCGAACAAAACTATAATGTACCAATTCACCTGCAATTCCATTAAGGGTGATAAAGTATGATTTTAGAATAGGATGGACTTTGGAACCCCACCTAAGTTCTATCATTTTATTTACCCCTCCTACTCAAGTTTAGAATGTATGAAGCATATACACACATATATTTAGATGACTACCTCAAAAGCTTTCAAATCCTAGATTTTAAAGCATTGTCTTACCTTGAAAATCACTTGTAGTGTGATGTGTAAATAAAATTGTGCAAAATAGACTTTAGCAAATCAATACAACTAGCATGAAATATAATTTAGAGAGCTAAGAGCTCCAATAATCAAGAACTACCTCCACTGATTGAATACACATTCCACTCAAACTAAACAAAAGACTTAATCCAAAACATAAACAAGTTCTTGTCGATTCTAACATCCAAATTTCAAAGATTCGTAACAACAGAGAACGGAAAAAAAAAACAATTACTTATGTTAATGAACTAACCTTTCTTCTCGCCTTCAAAGTAAGTGTGATGTCCATCGTGTACTCCATACTCAAAATCTTCCTGTGAAATGAAACATAAAATTGTTAACATCTCTATCCTAAAATTAACTGACACAGAATTTAACTTTAGTTTTAAATTAGTTAACTACTACTCATCATCGAAAAGCAGATAATCAATATAAAAGCTGAATATATGAAATGTTCGAAAAATTTCGTGGAGACCAACAATAACAAGGAAAAATTAGATAACCTTAAGCTTGTGAACTTAACAATAATCAATAATAAGGCCAAAATTTGTTTATATCAACATGAGACAAACACAAAGGAACACAAATAAAATATTTTCAAGACCAAAATATAACCCAAGAAAATGTAGTATAAGCACATTAACCACCAAACAAAATGATGAAAGCAAGACCATCAAACAAGTTCATATTCTTGAACTAATTTTCATTTCAACACTTCAAAATCTTGTGAACCATAATCAACAACATACATAAAAAAAAATTATATTAAATTTTGAGATAAACTCATAAGAAAAAATAAAATATTAAAGGCTAAAATATATATATATATATATATATATATATATAATATATATTATATATATATATATATATATAATATATATATATTATATATATATATAATATATATATATATATATATATATATATAAAGTTCTATACACTTGAATCACGCTAAGCAAGACTATCAAACAGGCACATATTCTTAAACTAATTTTATTCCAACATTTCAAAATGTCAAGAAGCTTAATCATTGGAATAAAAAAAAAATGAATGAAATAACTTTAAATTGCTAAATTAAAAATAAATATAAATCAAAAATTTTACCTTTGGAGCAAGCAAACAACCCACACAAGAATTGTGATGAGTTTCACTCAACCCACAAACTTGAACAAATCTGACTTGAGCTCAAAGATTGGAACATATATGAAAAACAAAATGTACGGTCAGATCTGAAGACCTGTGAGTAGATCGGCCAAATAGACGACTGGATCTAAAATACTTCCACAACCAGATCTACAAATCCGACTCTGGCGACGAGCTGAATGGTGAATAATGATACCGAACACAAATCTGATATTTGACCGGAGCTGCACGAGTGATATCGAGTGGTGAGATCTGACCGACGACGGCTGAGCAGATGAATAGTGAAATGATGGAGTTGACAATGGAGCTAATGAACAGTGAGATGTTCATTCTTTAGCTGAGCTGATTGTAAATCTAACACTACAAGAAATCGCACTTCTCTCGACGTCATAATTCGTCAAGAAATGGTGGAAAATGCATCAGGAAAACCTCTCCCGACGAATAATGGATCGTTGGGATTTTGGTCGGAAAAAACCATCGGAAGAGATACTCCCAATGCATGAAACAAGATGTCAGAAGTTAGTCGAAGAAATGCATCGGGAGTTCCTCAAACTGTCGACGCGTTATATATGGCATCGGCAGTTTGAGGAACTCTCGATGCTCTATACATGTGTTGGGAGTTCCGACTAACTTCCGACCTTTGTTTCATGCGTCGGTAGTTCTCGAACTCCTGCCAATTTGTTTCATGTGTCGAGAGTTCAAGAATTTGAACTTGATAAGGTTACCCATGTCAACCCCCTTGGAAAACATGATTAGGTCTTGGACTCCGGTTGTACTTACCATATAACACCTATGAGACCCTGGTTTAATTCCTACAAAGAGATAGATGGAGAGATGGTTTACATGGGGAACAACCAAGGCTGTAAAATTGAAGGTATTGGGTCAGTCTCCATGAAACTCAAAGATGGGACTATCAAACTTCTAAGGAATGTGATACATGACCCACTTCTTAAGAGAAACCTAATCTCCCTTGGAATGCTAGATGCAGTAGGATGTGAATACAAGGGCAAATGTGGAACTCTAGATGTTTTTAAAGATTCTAAGATAGTTCTTGTTGGGGAAAAGGTCAATGACTTGTTTGTAGTTAGAGGTGTAGAAATGATGAAAGGGGCAGATGTTGCCACACATAATGATATGACAGAAGTCGATGTATGCCATAAAAGACTGTCTCACATAAGTGCCAAGGGGCTGGAAGCTCTGTCTAAACAGGAAATTCTACCAAAAGAAATCTCAGACAAGCTAACTTTCTGTGAACATTGTGTTTTGGGGAAAGCAACTAGACACAGCTTCACCAAAGCACACCATTCAACTAAGGCAATCTTAGATTACATTCACTCAGACCTTTGGGGTCCAGCTCAAACTCCTAGCCTAAATGGTTCAAGGTATCTACTTTTCTTTATAGATGACTTCTTAAGGAAAAGCTAGGTTTTTCTTTCTTAAATCTAAAGACCAAGTGTTTTATAAATTTAAAGAATGAAAACTCATGATTGAGAAGCAAACCTCTAAGGAAATTAAATATCTAAGGACGGATAATGGGTTAGAGTTTTGTAGTGAAGAATTTAATAAGTTCTGTAAGGAATCCATCATAACCAGGCATAGGAAAGTCAGACATACACACCAACAGAATGGGGTAGCTGCGAGACTTAATAGAACCATTATGGAAAGGGTTAGGTGCTTACTCTCAGATGCTATACTCAGTGAGAAGTATTGGGCTGAAGCTGCTAACTATGTTGTTTACACCTTAAATAGGTGCCATCATACATCCCTAAACTTTATGACCCCTAAAGAAAAATGGAAAAAACATTCTCCTAACCTAGATAACCTAAGAGTTTTTGGATGTGTTGGTTATATACATCAAAATCAAGGAAAGCTAAAGTCTAGGGTTGTGAAATGCATGTTTGTTGGGTTTACTGAAGGTGTAAAGGGTCTAAGATGTGGAACTCAGCTGAGAAAAGGTTTGTAGTCAATAGGGATGTTACCTTTAGAGAAAGGAAAATGTTCATGTAAAAAGAAAAGATTACAATCGAGGTACCTAAAAGCCCTTCAACTAGGATTGAGGTGGAGGCCCAAAAGGACAAGTCAATAGAACATGATTCTCCTAATGAATTAGAAGAAGAAGTTGATATTAAAGAACAACAGAAAGAAACCATTGAGACACAACTTGATTTGAGTCAATACTCTCTAGTTAAGGATAGGCAGATAAGAGTGATTGTTCCACTAGCTAGGTATACTTAAACAAACTATATGAACCTAGTTTTAAATACAACCATAGCTCCAAATGACCAGAAACCAGCCAATTTTGAGGAGGCAGTAAACTGCCCTGATGCTAGGAACTGGATTGAAGCTATGTGTGAAGAAATGTAATCACTAAGTGTTAATGACACATGGACTCTAGCTCCTCTTCCTAAAGGGTGCAAAGCAATAGCTTCTAAGTGGATCTACAAACTAAAGGAAGGTTCCTCCAAGGATGAAAAGCCAAGGTACAAAGCAAGGTTAGTGGCTAAAGGCTTCACTCAAAGGGAAGGCATTAACTACTCTAAAATTTTCTCACCAGTGGTTAAGCAAACATCTAATAGACTATTACTATCATTGGTTGCTCAATATAATCTTGAACTAGATCAGCTAGATGTTAAAACAACCTTCTTACATGGTTATTTAGATAAGGTCATCTACATGGTTCAGCCTAAAGGTTTTGTTGAAAAAGGTAAAGAGGATCTATATTGTCTTCTAAATAAGTCCATTTATTGTCTTAAAAAATCTCCTAGATGTTGGTATAGAAGATTCAATGACTACATTGAAAGTATTGGTTTTCAAAAAAGCACATATGACATCTGTACCTATATTAACTCAACCTCCTATAAGAATAAGGTGTACCTCCTCCTCTATGTGGATGACATGTTGCTAGCTAGAACCACAAAAGAAGATCTAAATCATGTCAAAAATCTCCTAAAGAGAGCATTTGACATGAGAGATATGGGTCAGTCTAAAAAGATTTTATGGATTGAAATAGACAAAGATAAGGGATCCTCTATCCTAAGCATCAGCCAAACCAACTATTGTGAGAAAGTGATTAGAAGGTTTAATTTGTCCAATGCTAAACCTGTGTCTATCCCTATTGCTCAACACTTTAAGCTATCCTTAGATAATTCTCATAAAGAAACTGACTTAGAATACTTAAATCAGATGTAGATGGTTCCCTATAGTAGAGGAAGCTTAATGTACCTCATGATCTCTATTAGGCCTGACCTATCCTATTGTGCAAGTCTAGTGAGCAGATTTATGTCAAACCAAGGGAAAAGACATTGGGAAGCTACTAAGTGGATTCTTAGATATCTAATTTGGTCCAAGCAGTCTAAACTAATCTATAAGAGTGTTAAACAAACAGACCATGAACTCTATGGATATGTAGACTCTAATTTTGTTGGAGATCAAGATAAAAGAAGGTCTCTAACAGGATATCTTTTCTTATATGGCCCAAATTTACTAAGCTGAAAGGCTAACCTATAGTTAATAATAGCTCTATCCACTACTAAAGCTGAATACATAGCACTTTCAGAAGCAATAAAAGAGGCATTGTGGTTAAAGAGCTTGATGGAAGACTTTGGTATCAAACAAACAGTAGTTAAGATCTACTGTGATAACCAAAGTGCAATCCATCTTTCAAAAAACCCACAATATCACTCAAGGACAAAATATATCGATATTAAATATCATTTTGTAAGGGACAGAATTGAAAAAGGGCAAGTTGAAGTGCTAAAAGTCCATACCTCATAAAACGCAACAGACATGCTTACCAAGCCGGTATCGAAATGCCTTGACCTTATCGGCTTTGTTCTACTTGAAAAAGGATAATCAGTGGTCAGATTTGGAAGGGAGAAGTTTTACAGAGTTGAGATTAAGGTGGAGAATTGAAAGATAATAATCTCAAAATAAGCTTCAACGGCTAGTTTCTTTTAACAACCTTCATAACAGAAATGTAATCATATATAAATAGTTGATAGTTTTACATTTTGTGTTGTTCTTTACGTTTCTCAAATATACAAATTTGTAAAGAAAAATCTCTCTGTAAAAATCTTCAATAATATACATCATCCCTTCTCGTGGACGTAGGCTCTGAGTTAGGCTGAACCACATACATGCTCATGTTCCTCTTCTATTCCTCTTTCTGTTCTTCAAATTGCATGTTTAAATATTTTCTTCAATCACTGCAAATCACACAAGAACTCATTTGAAGGCAAAAAAATTTCGAGAGTTTTTCGTTGAAACTAAAAAGAAAAGAAAGAAAGAAGATTACCATCAAAACCATTTTTGGGTCGGCTTCAATCTTTCCCATTGAATTCAGATAGTGGAGGTCTCCACGTGTAGCAGAGTTAGCTGAGAGGTGTGGCACATTGTGTGCCTTTCGTTCCACCATCCTCTTTTTTTTGGGCTAAGTTTCCACTTTCGTGGGCCTAAAGTCATATTAAACCCAACACATTTGTTTTTTAACGTCTTCAAGTTCCTTAATCCTCGACTGAGATTGTTCGAAATTCGCTCTCAATTCCTTCATCTCTCTCTCTGTTCCTTGAGTAGATGACGAACTCGATGAGTTGTTATCCTTCTTGACTTAGGTTTAGGGCCCCAACCTAGGCCTTTTGAATATCCGGGTCGTCTACCCAAAACTGTCTCACAGATTTCATCCTCTGTTAGTGGTTGAGAACCTTATGGTGTTGGGTTGGATTGTAATTCTAACATTTGATTCTAAACATATTAATTAAATGTGTAAGTATGAACGACTGAAGTTAGAAATGAAAAACAACACGAAAGTAAAACAAAAAATATTACATGTGCATTTTCAGCTATCTCGTTCACGAACTTACCACCTTTAGAGTGTGTTTCCCTAAATAGGTCAACACATCCTATTTCTCGACCTTCCTTTGCCTGTAACTCTACCTGAATTTGAAGGAATGACTTCGATCCACCTACGTGGTCGAATGGTAATTTCTCTCTATTCTTCCTGTTCGTCTCCGACATTTCCTACATTTCAACAAAAAATAAATAACAAATATTCTATAATAGTAAATGCAGTAAATGATATACGTCCTAAATTATTTTAACCTGAAATGTTTCACTCTCGAAGCAGTCACACAAAAAATACCAATCTTCTAGTCTATTTTTAAGCAAACTAGGCAAGTTGGCACGTGCTTGCTGAAGATCTCCACATTTCCTGTAATGTCTGTGCAAATCTACTCTAAATTCTTTGAAGGAGTTTTACATTTGATGTTCTATAAAATGGTTAAGTCATTGACTGCGCATATCAAGTACGAAATGGGGCTACAAAAGAATGAAGGAAGAATTAGCATATATGATGTTTATGACTCTTAGTCTACAATTGACTCTAAAAGAATAAACTTATAATTACTTACCAATAATTGACTTTTAGCCAATTCTATAAACTCATTTGGAACCTCAGAAAAAGTACGACATCGTACTGGAAATACAGATCTCATGGCGACACCAATCGCATTACTAAATTGTACCGAATGTTGAAAAATCGGCTTCATCTCCCCCCTCATTTATCACGATTGTAATTCTGTCATGTTTTTTGACGTATTTTTCCAAATCGATGTTCTATGAATGCTTGTATTTCCTCCAAGTGGATGCTGAGATACTATCTGAGGAATAAAAAAATTTAAAACAGTTTATGATGTATTTCAGTTAACATAATATATTTCAAAATATACTAACCTGAAGTGTCACCTACAGAAGATCTCATGTTGCCTAGATATATCTCCTGAAATTCTTCACCTACCTCCCGTTGCCTATTAGGGGTTGACATCGTATCTATACAAACACAAAAAAGATAAAACAATATTAAATTAATATGAAATATGTGTAAACAGAGGCAAAGAGAATTGAGTAGATACATGATTACTCATCATCTAATCTAAATCAAATTATTCATCAGCACTTGAACTGTTATTGGGAGATAATTGTTCTTCATCATTGTTTATGAAGTCATCATCGCCATGTCGAATAATTGGTCTTTCCACAACTATAGGATCAACGTCAACTATGCATAAAGTAACCTCCTCAATGGTTTCATCCACTCGGACTCCACCGACAATTTCTAGTAAATCTAATTGTGCATTTTCAACATCATCCACTTCTGGTACATCCTATATACACTTATTTTGGACTACTTGAACAACTTTCCAATTGCTACCATATTTGATGTCATCAATGTAAAAGACTTGTTATGCTTGGATAGCAAAGATGAAAGGCTCATCAACATATCAAAAGTATGATGTATGAACGATTTGTATCTTAAATCCACATGTGTCCTATTACTTTTGTTGTTATCCGTGTCAAACCATCTACACTTCAACAAAAAAACATGTCTTCTGTTCGTATATTGAAAATCTAATACTTCGTCTACAACACTGTAGAAATTTTAATCCACACATCTGTTCCCACTGATCTCCCCGGCCACTAGGACTCCACTATTTTGTGTAGCTCGACGATTATCATGTTCTACAGTGTGAAACCGTACCTCATTAACAATACATCCATTGTAAGAGTGCACCTCAGACGAAGGTCCCATTGCAAATGAAAAGAAATCATCGGAGATATCTTCTTTTTTGCGCTGTTGTAGAACCTGATAATTAATTATACATTAAAAATAACTATGAAAAATGAATCATCTCTCAACTTTCAATACTATGTATACCTAGATCTGAACCAATCGGGAAATTTGTGTTGATATCTTATATATAAGTCAGAGGCGCTTTGTGCTTCATGACGAATTAACCTCAAGTGTTGCTTAGAAAATTGATCATTTGAAATTATATCAAAGGATTTATCCTAGAACTTAGAAATTTATAAAGTTTGAAATATACTTGCAGTAATTTGTTATTTCTTTACAATTGTTGAGAATGTACCAATGTGTGATATGCTTTTCCTCCGCTAATAGCATTCATAAAGTTGACGCCCTTAATGGTCGTATCCTATGCCTAAATAATTCAAATTCACCAAATATCTTATGATCGGGAATGTTATCATCATTTCGTTCATCTCTATTGAATCTCATTTCAATCCCACTTAGATATCATGAGCAGAAGTTCCATGATTCATTCATTACATATGCTTCCGCTATAGACCCCTCGAGATGTGCTTTGTTCCGTACAAGTTTTTTTAATGTTCATAAACTTCTTTCAATAGGATACATCTAACTGTAACTAACTGTACCCACCACTTTGGTTTTATATGGTAGATGAACTGCAAGGTGTACCATTACATAGAAGAAGGCAGGCGAAAATATTTTCTCCAACTTACAAAGTATGACTATGATGTCTGCTTGTCGTCTGTTCAAATCACTTACACGTATTGTATTTGCACCTAAGTCGCGAATGAATGTACACAATTCAACAATAGCAGTGGATATGTTCTTCGGTAGGTATGCTCGAATACCAATAGGGAGTAGTCTGTGAAGCAACACATGACAGTCGTATGTTTTCAGCCCCGATATTTTTCCATCTTTTTCATTCACACATCGTGATATGTTATACACGAATTCATCAGGAAATTTCACTGATATCAAATGCTTACAAAACGAAATCCGTTCACCATTAGTTATTTGTACATTGCATGTGGTTTTACAAATCTGTTATCGACCTGTATCAAGTGTAACTCTTTCTTATTTTCAAATCTGGTAAGTCTAATCATGCGTTGGTTGTATCCTTTGTCTTTCCTTCAATATTTAACAATGTGCCCACCAAATTGTCGCATATATTTTTTTTCAATATGCATTACATCCAATTTATGTCGTAAGAATAGTCTGGACCAATATGGAAGTTGGAAAAAAATACTTTTCTTAGTCCAGTTTAGAATTCGTTTTCTTTTTTTTATCTTGCTTCGATGGATGTTTGCTAAGCACAAAAAAGTTCAACGTATTTATTTGTTGTAAGATCTCTTCCCATTCGTTACGATTGGAGGAGGTCTACGTTCAACTTTTTCATCATGTTGCCTACTTTGACACTAACTATGATTCTCTGGAAGATAACTTCGATGTCCCATAAATGATATTTTCCCTCGGACGAATTATCTTCTTTGCATATTGGACATGCTTGATAACCTTTTGTACTCCACCTAGATAGGTCACCGTAGGTAGGGAAGTCATTAATCGTCCATAATAATGTAGCACATAGTTGAAAAACTCACCAGTAACAGAATCATAAGTTCGCACACATTGTCCATAACTCTTTCAACTCTTCAATCAATGGCTGCAAGTAAACATCAATTTTCTTTCCAGGAGATTTTGGACCAAGTATGAGCAAAGACATGAAGAAGTTTGTTTTCTTCATGCATTTCCAAGGGGGCAAATTATAAGTAATTATCACCAAAGGCCACATACTATAAGAAGTACTCATATTTCCAAATGGATTGAACCCATCTGAAACTAATCCCAAACAACATTTTGGGGATCTAAAGCGAAATGAGGAAATTCACAATCAAAATGTTTCCACCCCTCTGCATCAGTTGGATGTCGCAATACATCATCCATTTCAACTCGCTTATCTTTATGTCATCTCATGTCAGAAGTGCCTTCTTTTGATGCAAATAATCGTTTTAATCTCGGTATCAAAAGAAAATGACACAATACTTTATATGGTATTTTTTTTACCCTTGCCATCATCAACTTTGTACCGAGACTCACCACAAATGGGGCATTGTTGCAAATCTACAATCTCTTTCTAATGCAATACACAATCATATTTGCACGCATGAATAGACTGATAACCTAGGCCTAAATCACGCAATTTTCACTTGGCTTCATAAAAGGAAGTAGGTATAGTGGTGTCAACTAGAAACGTTGCTTTTAACAATTCCAGCAACATCTCAAACCATTTGTTACTTCAACTGTTGAGAACTTTGATATGCATTAACTTTACTAAAAAGTTCAAGGACGAAAATTGCGAATAACCAAGGTATAATTCATTACGTGCTCTGGTCATTAAATCCTCGAATAAGTTCGTGGTATCTCTTTCTTGACCATTAGAGGACATTTCATTCTCAATCCCTTCTTCATTTTCATCTTCATTTTCAATTGGAACTTGTAGATCGTTTTTTAAGATTCAACATCTCATTTTCTTCGACAACATTGCCCTTTATACTATCTACTTCAACATTCTGTATTGAATGAGTTGTATGACTTTCAAAACCTCTAGATAAGTTTACTGGCTCTCCATGATATACTCATTCACAGTATGAGGGATATATTCTATATGTTAATAGATGTCATTCCATGATATCTATTTTTTCCCAAATTGAATTCATACAATTCTTACATGGACATCTTATTCGTCTAGAATCATTAACATGAAACTTTGTCATATCTAAAAACTGGGATACTCCTTCTCTATACTCCACTGATAACTTATTCTTTAGTTTAATCCATTCTTTATTCATCCTTAAAAATAAATCTTTTCTGACCAACTTGTAATCCAAAACAATAACCTGAATTAGAGGACAAATTACAAAGTCTTTATTAAGCATGAATTTTGATAAATTTAATAAACAATTCTAAGTTTATTCGGAGAATTTAAAATTTTAAATAATTTTTAATAGTTGATTTGACCTTTTTTTTGCCCCTAATGTTATTGATTTTTTTTATTTTTTATTTTTTTGCCCTTAAACTAAGTCCAAAATTAAGTAATAAGTAAAAGTGGTCCATTTTTTGCCCCTTGAAAACCAAAGTGTTTTTAGGGTATAGAGTTTAGAGATATAAACATTATAGTAAATTAACAATAACATCCATAATATTAATTACATGTAACATCCATATTCCACAATTCACAATAACATCCATAATCCACCAAATTGCAAAAATTATAACGTAAAAACAACAAATGAGATAGATGCTAAATGACAATAATCCACCAAATTGCATAAATTGTAACATTCATAATCCACAATTCATAATAATCCACCAAATTGCAGAAATTGTAACATCTATTATAGTAAATTAAGTAATCCCTAACCTTAAGAATTAAATGGAAAAAAAAAAAAAGACTCAATTCACAATAACATCCACAATCCATCATTCATAATTCACATTAGATTACCAACATGCTAGAAATTAAATATTACCAACATTACTAACATGTTAGAAATTAAACATTACCAATATTACCATTATCAACATTAATTACCAACATGCTAGAAATTAAAAACAATGGCTTAAACTAATTCACAAAATAAGAGAAAATAAATGAAATGGATGTGCACAAACCTTGTTGAAAGCTTGAAAAGAACAACAAATCTGCAAGCAATGAAGGAGGAAGGCGGCGGCGGACGGCGGCACGAAAGGGGAAGGAGAAGACGACGGGTGGCGACGCGAAGGGGGAAGGGGGAGCGGCGGGGGAAGAGGCAGAAGGGGGAAGGGAAGGAGAAGGCGGCGGCACGGCAGCGTGAAGGGGGAGAGGTGGCACGGGCGAAGGGGAAGGGAAGGGGGAGCGGCGGCTAGGGTTTTAATCTTGAGAAGAAGGGGAAAATTAAGGAGAATGATCTGGTTTTTACCAGATCCAATCTCCCGACACTGGTCGATGGGCGTCGGGAGATCCGTAGGAACTCCCGACGAGTTGCTTTAGGTGTCGGGAGTTCCTAAGGAACTCTCGACGGGCCTTTACGATGTCAGGAGTTCCCTATCTCCCGACGACCGAGCTCCCGATGACCGATTTAGGAGTCGGAAAAGCTCATTTTTCTTGTAGTGTGACGATGGAACTGATGAATGCAGATTTGACCGACATTAGACCTTGTTCACTTGCTCTAAAGAAGATGGAGTTGTTGAAGAATGGTGAGATCCTCCACAAACGGAGTTGATGACGAAGCTGACGAACGAAGCTGAGACAGTGAGATCTACACCTTCATGAACGAAGTGAGAAAGGAGATAAGTGAGATTTGGTCCAATGGAAGAGAGCTTGGAGGAGAGAAGTGAGAAAAGGAGAGAGAAGAAAGATAGAGAAATGAAAGAGATGAAAATTTTTTATTAAAGAAAAAAGATAAATGGGCATCTTCAATGTCGGTTTTAAACTGACATTTTACCCTAATTAAAATATATCTTTAATGTCGGCTTAAAACCAACGTTAAAGATCTTTTTTTTAACCGACATTATACATCCATTTTTAGTTTTTCCAACTGATATTAAAGTCCAAATTTTTTGTAGTGACAACTAGAGAAACTAAGAAGGAAATTATGTGGAGAGTGATTATTTAACTTCATTTTTAATTTACTTCTAGCTTTCTTTTTGTTTATTTCTTCGACTTCTTCTCCTAGTTTGTGAAGTAAGTATTTTTAATTTATTTTTCTTCTTCTTTTTAAGTTTGTTATTTTATTTCTATACATTTAGTTGTCATGTTTCAATTACTTTTAGTTTATGCATTTTAATTTCCATGTTTTAATTACTTTTATACATTTAGTTTAAATCATTCTTATTTTTGTTTTACTTTCTTTATTTTATATTTATTTTATTCATTTTTGAAATAATTTATGAATCTTAAGTAAACATTTTAAACTTTACTTGTTGGGTTGTTTAAATTGTGATACAAAATTTCTGTCAACAAATTTTCTAGATCCGCCACTACTGTGACTGAGACGTTTTGATAACAAAGTCGTAGAATTTTATACATTTTTTACTAACACGTTTATAAAAAAGATATTTATGCTTAAATTCCTAAATCACATCTTCTTTTTTTTTTTTACCATGAAATAAATTTTACCATGTTCGCATTTCCATGTTGATGAACCACTATAAAAGATTTTCCACCGACGACGGGACAAAGCAATTACAATAAGAAAAAAAACCAAAACGGAAAATACAAACACTCTAGAAATTAGGCCATCGCCGTCGTCCATCATCTGATTTTATCACCTCTCAGCTCCTGAAATATTGATTCAATCAATGTTTTCCTGTCTCCCTCTTTGTACCAAATTAAAGTATTTACCTTTTAACGTTTCAAATGTTTTTTTTTTTCTTTCTGTTTAAAAAAATTATTGGGAGATTAGAGATTAGGAACTTGTAACTTAAGGTAACGAGTTTGACCAATTAAATATAATATTGGTGTTAATCGGTCTAATAATTAACTGATGAACAAAAGCTTTATTTAATGAAAATAATGTTGATATGGTCATCGAGTTACATTGGTGAAGGTTCATGGAAAGGAAAATAAGTTTGAAAATAAGATTAATAATGCTGATATGTTAGAGTAAGAACCAACATTGTAACACCCATGTATTCCAATAATCAACATGAGTCTTATAAAATTTTTCAGAGGTCATCTAACATAGATTTGTTTAAAGCTTGTTAGGGTGTTCGTTATTGTAGTATGATTGGCTTATTTATTACAGGCAAAACTTGAATGAGTACATATTTCTATAACATGTTCCTTGTTGTGCTAATCTACATTGAGATTAGTTTCTTATATGGTGTTATGTGTTGTGCATATTTGCTAGTGTGCCTTCCTATCCTCAGCGGCATATTTTGCAATATGTTAGGACATTGTCGAGGATATTGTATAGTGATAGACATAAAATTATGCTGAATTTTTTTTCTTTATCTGTCAACAAGATTTTGCAAATTTTGTAACCTACTATCTTTTTCCCTGCAAATTTGATTTATTCTTTTCTTGAATATCTTCTCAAAGCTATCTTATATATTGTGATTCTGTTCAATTTTAGGGTTGGCTATTTTGAAGATTCTTTAAAGTCGATCCTCTTGTGTGTTTTCTCTCTCAAATCACAAGTGTGTCAATCTCTCATTGGAGAAGATTGTATTGTTGTAGATCTTGAAACTTACTCTAGATCGTGGTGGTTTATTCTTCAAACTTATGGGAGTCTAAGTTCATCAAGTGGAGTGTCTTCATTTGAAGCTGGAAAGATAAATGTTTGGTGATAGGGAGTAGGGGAACCTATGTGATCATTCACTAATATTCTTTTACTTAAAGGGAGTCTAAGTATGTTGAATGTGAGATGATCTCACACTTAGGGGAAGTTTAAGTTTCATTGAGAGAGGGAGTTCTCACACTTAGGGAGAGCCTAAGTGATCGTTCATTGAGAGGGAGTCTCACATAGATAAATACATCATTGTAATTACTTAACTTTATATTAGTGAATATATCTTTGGCTCACTACCTCCTAAACATAGGTGGTATTGCACCGAACTGAGTTACCAAACTCTGTGATCTTTTTTGGCTTTAATTTTCTATATTTATCTATGATGTTTGTGGAAATGCTATAACATCATATGTAACATGTTTTGTCATGTGTTAGATAACCTTTATTTCAAAGCTAAGTACGATTAACTTAAAGAAAGGTACACCTTGTTGGTATAAATAGTAGCTTTTAGTTCTTTCTAGTCTTTCTTAATCTTACCATGCTTTCTTTTCTTCAGAATCTCTCAATTCACATGCGCATGCATAAAATGGTTGATGTATCTTTTTACTTTGAAATTTTAATTTCATTAAAGTTCTACCAATGACTTAGACGTAGTTAATTAATTGGGATTGCTATAACTTTTAAAATAATTACTAGCAACTATACTTTTAGAAAAATTAATTTTAATATTAACATATAAGTGCGATAAATTTTCAATTTTAGACCATAACCCGAGTTGGTTATAATATATGTTCAGTAAATAAATACTGAAGTTTTGTGTTTTACATATAATAAATAAAATTATTTGTTTAGCTATTTATATAATTTTTCATTTTCTAAATAATTGTTTAAAATTTTATATTTTGTACTCTCTTTATTAAATTGTTAAGTATTAAGGAAAATAGTATAATTTCTTTTTAAGGAAAATGATGCATTCAACGTATCAAAAATCAGGAGATAGATTTTGTTAGGTGAGAATATATATATATATATATATATATATAGCCAATCTACTAATTATTAAACCAAACCTAAATATCTAACCAATTAATTATTAAAACACATTGAAAATCTTCCCAAAGTCTGCAACTAACCCCACGAAAAATAATTATAAATATCTGCATTTTCTTACAAAAATTAAGATACACACATCCAACATCTAAATTCAAATACAATATAATCAAATAAATCATAAAATAATTATTTTAACACACAAACTAATATAACAATCAAATCAACTAAAATTCAAAATAAACATAAGCATTTAACACCTTAAAAACACTTTTATCTATAATACTCCTACCAGAAACCTTCAATACCCTTCAATACCCATCGTTTCATCTTTCATCTCTAGCCAACATAAACCTTTGATTCGAAAACCATGTACGGATTTCCATCTAAAGCTTCTATAATCTAAAACCGATGTGACGAGACTTAACCACAAAATCCAGTTGCTGAGATTAGCAGTTGGTGGCATAACTACCACTGCGGCCGCAGGTGCAAGATCTACAAGATTGACATTTCATAACTTCCTCTTCCGCCATACTTTCAATCAACCGAAATCCACTACTAGGATTTATACAGTGGACCCCACCACCACCGGTCGGAAAGTTGCTTCCACCAATATGATTTCCATCTTGATCAACCACTACGAAGAAATTTTCGCCGCCGGAGCCTCCACCATTCACCCGATTCACATATTGTCTCCACCGATAATACAAAGCTACAATAAAAAAAACCAACATGACAAACATACCCGCTAACATCAACACTGCAAAAACTATCGGAAACACTGTGAACATTAGGTCATCACGGTCGTTCATCATCTCTAATAATTATCACCTCTCAGCTGCTACAACGATTAATTTAATGGTTCTTTGTCTCCCTTTTTATAACAAATGAAAGTATTTAGATTTTAACGTTTCAAATGTTTTTTTTTTTCCTTTTGTTTAAAAAATTGCATCTTGTGTGATTAGTTGACTTGAAAAATTTGAGGGATTAAGAACTTGTAAATTAAGGTAATGAGTTTGACTAATTGAATATAATATCATATGTGTTGCTCGGTCTAATAATTAACTGATGAAGAAAATGTTTGATTAAACATACTTGATAGTATAATATATACAAGATTCTTATGAGAATGTTGACATGGTCATCCAATTGATGATTTTGGTGAAGTTCAAGGAAATAAGAAGTTTCAAAATGTTGATATGTTTGGGTACTCATTCAAATGCTCATATGTTTAAAAAAAAAAAAACAAACAAACCTTCCACCAATATCACATAAATAAGTAGAAAAAAACAGAAAAATTATATAAAATAATAAAATAAAGAAAACAAGAATTAACATAGAAAAACTTCAAACGAAAGAAAAAACCAATAAAAAAAACCACTCTGCAAAATTATTACAATCACTTAGAATTCTTTTCCCAACCATAGTTATGAGCACCTCTCTCAAAAGTATTATACCAATTACACAATTGAGCTAGTATACCAATTGAAAAAAGGATTAATTATCTGACATGCTATGGACAAGTTACACACAATGTTACAACAATCTCAAGAACATGGCAATAAACAATGATAATAAAGTAATAGAACAAAATACAATGTTTGGTAACCCAATTTGGTGCAATATCACCTATGTCTGGGGGCAATATCCCTTTGAAAAGATATTTCACTAACTACTTGGTGAAAAGTTCTTAACTTTTAAATAAAAGAAAAAGAAAAGTGGGGAATCCCACAGTGGTTGGGACAACAAGAAGATGTCTCCTTATTTACCCCACATTTCCTTGTGGCTTTGGGACCCAAGGAGTACCCAAGTTTTTAGAGAGTAGGGTTTGATGGTTTTTTCACATGTGCCACCGTCCGTTCGATCGGGTGAGGCATGCGGAATAATATTTTTTTATTATTAAAAAAAACTTTCCTTTAATTAAGTTTTCAAATTCTACTAATTAATCATCCACTTTTGCCCGTCAACACGTGCATGTTATTCTGTTTTCCGTGTTCATCGTGTGCGAGATCTCCATTTTGCACGTTCACCGTTGGCCTTCACGGACTATAAATAAGTTTTGTTTCGGTTCTTCAAAAAAAGGGGATTGAAAATACTCGTAGTTCTTCCATCATTGGGTTTTCTTTTGTCAACCGCATATTTTCATTTCCTACATTTTTCGAAAACAATTTATAAGGGTATGAACATTTTCGATCGATTTCTAGTGCAATTATGATCGAGACAAATTTAATCTAGGTTGTTTTATCTTGGGACGAGATGGCATTCTTTCTTAACTACTTACACAAAATGTAGAGCCATGAAACGTCTTAAAGAGAGTGTGATCTGCGATCCATCCTTTCACAAGTTTATGTTTTATAGGTTTTATTTGTTGCTACTAAATTTTAAGCTTCTGTTCCTATCATTTTTTGTCGGGTAGCCATTCCAACAATTTTAAGATGCCTTATCTGCCACTGTACGTGATGTCCGTATCAACACAAAATGACATTCTGTCCATTGATCTCAACCGTATTTTTCGATTTGAATGGGCACATTTTAAACGTTGGAAGCAAAAGATGATGTTCTTCCTCACCGTGAAGAAATTTGTTGATGCCTACACCATGGAGAAGTCAATTGTCCTACAAACGGATCCGACCGAACAACAGATCAAAGATACTACTATTTGGGAACAAAATGATTTTCTTTGTAAAAATTTTATTTTAAATGGTTGGACTGATGATCTATATGACTATTACAGCATAATGACCATAGCAAAGAAGTATGAGATGTCTTGTAGAAAAAATACGATACGAAGTGGCCGGTTGGAAAAAGTATGTTGTCAACCGTTATTTAAACTTCCAAATGTTAAATGAAAAATTTTTGGAAGCTCAATCCCATGAATTGCAGAAGATTGCTCATGAAATCATTAGTAAATGTATGCCCTAAATGAAGAATTTCAAGTTGTTGTTATTATTGATAAGTTACCCTTATGTGGAAGGATTCTAAAAATACACTGAAACATAAAACCAAGGAATTTTCCTTGAAAAGTTTGATAACACGTCTGAGGATAAAAGTCAAAAGAATCATAAATCCCTTCAGAAGAAACGATAAAATTTCTTTACTTTAACATAAGAAGCCTGGACATATGGCCAGGATCTATAGAAACAAGCATCGTCTTACTACACAGGAAAACCTAACTGAAGAAAAATTAGTTGCCATGGTCATAGAAGTAAATGTGATCGAGGATTCTGAGGGGTGGTGGCTAGACATTAGCGCTACGCGTCATGTCTGTTATGACCATTGTTTATTTAAATCATATTCTGAAACTAAGGATAGAATTATAATGTTGAAGGATCATCACTCAACAATAGTTTCTTAAATTGGCGAATAGAGCTAAAGTTTATCTCTAGAAAGACTGCCATTCTGAAGAAAGTTCTATACACTTTGAAAATGAGAAAGAATCTAGTCTCACGCTATCTCCTCAACAAGGTTGGCTTTACTCAGACCATAGGAGCTAACTTTATACTCTCACTAAAAATAATATCTTTGTAGGGAAGGGATAAGCAACTAATCTGTTGTGTTCTTTTAATGTTTAGCATTCTAGGCTTTGTCATGTTAATAAATGAATAATTAGTAACATAAGTAGGTTGGAAATAATTCTTAAATTATCCAAGAATGAATTTGACAAATGTGAATATTGTAGTCAGGCTAAAAAAACTAAGACTTTGCATAGATTTGTTTTTAGGGAATTTAAGCCTCTAGATTTGATTCATTCAGACTTATGTGAATTTGATGGTGTCTTGACTATGAATAGTAAAAGATGTTTTATTACTTTTACTGATGACTGCTCTGACTTCACGTTCGTATATTTGTTGATAAATAAAAGTGATGCTTTAGACATGTTCAAATTGTTTGTGATTGAAATAGAAACCTAATTTATCAGAAAAGTTAAGAGACTTCATAATGATAGAGTAACTGAATATGACTCAGATATTTTTAATAAATCCTATAACTCGCATGGAATAATTTATGAAAAGACGGCACCTTATTCTCTTGAAATGAATGCAAAAACTGAAAGAAAAATAGAACTCTATCTGAATTAGTAGTTACTATTTTACTTAATTCAGGAGCTACATTTTATAGATAGGGTGAAATTATCCTAACTAGATGTTATGTACTTCATAGAATATCAAAGTCTAAAAACACAACTTCACTGTATGAAGTCCTTAAGAATAAGAAATTGAACTTGTCATATTTTGGAACTTGGAAGTGTCTAGCCTAGGTAAGAATACCATATCCTAAAAGAAGGAAGTTTGCTAATAGAGCCTATGAATGTGTCTTTATAGGATATGTAGTAATAAGTAAAGCCTATAGGTTCTATAACCTAATAAATCAAGTGATTATAGAATCAAATGATGTTGAATTCTTTGAGGATAGATTTCCCTTTAAATCAAGGAATAGTGGGGGCTCGAGATCTAGTAGTCTACCATTAACTACAAATCAAACTTTAAATGAGGAAGCAAACTCAGAGCCCAGAAGAAGCATAAGAACTCGTACTGTTAAGAAATTTGGGGATGACTTCCAAACCTTCAATGTAGAAGATCCTAAGAACCTAAAAGATGTCTTATCCTCAGTAGATGCCAAGTTTTGGCAGGAAGCAATAAATGATGAAATTGACTATCTTGAGTCAAATAGGATTTAACATTTGGTAGACTTACCTCTTGGTTGCAAGGCAATATGATGTAAATGGATCCTGAGGAAGAAACTCAAACCTGATGGAACAATTGACAAATACAAAACTAGACTTGTAGCTAAAGGGTTTCAAACAAAGAGAAAACATAGACTTCTTTGACACCTTCTCCCCTATGACTAAAATTACCTCAATCTATGTGTTGTTTCTTCTCACTGCCTTAACAACCTTGTAGTACATCAGATTAATGTAAATATTACATTCCTAAATGGTGAACTTGAAGAAGAGATTTACCAGGAATAACCCGAAGGCTTCATAATCCATGGTCATGAAAACAAGGTATGCAAGTTAAATAAATCTCTTTATGGCTTGAAACAAGCTCCTAAGCAATGGCATGAAAATTTTGATAATCTAGTCATATCTAAAGGATTCAAATTTAATGAAAGTGACAAATGAATCTACTATAAGTTTGAAAACAATCTATGAACTATCATATTTTTGTACGTAGATGATTTGTTAATATTTGGATTGAACTTGCATGTTATAAATGATGTGAAATCCATGTTGAGTGCAAACTTTGATATGAAAGACTTAGGAGAAGCATATATGATCTTAGGCATAAAAGTGATAGGTCTAAAAAGGGAATTTCTTTGGGTCAATCTCATTATATTGAAAAGATTCCAAAGAAATATAATTACTTTGAATGTAAACAAGCATGTACTCCTTATGATCCTAGTGTTAAGTTGCTCAAGAACACCGGTAACAGTTTTAATCAATCCGAGTATGTGAGCATCCTAGAGAGTCTCAGATATACTGTTTGTTGGGATTGTGCCCTAAATCTCTCTTGTATTCTCGTAGTTTGTAAACATTGTATAAACAAATTGTTATTAATAAAATAATTGTTATTTTATGAGCATTTACTCAATTCAATAAACTAAGATCCTAGGTTATTTTATGTAATTTAAATATGTATGTAGAGACATACAAATGGATCATGTTTAATGATAACCTAAACAATCTGTAGTAAATAGATAAGGTTTGGTACCTTATCTTGGTGACACTACGGATACGGCCTACTTTGTAAATGTTACAAGTGTTATAAAGTGTTATAAATGATCTGATCCTGATCATTCATGTGGACACATGTGAGTAAGAGTATTATATACAAAGAGTTTGTATAAGATTGGATCACAAAATGACTAGTCTCATTATATAACGCTGTTAATAGTAGAGACTTACATTTCACTAGGATGACCATAGGTGGCATGACCTGAATCCTGAGTGAGTTGTGAACTCCTACCTATGAAAGTAGTCCTTTGATTTGCATAGGTGAAAGTGCGTAGATCGCTGACTCAATATGCCTACAATTTGGGGGATTTGTTTGATTGTGGAGTTGGGAACATAGCTACACGAGACAAAATTCAATCTTTCCCTGGTATCGAGGTATGTAGATAAATTGCTCCCTTAAGGGTTGATTCCAAGACTTGAACAATATCGTGTCACACCCTCTCCTGGCCTGGAGGGGTTAAGTCATAGTTGGACTTTGACTTATTATTCATTAGAGGAATCAGTGATACTTAAGGAGTTAGAAGTAGGGGCAAAATGGTAATTTTGGCCCAATTGTACTTACAAGCAATTGGTGAAGGGTCACGCACTGTTGACTGATTATAACCAATTGACACAGAAATATATTTGTAGTGCAGCTGTCGGTCTTTAGTAGAATGTCCAACAGTTAATGGATGTTGAATAATTTAATTAAAGAAGATTAATTAATTATTCAAGTACCATTGGAATTTCAATGTACAAGTCCATGAGGTCCCATTTGTTGCTCAACAAGGATTTAATGAGAATCAATTTTGGATTAATTTGAATTGTTCAAATTAATTAAGGGAATTAATTATATGTGATATATTTGATTTTTTATTTGATTATATATGATATAATTACTATAATATATTTGATACATTATTTGAGATGAAATAAATATTTCAATTTGATACTATAATGTGAGTCTTTTCACACCTTAATTCTCTTTTTTCCATTTATGATTGCATGTTGTAAATTTATGACTATGCATAATGTTTGTATCCTATAATTTTGATTCTGTGAAAATAAATCTTGGACCGATCTCCACGCTTCATTGTGTTTTCTTTCTCAACCGCATGTTTTTCTTTCCTAGTTTTCTATGCACAATCTAGAAGGTGTGAGCATTTCTGATCTGTTTCGGTGCAATTTCAATCGAGACAAATTTAAGCTGGGTTGTTTTATCTGGGACAACATGGCATTCCTTCCGAACTGCTTGCACAAAGGATAAATCCGCGAAATGTCTTAAAGAGAGCCTAATCCGCGACTCAACCTTTCACAAATTTCTATTTTACGAGTTTTGTTCGTTGCTGCTAATTTATGAGCTTTGTTCCTGTCATTTTTCATCAAGTAGTCGTTCCAACACCAATAGCTAAGCAATTACAATATTTTACTTATTTGTATACACTCTACAAAAACAGTGTTTCTTGACGTTTTTAAATGTCAAGAACCACTTTTCTTAATGTTTTAAAAAAGTCAAGGAAGCCAGTGTCAAGAATGTCAATTTTCTTGACGTTTTAAAAAGGTCAAAAAAAGTGACACTTGACATTTAAAAAATGTCAAAAAACACCGACACTTGACATATTTGAAATGTCAAGAATATGAGTGTTTTTATCAGGAAAAAACGTCAAAAAAATTTTAACTTGACAATAAAAAAAGTCAAGATATATCATACTTGACATATTAGAAATGTCAAGAATATGGAAATTTTTGACCCGTTAAACATGTTAAGAATATCTATAATCTTGACAAGGAAAAAACATCAAGAAATTTGTTTGTAATTTTTTTTCAAAAAATTGTAATGTTGACGTTTTTACCTATAATTGCTCATGTATTGTAATCCAACAACCACATTTGGTATATATATGACATACGTTCATCAATCAAATAAACAATACACACATTTAAATCTTATATATCAACCAAATTTCCACCAATATCTCTTTACAAAAACTTCACTTCTTTAACATTGTCAATATTACAACCTCATAAAATATTTCTAAGTTAAAAGAATATGGAAAACCCCATATGAACAATTCCAATATTATAGTCAACCTTATATGAACAATTTCAAAAGTATAACAACTATCAACCCCCATATGAACACATTTCCTATTGTACAATCAACACCCTCATCCCCTCTAAGAAGAATTTAAAAAAATTACACCTATCAATCCCGTATGAAGTAATCCTAGCCAAGTCTCGCTCACTATGCTCATGACTCCATAAGAATAACATAGCCCACCTTGAATTCATCTCTTTGAGCACATACATCAATGAAATAATATTCCAAAACTACAACATATAGATTGAAATAACTTAAAATTACTAAACTTAAGTACCACAACCTACAAAGTCTTAAAACTTAAAGAACAAGCAAGAGTGGCAAAAAGAACATGCACACAAGATCTAGAAAGATGAACACACACAATTGTAGTCCTCGTGTCCTATAATCCATTCCTGTATCAAATGTCACAAATTTACACAAAACCCAAGGATAATTCAGTAGGTAAACAATTTTAGATGTAAATGCAATGTGAATATTATTCTTTCCAAATTCATGCTAATAGATATATAGAAGTTAACACTTAAAACTCAAGTACACACCTCGCATACATCATCTGGTACTAGATAACCACGTCCTCTATAAGAACAAACAAAGAGAAGATGTCAAGATATAAACTAATTAGTTTATAACAACAAACGAAGGCAATGAGGTTTATTTGTAGTACTCTAGATTAACTTATCATATTTTTTTTTCCTAGGAATTGTAATTTTCTTACATGATTGATTTAATTAAGTTGAAAATTCTTCTCATCCATTCTATTTTTAGGATTTGGCTAGTATTATACTAAAGGATACCTTTCTTTGGAAGTTGAAGTTGCTCAAATCAACTACTGCTTATGCTAATTTTCGTCTCCATGTTGTTAATGTCGAAGATATAAAGGAACGTTCAAATTCACCATTTTATGTAATTTAAATACCTTATTATGTAATCTAAATAAGGTCTAGTTATATAATCTAAATACCATGTTATTGCATAATAGTTTTTCTTTGTCCTTTCCTATTTTACCCTCTTCCAAGTCAGATTCACCATTCTCAAAATACTTCATCTCTACTTACAACCTACATGAGAGCCAACAAACAAAAATAATAATAAATATGGATCTAACTTTAATTTTATACATTACCATATATTTAAAGGGCGAAAATAATAAAACTATTTGAGATAGAAAGAATGAATGAATCTCGATTCCAAAGAAATGCTTAATATGAAGAACAAAAAATAATGAATCTCTACTTATCTTCTTCTTTAAGCTTCATCTGTTACTCTGCAAATCAACGAAAACACCATTTTATAATCAAATCACAATGTTTTTAAAGCATCGAGTTGAATCGAGTAAAGATTAAGACTCATCAAGTAGTATCGAGTCAAGATTAATACTCATCGTGTAGCATCAAGTCAAAATTAATACTCATCAAGTTGCAATGAGTAGACAATAGAAACTCATCGAGTTACATCGAGTAAAGATTAATACTCATCGAGTAGCATCGAATCAGGATTAATACTCATCGAGTTGCATCAAGTAGACAACAGAAACTCATCCAGTTGCATCGAGGAAAGAACAAAAACTCATCGAGTAAAGAACAGAAACTTATCGAGTTGCATCGAGTCAAGATTAATACTCATCGAGTAGCATCAAGTCAAGATTAATACTCATCGAGTTGCATCGAGTAGACAATAGAAACTCATTGAGTTGCATCGAGTAAAGATTAATACTTATCAAGTAGCATTGAGTTAAGATTAATACTCATTGAGTAGCATCGAGTAGACAATAAAAACACATCGAGTTGCATCAAGGAAAGAACAAAAAACTCATCGAGTAAAGAACAGAAACTCATCGAGTAAAGAAGAATACTCATCGAGTAAAGAGGAATAACTATCGAGTAAGAGAGAAAAATAGAGAAACTCTCAGTGAAGAGAGAGAGAGAAAAGTTTTCCTCACCTTTCTGATCAACAAAGCCTGAAAGAAGTTGTGCCATACACGTGTTTGAAGAATGATTTGCAATAATGCTAAACAAGAAGAATGATGATGAACAAGAAAAATGATGAACAACAAATTTCATGATTTGCAGTAATACTAAAGCAAAATGAAAAGGAAATTGAAGAGAATAGTAGAAGATGATATACCTTTAGAGAACTGAGAGTGAGAAATGGTTTAGAGATTAAGAATGGATGTTAATGGATGAAGACGACAAAATAAAAGAGCTTTACCCTATTTTTCCATCAAAATCCGTAGCATTGCAACGCTATTGCATGAGGCGCACACGTTTTTTATTTTTCCGTCAAAATTCCTAACATTGCAATGCTACTTTTCAATGTTGCAATGCTGCCCTGTCTATTCTAGTATTCTCGACATTTTTAAAACGTCAAGAAACCCTTAATTGAACTTGACATTTTTAAAACATCAAGTATTGTATTTTCTAAAAAAAAAAAATGAACGACCTTTGCTTTTCTAAAATAATTCTTGAAATTTTTCCTTTAAAATAACCCATTTCTTGACATTTTTTTTCCATAAAAACACCAAGTATTTAAAATTGCAAACGTCAAGAAAGGTGGTTTTTCTTGTAGTGCGTAATATAAGGTTTTAGGTGACTCACAAACAGTCTAACTTATTGAAAAGATACTTAGGCTCCTTAAATGTGAGACTCCTTCTCAATTATAACTTCTATCTTTATAATATCAAATGAAGATCATTTCATTTTATGAACTTAGGCTCCTCATAAGTCTAAGAATTCTCATGTAACGAATAATGTTTTAAGATGATCTTGAGAAACACCTTAATATCAATCTACAATACTTTTTGTTTCGCAAACAATATCATTTCACAAACAGTTTAACTTATATTTGTTTAATTTGTAGTATGTAAAGGTAAAATCTCTAATATATATTCCTTTTATTCTTTCTCTCAAACGTTACAATAAGTTTAAGTCTTCTGAATCTTCTTACAACTTTAGTTCTGAAGTCTTCAAGAGCTTAGAGCCTTAGTCTTCCAAGTCTTCAATCTTTAGATCTTTAGTACTTGGGGGTTATAGTCTTCAAAGCTTGAGAGCTTAAAGAGCTTTAGTCTTTCAAGGTTGAGAACTTTGGTGCTTCAGTCCTTTGGAGCTTGAGAACTTGGGATATTCAAATTTCAATTCTGTAGAACTTCAATCTTTAGAGCTTCTGATCTTTAGAGCCTCCTATCTTCAAAACATCCAATCTTTAGAACTTTTTCTCCCCCTTAAAATGGATTTTTTTAAATAATAATGTAATTTAATTAAATATTGACAAAAATAGGGTGGGTTGAAAAGTATTGACAAGTTTAAAGTTACTAAATCACATACCTTGTACACGATTTAGCGTTAATGTAATCCCTATCCATGTTTTCACGATAAATCTGTATGGGGTACACGATTTAGGTGCCACGCAGGCAAAAAAAAAAACTATCTAACAAAAAAAAAACAACCAGCAAGCCGTTCTTGTCAAAATCATGCAAAATCGTGGACACCATCCAAGATTTGGGGAGAGAAATTTAGAGAATTTAATTTGAGAGAGAATTTGATTTTAGAAGAAAAATTTGTAGGGATTTTTTTAATCTCAATCTCTATGATCTAATTTTATAGAGAATTTGGAGAGATGTTATAAGATTTTTTCATTACTTTAGTCATCTATATGATATGTAATACAGGTCTACTGTTTTAATCCCTCCATATTTCTCCCTTTTTTCTTCTTTTTCTTCTTTTTCTTCTTTTTCAAATTATGTGGTCTTCAAATTTTTTTTATCAAAACATTTTTGTGTTTTGTTTGAAGGAGTTGAAGGAATTTAGCTTTTGTTTTCATCATCTTATAATTCTAAATTAATGTAGTTTTGAAGGTTTTATATAGTTGATATAGGCAAAACACCAAACATAATTGCTATGTTTGTTTCTTCTTCTTCCTTTCTCTCTTTGAAATCTTGAATATTTGTGAATGCCTTTTTTTTGTTTCACAATAATCGAAAGAGAAGAGAGGGGACTACAAATTGTTTTCTTCTTTGATTTGCATGAGTAAAAATATGAATTTGGTAAAGTGGTTTGATAAAGAAAATACACTTAAAGGGAGATATGTGGCATTAGTATATGTCTACACGCATTTCACATGTGAAGGCAATGGATTTAACAGAAAGCTAAAACTAAGGTTGATTATTCTTTATTTATTTTTTTGCATTTATGAATATTTCAAAAGAAAAAACTAAGTATCTAGATTTAGCCTAACACTAAAATTGAGGCTAATTATTCTTTATTTATTTTTTGTATTTACGAATGTTTCAAAAAAAAAATAGAAAACTCGTGTACCTAGTACACGAGTTCCACATGGTCAACAACCTGGCAGCAACGTGAAAAGGTGTTTGAAAGGGGATAAACTTGTGTACCTGGTACACGAGTTTTCTATCTATTTTTGTCAATATATTAACCTACCTTAAATCACAGATTCATTATTTTGTCAATATTATTAAAACCATTTTTTTCATAACTACCCTATATTTGTCATTTCTTTTTAAACATACGATAACTCTTGACCATGACACTTTAAAATGAAAGGCAAGACTTCTATTTATAGAACTTTCATGGGCCTTGAGTAGGCTTGGGCCTAGTTGATTTATGGGATTGGCCCTTGGGCCAAATTAATTGGGTTTTGGGCCAGATTGCCCTATTTTTGGGCTCAGTTGAACATGAACCCATATTTAATTGGACTAAATTAATTAATTTGATCCAACGATTAAGATGAAAATACATGGTATTACTAGGACTCGTCAACTTTCTTTCTTCAAATTCATTTTTGGGACGTGTATTAGCTTTTAATTAACCCAAAAATTGATAATTTGTAATCTCATCATTAATTTTGAGAAATGACGTGACAATTTGTGATTGTTCAAAATTTTTTAATCAATAAATACGATCAACATATTTGTGGTTTACGACCAAACACAAGACAATGACATAATATTTTTTGTAAAGCATCTCAAGAGACAAAATGCAGGACATCTCAAGGAACAAGATTACCAAAGAACCAGACCTAAAAACTATAGTCAACACCAAGGCTCTAACTTCAAACTTAAAGTACTTCCTATTGCGATGATTTAAACCAAATGTCTAAGTTTCTTTTCTAGTGCTTGGAGCCATTGTTTTTTTCTTTTCTTTTTTTCTTTTTTTCTTTTTAATTTTTTTAATATGAAACAACTATATTTCTAATATTTCATCAAAATTCAATACACGTGGAGTAAGGATCTAACATGATTTCGTGGATGGATTTTTTTAGCCTAGCATTATCAGAAAAAATTATAAAAATTATGGAAAGTAATTGGACAGGAATACTAAGCAAAAATCAAGAACTATAAAATGTTAATCAATAAAATAGGATTTTGAGAAAGTTTGTGATCAGGGTCCGAGACATGTCGTAGAGACGTCCTCTTAAAATCAACTTTTTGTCATCTTTAAATTCATTAAAAAAAAATCCTTTTAGAATTTCAATAGTATAAAAATTCGTTTAAAAATATAAATTAAACACTGAATGATTTTGAGTTATTAAATATATATTTTATTTTGATTTTAAACTCGATAGATGTGATTTTAATTATTTAAATTCAATTCCCAAACATGAACAAAATAAAATTAATACTTTGAAAGATGCATTCGATTGTATTTTGGGAAAATCATTCCTTGGATATTTTCTAAAATATTGCCCTTCAATTATATATTCTAAGTTTTCTTTCAACTTTCTTAGTTAATTACCTTAACCCCCAATAAACCTAAAACTGTTTGTTTTGAAAATTATTTAGGTCCCCTTTAGTAATTATTTTATTTTTAAAAAAAAAATAAAAATTAAGCTTATTTCATCTATATTTCTTACAATGATTTGCATCTTTATTAAGTATAATTATTGAATTTTTAGTCAAATTCAAAAAACAAAAACAACTTTTTGTAAGTTATTTTTTTTATTTTCAAAATTTGGCTGGTGAAAAGTAGATAATAAAAGAAGAAATTTGGAGGTGAAAGTAATATTCATAAACTTAATTTTAAAAAAACAAAATGATTATCAAATGAAACCTTAGTTTGTAGAGTTGTTAAATAAACCATTTATTTAGAATGCAAAGTTATTTAAATAATGTGATGTTATGAAGTTTGTGTTTATTATGATTGCTGAATTTTAAAACTACGAAAGTAAGAATATAACAGCCGAAACTGGATTATCCCCATTTCTCGAATTACCTATTGTGTTAAAAAATAGGAAGGAAAAATTTTGTCTGAGCCCGGGTTCGAACCGGGGACCTCTAGTGTGTGAGACTAGCGTGATAACCAACTACACCACCCAGACCTTTTGTTTGCATATGTATAACATTTTATAAATTTGAAGTGTTGAGATGAGAGAGATGAATACTCTTTATAATGAATATAATTTGTTAAATTCCTTCTTAACCTTGTACCTAGTTATTCTTTTTTTTTGGAGAGAATTAATGCTATAATATTAATAATTAATGTCGCTATTTGATTTTTTAAAAAAGAGTAAGCATATTTTTTCATTATTTCTTATCATAATTTTCATCTTTTTTATCTAAATGAGTTGACTTTTAGTCAAATTTCAGAAAAATAATATTTTTATAAACTACGTTTTTATTTTTTATTTTTTAATTTGGCTTCGATTTAGTAAACATTGTTAAAATGTAGATAACAAAATAATCCATTTAGAGATAAAATGAATGTCTATAGGTTTAATTTTCAAAAATAAAAAATAAAAAATCAATTGGTTATCAAACAACTAAGTTAAATGGATATTTTGCAATTGTTAAATTCATCATTTAACAAACTCAAAAACATAAGTTAATAGGTTGGGATAACTTTATTTAGATCAAAATCTAAATATTCATCTTCACTTGTTAGTCAAGCAAAAACTAATATTAATCGAAGAGAAAATGATATTATATGAAAGTTTGAACTAATATCATATCAAATCACTAATTAACTTAAAAACTTAAGTTCATAAATGATGATAAAAGATAAATTTCATTATATAATTTTTTTAGTACAACAACGATAACATAAAAGATTGAAACCTCCCATCTACTTAGCATACACTTTTAACAATTTAATTACATAGTTGAACACACCAATATCACGCTTGTTTTTGCAAATATAAGGTTGATTATTGTTAAAGATATAGATCTTTATGGAATAGTTTTTTTTTTCCCTTCTTTTGCCTTCCCACTTAAGCTTTGCATTGTCTTGGGCCCGAAGATAGAATTGTATTGCGATTTTGTGAAACTGAAACTTCAAAGTAGTTGCGTTTTACGCGTCAATTATTCAATGAAATTAATACTTTTGAAAGATACATTTCAACTGTATTCTGGGAAATCTATGAAGCACGTTCATGTGAAGCAAGAATCATATCAGATACGTATAAAATATCGATAATACTTGTAAGATATATATCTGACACGACAATCAATCTATCTAATCTTTTTCAATCTAAAAGTAGGTAACCTATTTAAAAAGTTCACTACTCGAGTTCAGAACTAAAAGAAAAAATAAATAAATAACGGACCACCCTAGACTAGAATCATCTAATCTCCATCTTTACATTTGAGTCCCGCAATTCATACTTATCCCTCTAATCTTCTTCTTCTTTGCAATATGAGTTACTTTTCTATTACATTTTATTAACTATTGTACTTCAACATCTAAGATATTTTTTTTCTGTATTATATTTCAGTATTTGTATTCTATTTTGTGCTATTGTTATTAACTTATATGCTAAATTTATCTATATCCTAGATTTTTTTTAAAGAAAAAGAAAATGTTTCTTCAACGTAACAGTATCCTCATTTTTTTAGAAGTATATATATATATATATATATGGTCTATCCTTAGACATATTCGTATCTTAGTTTTTTAGAAATTGACGAATCGTCGTATCCGATCGTATCCGTATCGTGTAGCCGTATGTGCTTCATAGTGGAAAATTCATTTCTTGGATATTTCTTTCAAATTGTGGTCTAAAGTCGTCCTTATATTTGGGATATTTTCGACCCATAAATTAGAGTAGAAGGGCAATGATTAACTACAATTAAGTTGCATCTAATCTCATGTTCTCCCTTCTCTTTACATACAAAGAAAAAAAAATTAAGACTTACATTTCACTAAAATGACCATAGGTGACATGACCTTAATCCTGAGTGAGTTGAAAACTCCTGCCTATGAGGGCGGTCCTTTGATTAGTATGGGTGAGGGTGGCCAAACTGTCAAATCAACAAGCCTGCCTTTTTGGGGATTCGTCTGATTGGGGAGTTGGGAACTCAGCTACACAAGACAGAATTCACTCCTTCCCCGAAGCAGGAGTAAGTAGATAAATTGCTTCCTTAAGGGCTGATTCCGAATCTTGAACATAGTTGCCATACCCTCTCTTTGGAAGAGAAGACTCAATCATAGTAAGACTATGACTTATTGTTCATTAGAGGAATCAGTGGTACTTAAGGAGTTAGATGTAACAACAGGGGCAATTTGTGAAGGGTTATTGCACTGTTGATTGGTTATATAGACACAGAAATATATTTGTTGTGAGAAGAGTGCAGCTGTCAGTCTTTAGTGGAGTGACCAACAGTTAACGGATGGTGGATCTCGTGACTAAAGAGTTTAGTCAGTTATTCATGTACCATTAGAGCTTCAAGCTACAGGTCCATGAGGTCCCATTGGTAGCTCAATGGGTTTAAGTTGAGAATCAGATTTTGTTTTTATTTAAAGTGTTCAAATTAACAAGAGAAAATTCAATTATATGTGATATAATTGATATGATGTAATCCAGATACATTAACTTGAGAAATTAATATAAATATGATTTATATTAATTACCATAAAATAGAAAAAGAACTATGGTTTATATGTTTCATTTGAAATATAAAAAAGGATATAATATAATATGATAAGTTGGTTATCAATTTATTTTATAATATATTAATTATATGATAATTAATTATTTTTCTCTAATAATCGATTTGAGTGGGAGCTTATTAGAAGTTTATGGTAGCTGTGAGATAAAAGAAAAATTGTTTTCCAAAATTAGTAGTTGATTCATTTCGGGAAAATCTCACGAAAAAGGCTTAAGTAAAAAGTGTTTTTACTAAGCGATAGCATTGAGAGCATACACGATCGAGCTAAGAGTTGACTATACGATAGTTGCTCGTTCGATCGATGCTACAACATCGAGTAGCAAAATTCGATACGATAGGCTTCTTCTGCTAAATGATTGAGTACATCGTCTATGCGATAGACAGTCTTCATCTCCCACTTACTTGATTGTCTACTCGATCATTTACCTTCTGTCTTCCTCAATCCAAGATCATACAGAGCCCACAACTCCTAGATTCTCAGTCGAGAATACCAAGGTAACCACTTGTGGTGGTGTCTAAATCCATTCAAGGATCGAGTTGGACTCGATTGGGTTTGAGGTGCATCCAGATGTTCGTGGAGGTCGTGTTTTGTTCCTTGCATTTGAGTGCTGCTTTGGACGCATTGGAAATTGGTCGAGGGATACTTGAAGAAGAGTTCTTCAAAGGTAGCGTACTCTATCCCTTATATCTTCTTATAGCATGCTGTAATTTCTATTTATGCATAATCTGTTTTTTTCGTTTAAGACTGTAATTATTGTGTTCATTCTGAATGGGATTTGGAACGATCCACTTCTGGTGCTCATAGAGATCTCTGTTTAGATTTCTTTCAAAGCTCACATTTTTCAAAAAAAAAAAAGGGAAAAAAAATATACAGTGGCTCACCATCGGCTGGTGAAGAGAAAGAAGACTTACCATTGGATTTGGTAACCTTACCAAGATCCGAACACCATCTTCATACCCTACCAAGCAAGATCTGAGCTCCAACATGGTTGTACGATTTCAGACTCAGAAAGACATGAGGATCAACACAAAAGATTGGAGAACCGAAAGAAGCGGCAAGGGGAAACCCTTGTTTGGAGCAAAGAGAGCAAAGATAACCGAAATAAGCGGCAAGATAAAGGGGGAACGAGAGTGGCGTTCGGAACGGCAAGATGAAAGAGGAAGCCAAAAGAAAGGGTTACGAATCTAGAGAAAAACACAAATCTAGATTACCAAACATATCGTAGTCTACGAAGGATTTCTTTAAATCCGACCAAAGAGAATCACAATGGTAGGCAATCAACAGGAAAGGAGAAAAGGAAGCTTCAAAACCCACTAGGAACAACGCCGATTAGGAACAATGATGAAACCCTAAGGAGAAGAGATGGAAGAAAATGGAGCAAAATAATTGAGCGATAATTGGAGTAAGCAAAACGGGAGAAAGTAAAATAATCAACCCACATAATCTCTGCTTAGTGAGATTTGGGCTCCAACTAAAGTAGTTGGAGCCCCAAATGTTGGCCAATTCTAAATAGGGGCCCAAATGCCCCCTTAGAGTATTAGATTGCAATGTTCTAGCATTTAGTATTTGATATTAATATTGTATCATTTTCTATTATGTTAATTAGTTGTAGATAAAAGCTCATTAAGCCCATTTCAATTCTTGTATTTAAGTTTCCTTATCTCATTATTATTATTAAGAAATCCTAATGATATTTCTCCAATATTTTTGCATCTCTTCGTAAAATTATTAATAGTATTAGAGCCCAATCTATGCGGAGACATTTTCTTGAATATTCTTCTTCAATCATCGGCAAAAATGGTCATCGTTATTATGTCTCTACCGTCCATCAAGCTCTAACCAGCGTAATTGATGATGTCACCGTCGTCAGCTTCATGCGTACAAGTAGCTCACTTGGAGAGCGTTTCGCGGTCGTTCCAGCAAAAGAAAGCACTCGGTAAAACCAATTTCTTCTTTTTTAATACCTAAAAACAATTTTTCCATCTTGGTCTTCTTCTAAATCTCTCATATCTCATCTTCTACTTAATTTTGTTTTACCAAAATCTCAGCAAATCCAAAAAAAAAAATAAAAAATCAATGGCTTTATGGCCTCCCTTCAGAATCTCAAAAAAGCATAACCTTCATCAAAATCTCATTCTCTCATACTAAATTATTTTTCTTTATCTTCTTCGCTCTCTTTCAAAAATCGTCAAATCCTAAAATCTTCAAATCTCATTCTCTTAGATCTCATCTTCTTCAGTGAATCTACGACCTCTCTAATGGCAGAATCTTCTTCCCCTTTCTTTCAACCTCTGAAATTCCTTCTTCATCACTTTTCTTACCTTTTTCAAAGCTCCTCATAAATGGCGAACCCAACCATTTTCGACTCCCTTACCCAAACACCACTCCTAAGTTTTGAATCTAAAGCTTCCAGAAAATCTCAGCCTCAATTTCTCTCTCCTTCACATCTCTCTACATCTCTCTACATTCTTCCCCATACATTTTCAATTTCTCAAGCAACTTTTTCTCTTCTCCTCCACATAAAATCAAATCAATAGCATTTAGTATTATTTTAATCAAATCAACTTTCTCTCTCTAATAAAGTTAGAGTATTAGATAGCCATCCATTCATTTTGTATTATGTTAATTACTTGTACGTAAAAATTCATGGGGCCCATTTTAATTCTTGTATTTAAGTTTCCTTTTCTCATCATTATTATTGAGAAATTCTAATGATATTTCTCTGATATTTCGGCATCTCTCTAAAATCATTAAAGAAACAAAGAGAGAAGAATAATAATAGTTACGAAAATTTATTTCAAATAAAAAAAATTACCAACAAAAATTCATTACAATTTAATTTAATTGTATAGGGAGATATTACAGCCTTGCTAATCGTTTAATACATATATACGGCCACCACAGACAGAAAAAAAATCATCGTCAACAGGCAGAGACACCGCCGCCTCCACCACCGCCTCCGCCGGCACCTCCACAATCGTGTCCTCCACCTCCAAAATGACCTGCTGCGTGGTGACCGCCGGCATCTCCATGGTGATGATGGAATCCTCCACCATGACCAGCTCCGCTGAAATAAGCACGTCCTCCGCCGCTGGAACTGCCACCAGCTGTCCAGCAAAGTAAACTCAACACCGTTAAAACTACACAAACGGAAACAAAAACCACTGGGATTATAATAAACGGTTCAACCATTGTTTTTAGAATATAATTTCCCTTTTTTTCCTATGATATCCTGAAAGTTTGATTTTATGTGTATAAATACGGATTTCCTTCCATTTATTTATAACAAACGAAATGCAACCCGATTGGTTCAACACGTTTCAATTATTTGAATTTTACACGTAAATGAAATATTGATTTGTCAAACATTCAACCATTGGATATTTTCTGAAAGTTTGAATAATAGTACTTTTCTTATAAAACATTGCATTCCCGTTGTGACAAATCATAAAAAGTTTGACAGATTATAAACAGTTGCAATATGCAACATTTATGAAGATGTCACAAAATTATAATATTTTATTGTTCACTGCATCATTATGCCACCTTTTTGGTGGAAAGACAATATGAAAAATAAAATGTCTGAGCCCGGGTTCGAACCGGGGACCTCTAGTGTGTGAGACTAGCGTGATAACCAACTACACCACCCAGACAATTTCTGACTACAATAAAATTTAATATTAAATATTTTGAGTTTACATTTTTTGTTAAAAAATGATGGGGAAAAAAATGAAATGCTATTATTAGAAGTGCTTGGAAGTAGAATGATGTCTAGTTGAATATGGAAAACAGAAATGGAATCGTTTTCAACTTGGCAGGCAGAGAGAGATCACTAAAAATAGGAAAAGTACAACTAAGCAAATAAAACCACATTCTTCAATGAATTATTTACAGTGTCCAGATGGGAAAGACAGAAACAATTTATATAAAGCTGTGAGAGAAAAAGAAGAATTAAGAGCGATACAGAAGAAGAAAGGAAAAAAAGAGGGGGAAATTTTATGGACAATGAGAACCGTCATTCTTCTTCAGATGCTCCTCGGAAAAAAACAGCTCGCGGTGGATGGAGAGCCGTGAGATTCATACTTGGTAAGTTTTTGTGAATGAAATCTTGTTATTTGCTCTTGGTTTGTTGATTTTTGGTAGTTTTAATTTGTAGGGAATGAAACGTTCGAGAAACTGGCATCGATGAGCTTGATTGGTAATTTGGTATTGTATTTGCACACAATGTATAATTTGGACAATGTAGCTTCGGCTTATGTGTTTCAAATCTGGGGTGGTACCACCAATTTTGCTCCCCTTGCTGGCGCTTTTCTTGCCGATGCTTATTTGGGAAGGTTTTACACTCTCCTCTTTGGCTCCATTGCCTCTTTTCTGGTACTCTTCCATTATATACCTTCTTACCATTCACATGTTTCATAGTGATTTTGAAATTGATCGAATTACTGAAGTTTGTGTATCACATCCGAACTGTGGGTCAGAAATTAATGTCTGCCAGGTGTTTTGGTGCAAAAATATGGACAAATTGAGTTAATGGCAAAAGACTCATTGGAATAAACCTACCCCCAATTTACCTGAAATTTTAATTATTGGGTAATTCTAATTCTCATATTCCTGGGAATATATAAATCGCCAGCTTCTCCGTTTCTAATTAGTTTAAAAGATTTCTAAAACTTTCTGAATTGTCATCTAGTTCAAACATTTGGAAAGTTAGGTAACCATTTGATATTTTATTTTTGTTTCTAAAAATTAAATCTATTATGATTTGTATCTTTCTTAAAATTCTTAGTCAAATTTCAAAAACAAAAACTACTTTTTTTTAATTCTCAAAATTTTGTTTGGGTTTTTAAACTATTGATATGGAGGTGGAGGTAGTGTTCATTTTCAAAAATAAAAACAAAAAATCAAAATGGTTAACAAACGAGATCAAAATTATTTAAGTATGGTTTGATAAGTATTTTGCTTTTTTTTTTTCTTTTTTTTTTTTTTTTTTGAAAATTACCAAAATTTTAAAAGTAAAAGAAAGAGGCTTTAAATACTTGTTTTTGAAAATTTGAATTTAGCTATGAGAATTAAACTCTTCTACTCAAGAAATATGAGATTAAATTTTCAAAACATAAACAGAAAAAAAAACGAAATGGGTTAACAAATATGGCCTTAAGGATTTGGTAAGTTGATTTTAGGTATGTTCATGTGCAAAATCAAACAAAAGAGTCCTATTCAAAACAGTACCCAATTAAGTTTAAGAATCTATACTGATAAATTGATAAAGAAAACAATATTTTGAAGAACCTGTTAAATTTGTTTTCTTTTCAATATAACAATAAATAGACAAAGAACTCTCAAATCAAAGTTAATTAAGGAGTTGTCAATTCTCTAAAACAAAACAAGAAGCCTTATAAATATTGTTATGGTCTAAATGTTGTGATATATTGATTGAATATAGGGCATGGGAGTGCTGTCACTAGGCGCAGGCTTGCCTCAAATGAGACCTCCACCCTGCATCAGTGGTGAATCCAGTTGCCCACAACCTCAACCATGGCAACTCGGCTTCCTCTACCTCGGCCTCGGACTAATCGTCGTCGGAGCCGGAGGTATACGGCCTTGCAACATCTCCTTCGGCGCCGACCAATTCGACACCAACACTGAAAAGGGCAGAGCCAAACTCGAAAGCTTCTTAAACTGGTGGTACTTGCTCTTCTCCATCGCCCTTGTCATAGCACTAACCATCGTCGTATATGTCCAAACCAACATCAGTTGGACCCTCGGCTTCGCCATTCCGACTGCCTGCTTCGTCGTATCGATCCTCATCTTCCTCTCTGGCCGTCGTTTTTACGTCTGCAAAGCACCACAAGGCAGTGTCTTTTCAGACTTAGCAAAAGTCGTCGTAGCGATGTTCCGAAAGCGAAAAATCCCAAAACCAAATCAAATTGATCACTTACATAACCCTCCAATGAATTCATGTAAGTTAGCTCACACAGACAGGTTTTTGGTATTTGACAAAGCGGCTACAGTGGTTGATTCCTCCATTGAATTAGACGAAGAAGGGAAATCAAAGGACGAATGGAGATTATGTAGTGTTCATCAAGTTGAACAATTTAAATGCGTAGTTGGGATTATCCCTGTTTGGTTAGCTGGAATTGCATGCTTTATCTCAATGCAACAAATGGGTTCATTTGGGATTTTACAAGCCATTCAAATGAACAGATTTATAGGACCTCATTTCCAAATCCCACCAGCTTGGATGAGTTTAACTCCCATGATTGCTCTATCAATTTGGATTTACATTTACGAGAAATACGTCGAATTCATGAAGAAAAAAACCCATAGCAACAAACGTTTCTCCATGAAAACAAGAATTGAAATTGGGATTGTGATGTCGGTTCTATGTATGGTGGTAGCTGGACTTCTGGAGAAGCTCCGCCGTGATGCGGCAGTCGAGAATAAGTCGTTTGTATCGCCGTTACATGTTTGGATGTTAATACCAGAGTTTGCTCTGTCTGGATTAACAGAGGCATTTGCTGCGATTGCGGTGATGGAGCTTTTGACGACGCATTTGCCGGAGAGCCTGAGGACAGTGGCCGGAGCGATATTTTTCTTGAGTTTGTCGTTGGCGAGTTACTTGAGCTCTGTTTTGATGGGGATAGTGAGCAAAATAGGGAGAATGGAAGCAGGAGAAATGCAATGGCTTGGAGGAAATGATTTGAATAAAAATAGGCTCGATTATTTCTTCTATGTAGTTGGTGGGATTGCAGCTTTGAATTTCTTCTACTTTCGATTCTTTGCTGCTGGGTTTTTACCAAGCCCCGATGTTGATCCGCGGCAGAAGGCACATCAAAGGCAGTTAGAGGACGCAGAATTGGGTCGTAGATAATACACAATAACCATTATCATTTGGGATATAATATATATACATATATGATTCTTTCATTCAATCATTAAAATTCTCTTCTTCTTCTTTTTTTCTTTTTTCTTTTTTGGTTTGTGGGTGTTTTCATTTTCTAGAAATATATGCATTTAGGTGTTTCATAGACTATATATTCATATTTTTTTTTTTAACATCCAAGAATAAACAGCTTTATAAAATTAATTATATTTAGGTTTCTTCATTTTTATACTGTGTAGAGTTTAATGTATTTTGATGGTTCAAAATCTAAAGTGAATTTTTTCAATTTATATTAAAATATATATATAACACGAATTGATATTCTCTTTCAATTTTTTTTTTTTTAGTTTGATAAGTGTAATTGCAATTGGTAGCATTTTTAGGAATAATAATTCAGTGTATAACATCATTTTAAAAAATTGCAAATATAGATAAGTCTATCAACGATCGTTGATAGACTCCTTTGGACCTAATGTCTATATTTGCAACTGTCTCTTTTGATAATGTATAAAGTATAATCTACTAAAAGAAATATTATCAATAGTAAAAAATTAGAGTGGATCTAACATAGAATGCAAATGTCAAGCATGATGTTATAATATGATAACTTCGGCACCTAATGACCTCGTCATTCTCTTGCAATTGGATTCTTTCAGCATCAAAAAGGAAAGTGTAATTTATTGGTATAGGTAACAACTTTCAATTCTTTTAAACTTTTTTTACTATACTTTCATGTCCTCAAGGTCCTTCTCATTTGGAAGTAATCTTGGTTCATTCAAGTTTTGACGGTGCCGCACAAAGCCCTCCTCTCTTCCTTCACAAGTTTCCTCCTTTGTGTGAAGAGCAACATCGTCGTCTGTGTCATTCTATCGCTCAATTACAGACTACCACTAGCCATTCCGCCACACTCTCGACTACCTCATGCTATCGTTTGTGTTAAGACTGCCATGGATTTTCATCCCTCATTCATTCTCTCTTTTTTTCTTGATATCTTTTTCGCTGCTATTTACCATATATGATCGCTACTGTCGTTTTGTGGTTGTAAGAGTAGTCAGCCAACAGTATTTAAGTGAGTATAGGGTTGTTTTGTGAGTTTTTGTTGAAGTTTTAGATTTTTGTGATATAATTGGCTTCAATTAAATTAAGGACTGTTTTGGAGTTTGATGGAAGTTTTAGCTGCCATCAAGAAAAAAGTGTTTAACAACATTTGATTGAATGTAATGCAACAATATAGTGTATTTGCATAATAGTACGGTGTATTTGCACTTTTCTGGGTTTGTTTTAGTTTGTAATATTTGATTTTATCAATTTTAGTGTATAGGGATAGTTTGGATATTTGCTAATTAGTATTTTTTTTTTTCATTCATTTTACTATTTTTACGATTTTAAGTTTATTTTGCTATTTTTTCAAGGAAACCTTAAAATTTACTACTTGTCTTGTTAGTCCGTGAAAAATTGGATGAAAATTGATTAGACTGATAGAAAGGAAGAAAAACAAAAAATGAAGAAATTTTGGAAAATTGAGGTACTTTCCATTGAAATTTCTTATTGGCTGGCTCAAGGGTGAGTGATTGTTTAGCTTCGCACGTGTTGAGCCTCAAATTGAAGTTAGAAATCCAAGAGAAAAGTTTGATTCCCAAATTTTTGTGGTAACGACCGTTTACTGTTAAAACTGACCATTTTGAACTTAGATGACCTAAGGTAATTCGATCTTAATCCTGAGCTAACTATGAACACCTCTTTATTCGAGATTATCCTTTGATCTGCATAGATGAGAGTAGTTTATCAGCACTACTCAATAAGCCTCACATTTTAGAGATAATACCGGATAGATAGTTGGGGACATAGTCCTACAAGATGGAATTCACTCCTACCCAATATAGGGTTAGCAAATAGGTTGAGTTGGAGTATAAACCAATTGTTCAATAGATGATCAGCAGGAACTTAAAGAGTAAGATGTATTTATAGAGGTAAAAGGGTAATTTTGACCTAGCAGTAAATAAGAACGACCTATGAATGATCAACTTATTGATTATGGTTAGATCAAGTGGACAAAAATATATCTTAATGAGGAGAGTGCAACTATCGAGCTAAAGTGGTGTGTCTCGTAGGTAACGAATATTGATTAATTCGGTATAAAAAGTTTGACCAATTAATCTCAAATCGTTGGAGCTCATAATCTGTAGGTCAAGGTCCCTCTACTAGCTTAGTAAAATATTACACCTTGGATTAGTTAATTGAGCACATTCGAAACGTTCAAATTCAAAATTAGGGTTTAGAATTTGAAAGGTTTAAATTCAATTTAGTGTTTGGATAATTATATTCGATATAGTTAAACGTTTAAATTTATCAAAATTAAACGTAATTGGAGAGATCAAAATATTTATATATTGATTACATGAACAGGATTCATGTTTGAAATCAGGTGTTTTATTAATTTAATATTTTATATTAAATTATTAATTAATTATGTTTAATTAATTTTTTAAAATCAAATTAATTTCATTTTTCAAAATTCAATTTCAAGAATTGAATTTGTTTTATTGATTTGAATTAAATCAATAAAAATTGAAAATTAATTATTCAATAGTGGGATTATCCAACATTTGAAGTTCTTAGTGGATTAATCCATATTTTAACACCTTGCCCACTTACTAAGTGCTAATTAAAGTGTCAATTAGTTGGATATGTGAGTGCTTGTATGAATAAACTTGATAAATACTGCATTTTTCTGATTTTTCAAGTTCACGCAATTGATTTTCTGTAGAAATTTATGAACTTCTGAAAACTCTCTCCTTCTTGCACCTAATTGAGCTTAATTTTGATTTTCCACCGCTCAATCCAAGGCTGAGGATAGTAGAGAAGATCCTTTTGGTGGTCTACTGGTGATTTGGAGATTCAATTTCAAGGAGAGAGCAAGGAACAAGAAAGAATCTACAAAGGTTGTACATTTTGAAACCTTCATCTTGAAAAACTGTTTTTAAGCATACTTTATACTCACATTAAATGTAATTAAAGTATTTAATATTTCTATTTGCTTCCGTTTGTTGCATATTTACTCTACAATTGGTATCAGAGCATGATTTACGCACTCAATTAATATTAATTTGAGTATGGTGGGTGAATTATTTCTTGAGATCCATGTTGGTTGACTAATATGGTGTTTATTCAATTTTGGCATTAGATTACTCTTTGATTCCATAGTTAAATTTGCAATTGACTATTGGTTGATGAGCCTTAATGTGTGCATGAGAGTCTGTAATTTTATTGGAGTCAATAAAGTTGAAATTAGGTTGTAATTGGAGATTGAAGCAAGCAAGTTCATCTGTTTTTTCTAGAAGCTGAAGCTATTGTTAGACAACGTTGCAACGCAGTCCTTGTAGCATTGCAATGTTGTTCTTCATTAGCCCAAGGTGTTACAATGTTAGGATGGAAAGTAGCAACACTGCTCATCCCAACCCAAAAACGTGCGCATTCGTGAATCGATTCGCGGAAGAGGGCCAGTTCGATCGGTTAATCAACCTAGAGGTCCGGTTCAGCTCATTTTGGATCGATTTAGCCTCAATTGGAGTCTTTGAAGGGTCGATCCGTGCAGTTCGGGTCAGATCGAGCAGTCTAGATTCAAATTAAAGCTCATTTTGAATTATTTTTGTAATAAATTAGTTTATTTACTTGCTTAGGATGCCAAAGTTGAACCATATCAGTGTTGTTTTAAAAATTTATGCATGTGATATATGTTATATTTAAACTAAACATGTATGTGCATATTGTATGCCATGTAAACTTAAAATTCCATCATAAGAAAGCATGTATCATGCATTATAATACGTTATAAATTAGTTATAATATATAGTATGCATGATTAGGGTTTCATAAGTTTAATATAATTGTTATATTAATGTATGGAATGCCTGAAATGCATGTTATAGCATGTCTACAATTTTATAAGAGTTATAAAATGAATTAAATATTTAAAATCTATAACAAAGATAAGTTGCATGCTCACTTAGGATTCAATGACAACTTGTTTTAATAGTTAAAATATGTCATTATCTTATAATATACAGTTACAAACTCAATCGGTCTATAATCCTGTCTAACGCTGGAGGTATTTAAGTTGACGGTTTACGTAACACCTGCTACCTGGGGATTATAGCCGAAATACTGAGTATTGTTAACCGATTCTATGAGCCTGTGTGAGTGATATGAGGTAATAAAATGGTTTTCTCACTTAGACATCATAGGTTAAAATCCAAATATAGACGTTATACGTGGATAAAACCGTATAGACTTAGGGTGTTTAATTAACCAAAATATACCTAAGTATAATTATACCCAGAACATTTAGAACATTTTAGTGGGAGATTAATAGTATATACGATATATTATTTTTAGCTCTTGAATCCCTAAGAGTTTATACCGTGAGATCCATGCTCGGCTTCGTGTCGCTTTTTCGCAACTACTCCATTCAGAAAGTGTTTGAATGGGTCGATAACAAGGTGAATAGAGAGAGTAGTTCATAATAAGTGGGTGCCAGAAATATGTCAGCATATCCTACGGTTTCTTCCATTAGTTTGAATTGTGAGACTCTTATGTTGCATCTGCTGTCGTTTTTAGGTGGCATTAGCTAGTCGTTTTCAACGATGATTCCCTCGAAGAATTCTAACATGAGATTGAAGGATCCCAATGAAGGGTCTCTGAGCAAACGCAACAGATCGTCTCAAATCCCATTTTACAAAATTCGATTTTACAAAAATAAAAAAATAAAAAAATTATGCATTTAATTCAAAAGTACATCATGCATATAATATGAAATTACTGAAAAATAAATTTGGGTTTCAGAAACTTTTACCTTTAAAGACGTTCTTCAAAAGAAATCCCACTTCTCTATGCAAATCACGAACAACCTGAAATATTGGTGAGGGAAGAGAGAATTGAAAGGAAGTGATGAAAGAAGATTAGAATTTTGTTTTCATAGAACTGTTCTGTGCATAGTCTCATTTCTTTCTCTTTTTGCAGGAAGAAGAAGAAGAAAATTCATTCATCACTCCCTCTATCGACCACCCACATAATACATGGGTGGAGAGAAAATTGGGGACGGAAGTTAACTCCTTCCCAATAATTCAAAAAACAAAAATAATTAATTTTAAAAGATAATAATAATATAAATTTTAATTAATTAATATAATATATATTTATAATAACTAATTTATTATACATATATACATAATTATATGATATACGACATATGACATATAACATATAGTTTTTATATTGTATCAAATACAATATAGCCTATAGTTTCTATTTTGTCTCAACAATGGCTTTTAATATAAATCATATTTACATTAAATTTGATTATACGAATCCAATTCATATATTTAATATTTGAATCATATTCAAATATTTATTCCCTCTCATAAATAGTTAATATTATAATGTATTAAATACATTATAGTAATTATATCATATATAATTAAAATTTAATTATCATATATAATTAATGCTCTCAATTAATTTGAACAATTTAAATTAATCCAAAAACTGATTCTCATTTAATCCCGTTGAGCTACCGAGGGGACCTTATGGACCTGTAGCTTGAAGTTCCAACGGTACATAAATAACTAATTAAACTCTTTAATTAAATTATTCACCATCCGTTAACTATCGGGCACTCTATTAAAGAACAACGGCTGCACTCTTCGCACTACAAATATATTTTTATGTCCATTGGATATAACCAATCAATAGTACGATAACCCTTCATAAATTGCTTGTAAGTATAGTTGGGCCAAAATTACCGTTTTGCTCCTATAGTTACTTCCAACTCCTTATGTACCACTGATCCCTCTAATGAACAATAAATCATAGTCCAACTATGATCAAACCCCTCTCGGGCCAGGAGAGGGTGTGGCACCACATTGTTCAAGCCCCAAAGTCAACTACACCCTCTCCTGGCCCGAGAGGGTTTGATCATAGTTGGACTATAATTTATTGTTTATTAGAGGGATCAGTGGTATTTAAAGAGTTAGATGTAACTACAAAGGCAAAACGGTAATTTGGCCTAGCTGTACTTACGAGCAATTTGTAATGAGTTATCGTACTGTTGATTGGTTATATCCAATGGACACAGAAATATATTTGTAGTGCGAAGAGTGTAGCTGTCGTTCTTTAATGGAGTGCCTGATAGTTAACAGATGGTAGATAATGCGATTAAAGAGTTTGATCAATTATTCACGTATCATTGGAGCTTCAAGCTACAGGTCTATAAGGTCCCCTTGGTAGCTCAAAGGATTTAAATTGAGAACAGTTTTTGGGTTAATTTGAAATGTTCAAACTAATATGAGGGAATTTAATTATATATGGTATAATTCAATTAATTCAATTATATATGATATAATTAAAATAATGTATTTGATACATTACAGTTTGATTGGAGGAACAAATATTTGAATCTGGTTCAAATATATTTTTTATAAATAAGATTCATAGTTGTTAAATTTAATATAAATATATTTATATTAAATGCTATAAAATAGAGAAAAAGAACTATGATTTATATATTGTATAGATGTAATATTAAAACTATAGGTTATAAATATAATATGATAAGTTGGTTATCATATTTATTTATAATTAATAATTATTTGATAATTAAACTATTTTTCTCTCCAACCACCCTTAGTGGGAAGTTAATTGGTTTTTATGGCAATTTGGGATAAATGAAATATGATTTTATTGTTCCAAGTGGTTGAGTTACACGATTTGAGAGATTCTACACGACAACCTTGAAAGCCTATCTGATAGCCTCAGTTCCCTAAACGATCAAGAGTTTTTTCTATGCAATAGAGAGTTTGCCTCCTCGATCGTCTTCCTCCTCCAACTCTAAACTCCCCTCTAACCAAAATTAGACAGAGCCCACCACTCCTGGATTCTCACATCGAGAATACCAAAGCCACTAAATAGTAATGTCTCCTTTTGGTTTGAGTTTGCGTTGTTGTTGTTCGTTTGGAGTGTTCGTGACTTGTTCGATGCATTCATAAACGAGTTAGTTCGAGGGATTTACTTAAAGAATAGTACTTCAAAGGTATAATTTATAATCTTGTTTATTATTAAAAAAAACGTGTTGTAATTTATGTTTTATGCATAATCTGTTTATTTTACTGTAAATGTTTGTTTTCAATTGAAACGGGATTTGGACGATCCATTTCTGCTCAAATGTTCTCTGAAATATGAGTTCCTTCAATTGGTATCAGAGCCAAGTTAGCATCATTCTGGAGTCGTTACCAAAAAGCTTCCTTCACTTTGTTAGCAATGTTGTTCTGAATAGGGTTGACTACAACCTTACAACTCTACTCAGTGAGTTGCAGACTTTTCAATCTTTGCTAAAAAGCAAGGAGAAGAAAGTTGGTGAGGCAAATGTTGCTTCATCTTCTAAAAAGTTCCATAAAGGTTCGACCTTTGGAACTAGGTCTGCATCTTTTGCCTCCGGCACTAAGAGGAAAGTGTTTCCATTCCAACCAGGACAGGCACTGGAAGTGAAACTGCCCAAAATATTTGGTTGAGAAGAAGAATGCCAAACAAGGTAAATGTGATTTACTAGTTTCGGAAACTTGTTTAGTGGAGAATGATGATTCTGCCCTGATTATCGTCTCTGGGGCCACTAACCATGTTTGTTCTTCACTTCAAGGAATTAGTTCCTAGCGGCAGATTGGTGCTGATAAGATGACAATGCGAGTCGGAACCAGGCACATCATCTTAACTATTGGCAGTAGGAGGTCTCCGATTGACTTTGCAGAATAAGTTTATCATTTTGAATGAAGTATATGTAGTTCCCGAGTTAAGAAGGAACTTTATTTCTGTAAAGTCTTTGCTCGAATGTAATTATCAACTTTTTTTTTTTAATAAAGTGTTTGTTTCGAAAAATGGTGTTGATATATGTTCAACTCAACTGGAAAGTAATTTGTATGTACTAAGGCCATTAGCAACAAATGCTCTCCATAACATAGAGATATTTAAAACTGTCATAACTCAAAATAAATGACTTAAAATTTCTCTTAAAGAAACCATCCAACTTTGGCACCTAAGGTTAGGACACATAAATCTCAATAGGATTGAGAGATTGGTGAAGAATGGACTTTTAAGCGAGTTAGAAGAAAATTCTTTACTAGTGTATGAGTCATGCTTTGAAGGCAAAATGACTAAAAGACCTTTTACTGGAAAAGGTTATAGGGCCAAAGAGCCTCTAGAGCTAGTGCATTCAGACTTTTGTGGTTCGATGAATGTGCGAGCTAGGGGAGGTTATGAATACTTCATCACTTTAACTGATGATTATTCAAGGTATGGATACGTTTATTTAATGCAACATAAGTCTGAGCCCTTTGAAAAGTTCAAAGAGTTCAAGGCTAAAGTTGAAAACGCATTAAGTAAAATGTTTAAAACACTTCGATATGATCGAGGTGGAGAGTTTTTGGATTCTGATTTCCAGAACTATATGATAGAACATGGAATAGTTCCCTAACTCTCACCACCTAGTACACCACAGCAGAATGGTGTATCAGAGAGGAGAAATCGAACCTTGTTGAACATGGTTCGATCGATGATGAGTTACGCTTCCCTACCTGACTCGTTTTAGGGTTTTGCAGTAGAGACTGCAACTTATATCCTGAACTATGTTCCCTTCAAGAGTGTTACTAGAACACCTTTGGAGTTATGGAATGATCGTAAAGCTAGTTTTCATCATTTCCATATCTAGGGTTGCTCAACACATGTGCTTGAGGCTAATCCTAAGAAACTAGAACCACATTCAAGGTTATGCCTATTTGTAGGCTACCCCAAGGGAATGAGAGGAGGTTATTTTTATGATCCTAAGAAAACAAAATGTTTCTATCGACAAATGCTACTTTTCTTGAAGAGGATTATATAGGGGAGCACAGACTTAGAAGCAAAATCGTGTTGAATGAGATTTCCAAAGAAACTACTGGATCTTCAACAAGAGTTGTTGAAGAACCTATTACCTCAACAAGAGTTGTTGAAGTAGGTTCATCTAGTAGGTCAAATCCACCTCAAGTGTTGAGGGAACCTCGACGTAGTGGAAGGGTAACGAACCCACCTATTCGCTATGTGGGTTTGATTGAAATCTTGACTATGGTTGCTGATGGCAAGGTTAAGGATCCTTTGTTTTACAAGAAGGCAATGGAGGATGTTGACAGAGATGAATGGATCAAAGTCATGGATCTCGAAATGGAGTCTATGTATTTTAATTCAGTTTGGGATCTTCTAGATCAACCTGATGAGGTTAAACCTATAGGTTATAAATGGATATACAAGAGGAAACGGGGTGTTGATAGGAAGGTGCAAACTTTCAAGGCTAAACTGGTGGCAAACGGTTATACCCAGGTAGAGGGAGTCAACTATGAGGAGACTTTCTCGCCTGTTGACATGCTGAAGTCTATCCGGATCCTTCTATCCATTGCCTTATATTATGACTATGAGATATGTCAAATGGATGTCAAGACTGCTTTTCTGAATGGCAATCTTGAGGATACCATTTATATGGTGCAACCGGAGGGATTCATAGTCCAAGGTCAAAAGTAAAAGGTTTGCAAGCTGAATTGGTCCATTTATAGACTGAAACAAGCATCTCGATCTTGGAACATAATACTACGATCAGATCGTATAGCTTTGATCAGAACATTGATGAGCCTTGTGTCTACAAGAAAATCATCAACAGTTTAGTAATTTTCCTAGTATTGCATGTAGATGATATCCTACTCATTGGAAATGAAGTAGGCTTACTGACTACAGTTAAGAACTTGCTAACGACTCAATTCCAAATGAAAGATTTGGGAATGGCTCAGTTTGTTCTTGGTATTAAGATCTTTCAGGATTGAAAGAACAAAATGCTAGCACTGTCTCAAGTATCGTATATTAACAAGATGTTGATCAAACATTCGATGCAGAACTCCAAGAGGGGCCTATTTCCTTTCAGGCATGGAGTTACTTTGTCTAAGGAACAGTGTCCTAAGACACCTCAAGAAGTTGAGGAAATAGGACGGTCTCCTATGCATCTGTCGTGGGCAGTTTGATGTATGCGATGTTATGTACTAGACCTAATATCCGTATGCAACAGGGGAAGTCAATAGATATCAGTCCAATTCAGGACATGATTACTGGACAACCGTCAAGAACATCTTCAAGTATCTACGAAGAACGAGGGACTACATGCTTTTGTATAGTTCTAAGGATTTGATCCTTAAAGGATACACGGACTCTGATTATCAGATTGATAGGGATTCTCGGAAATCAACTTCAGGATCAGTGTTCACACTTGATAGAGGGGCTGTAGTATGGCGAAGCACCAAGTAGGGGTGCATCGCGGTCTCCACCATGGAGGCCGAGTATGTAACTACTTGTGAAGTTGCTAAGAAGGTCATTTGGCTCAGGAAATTCCTGACTGATTTGGAAGTTGTTCCAGATATGTCAAAGCCCATCACACTTTATTGTGATAATAGTGGTGTTGTGGCTAATTCTCGCGAGCTCATGAGTCATAAGCGCTACAAGCACAATGAGCAAAAACACCATCTCAGCCGAGATATTGTGCATCGAGGGGACATGATTGTCACGAAGATAGCTTCGGAGTACAACGTTATTGATTCGTTTACGAAGGCCCTCACAACTATAATGTTTGAGGGTCACTTGCAGAGTATGGGTCTATAGAACAGACAACGGCTGGACTAGGGCAAGCGGGAGATCTTGTACTGGGCGTATTGTGCCCTGGTTTACTGTTTTGTGTACTTGTAATTTGATTATCTTGTACACTCCACTACCTTTAGGACAAGTGGGAGATTGTTGGGGTTGATGCCTTAAATCTAGTATAATTCTATAGTTTGTAAACATTGTATATTTAATATTTTATTCACTTCTGTTTATGAAATATAAAATATTTTAGTTGCATTAATCACAAATCAATAAACTAACGTCCATGGTTATCATTGTAACTTAACACATGTATGTGGAGACATACAGATGGATCATGTTTAAGTGATAACCTAAATGGTTTGTAATATATGGATAAGGCAGGGTACCTTATCCTTGTGACACTACGAGTGGCCCGCTTTGTAGGTGTTACAAATGTTGTAAAGTGTTACAAATGATGTGATCATGATCATTCATGTATTAGACATGCGAGCCGAGATATTCTATACAAAGAAGTTTGTATAAAACCGAACCACAAAATATTTAGTCTCATTATATAACGTCGTTCATAATAGAGACTTTCATTTCACTAAAATGATCATAATTATTATCATATTTATTTATAATGATTAATTATGTGATAATTAAACCCTTTTTCTCTCCAACCACCCTTAGTGGGAAGTTAATCAGTTTTTATGGCAATTTTGGATAAATGAAATATGATTTTATTGTTCCAAGTGGTTGAGTTACACGATTTGAGAGATTCTACACAACAATCTTGAGAACCTATGCGATGGCCTCAGTTCCCTAAACGATCAAGAGTTTTTTCTATGCGATAGAGAGTTTGCCTCCTCGATTGTTTTCCTCCTTCAACTCCAAACTCCCCTCTAACCAAAATTAGCCAGAGCCCACCACTCTTGGATTCTCACATCGAGAATACCAAGGTGACTAAGTGGTAGTGTCTCCTTTTGATTCGAGTTTGCATTGTCGTTGTTCGTTTGGAGTGTTCGTGACTTGTTCAACGCGTTCGTGAATGAGTTAGTTCGAGGGATTTACTTGAAGAATAGTTCTTCAAAGGTATAATTTATAAACTCTTGTTTATTATTTAAAGATATGCAGTAATTTATGTTTTATGCATAATCTATTTATTTTACTGTAAATGTTTGTATTCAATCGAAACGAGATTTGGACGATCTACTTCCGTTCAAAGGTTCTCTAAAATATGAGTTCCTTCACTTTTGTGTCTCCACAAAAAGTTTAAGTACTCATGTAATAGTCATGGATCTTTTAGTTTATTAGATTTATTTCTAAAACGAAAAAGCAATTCATATATTCAATAACAACTTTATTGAATTTTTAGAATAAGTCTAATGTTTACTAACCACAAGTTTTAGGACACAAAACTCAACATCGAGCCCCTTGTTCAAGATCTGAGATTCAAGGGAACAACCTCTTTACTATCCCTAATAGCGAGTAGGAGTGAATTCCATATTATACTCTATATCCCCAACTATCTAACCAGTCTTATCCTTGGAATGAGAGGATTATTAAGCCAACGTTGTTGAGCCAACTCCCACTCATGAAAATCTAAGGATAATCCCGAATAAATAGGAGTTCATAGTTAGCTCAGGATTCACGTTAAGTTACCTAGGTCATCGCTTTGAAATAGTCAGCCTTAAACAGTAAATAACATTATAAAGTAAGAGTGACTTATTTCTTTGTCCGAGTAAGAGTGACTTATTTCTTTGTCCGAGTAAGAGTGACTTATTTCTTTGTCCGATCTTATACAAACTCTTTGTATAGGACGCCCCCACTTGCATGCCTACACATGAATGAAGTAGGATCACTTTGTTTGTAGCACTTTACAACAATTGTAACATTTACAAAGTGGACCGCATCCGATAGTGCTACCAGAATAAAGTATCATACCTTATTCGTATACCACATATCATTTTGGCTATTTACTCAAACTTGATCCATTTTATGTCTCTACATAAAGTCCAAATATTCATGAAATAACCATGGATCTTAGTTTATTAGATTTAGTAAGTGCAATTTACATATTTAACAATAGTTTTATTGAATAGATATCAGTAACATCTTTGTTGCAAATATAATATGTTTTTACAAACTGTGAGTTTTATGATATACAACCTAACAATTATTTCTTTCATTTTTAATTACAAATGTACAATAGGTCAGGGAGATTCAACCTAAAACTCATTAATACTTAGTTTAATATACTCATTTTGACAATTTGGCCATGTTTGGAATAATTAGAGAAAAGGTGTTTTTTTTTTTAAAAAAAGATTTTTATATATTTTTTAAACACTTAAATAACTAATCATTTTCAATCGTGTATCAATAGTATATCAAGAGTATCAAGTATCTATCAATAGTGTATCAAATATGTATAAGAAGTATATCAAGTATATCAGACATATACTAGTAGTATATCAAAATATCAAGTGTATAGCAGTAATGTATCAAGTGTATCACATGGGTTAAGCTTATTTTTTTTACTATTTATGCAAAAGTAATAAGTCTAGGTTATGGATTTAATTTTTTAAACTTATTTTGCCGAATCTGTAAAAAGCCCCCAAAAAATTTAATAACATAATTTCTAGATTCTAAAAAAACATAATTTATAATTGTAATATATCTTGTGAAAAATATGTAAGATATAAAAATAATTTAATTGAAAAAAATAATTTTTTTAGAGCACTTAAAAAACCGATATAATTGCCAAGAAAGAAGCATTTAAATGAGCCAAAAGGGATATTTCCAGGGAAAAAGAAAAAGTCAAGGGGGGAAAGCCATTCATATAGCTTTTATTTTATTTATCTTTCTTTATCTTTTTTGTTTGTTTGTTTGTTTCTTTTTTTTTCTAGTTTGCAAATAAAACGATATTCCAAGACATCATTATCAAAGAATTTGTTTATTTTAAATATAAACGATACAGCTAAGAAATTAAAATAATATATTTTATAAAATAAATACTATTTTCATATTGCAAACTTTGGAGAAAAAAATATGTAGTGTAAACTTTTGTTATTGTTTTTTCTTAAATTAAGTCAAGTCAATAATTAACTTTTACTTCATCTAAAATGAAATAACTAACTTCTAATTGATCCATTTTCAGTCAAAATTTATTTCCATCTCCGAATATTTCTTCCTTTTCTTTGAACTAACACTACCAAATTAGACCATTTAATATACATTAATTGACATGTGTTGTGCACATATTAAATTGACCCAAAAACAATAAGCTATTATTAATACAGACTTTTTGTTTTTGACATAAAACTGAAACTTTTTTCCAAATCAAATTTCAGAAAAAAAAAAATTAAAACAAAAAACTTAAATTAATCCGGACTAAATTTTGTGATTTTACCGAGAAATTTCGGACCAACCACGGACCCACGTTATTTGTTAAATTAATGACAGAATTCCGAAATCGTCAAATTTGTGATCAATTAGGGGTTGACGTGTGCCCCAAATTAAAGTTAAGACAAATTTCGATGATGCCACGTAGTTTACTATTGAATGGGATAAAATTAACTTGGTCCAATTTAATATTATTATTATTTGGGTTAAAATCTCTAAACGAGACTCAAATGTCAAATCAAACCAAAATCTAATTAATTGGGCCCAAGAATCAAGCCCATAGTCAACCAAGCCCAAGCCCATGAAACCCATTGTGAACTCTATAAATAGAGAAGTCCAAAGGGTTCAACAACCAGCTTAAAGATTATAGTTTATTTTGAAAGCATCAAAATACTATGTATTAAAGATTGTACTCACTTTCTACAAAATTAATATAAATACAAAGTTCAAGCTCCACGAAATAAATTTATCTTGAAATCTCGTGCGAACATACCCAATATATCATCTAATTAATTTTCAAACCTAGTCGATGTGAATCTTAAATTAATATAATTTAGTTAAAAAATACTTTTCATCTCTAAACTTTTATGAAAGTAACATTTAGTTCTCAAATTTTGATTTATAACGATTTATTCTCTGTCCTTTTAATTTTGTAACAATTTAGTCTATGAACTTTAGTATGTAGCAATTTAGTCATTATAGTTAAAAAAACCTATAACAATTTAGTCACAAACGTAAAAAATAATCAAAATCAGATGTCAAATTTTAATGTTTTATGATGTAGACTTTGTATTTTGTAAATATTGAATTTTTAGTTAGTTTTCGATTTATTTAAAACATGAATTAAATCGTTATAAATTTTAAAATACAAAGACTAAATTATTATATAATAAAATGGAGGGATTAAATGATTAAAATTGAAAGTATAAAAATTAAATCGTAAGTTTATGAATTATTTGTTAACCTATAAAAGTTTAGAGATAAAAATAATATATTTAACCATATAATTTAAAACATTTTATTATTTTATTTTATTTTTTTTTAAAAAAGAAAAGTCGGCAGAAATTGATTCGCGTCTTATTTGTCAAAATTTCTAAAACCACCGATAAACCCATGAGGTCAAATGGAAATTTCCAAAGTCCACAACTTTTGTTCTTGTTAGGTTTTCCTTGTTCTAGGGTTTTTCTCCATTCCATTCCACCCTTCACTTTTCTCCTTAATTGTTGATTTCCTTCTCTTTAAGACGGATGTGAGATCAATATCACTCATCATTCTCCCAGCTTCCAGGACGGTTTTTGAAAAACAGCAAATGAATATGGAAGCTCGAGTTGGTGTGGTGGTCGAAGGAGGACAGCAGGCTCTTAATTCTGCTCACGACGGCGGGGCCAGGAAATATTTACACCAACAAGGCCAGAACAAACCCTCGTTGAACCAGCAACCGCAGATTGGCACGGTGCAGCAGCTTCTAGCCGGTGGTATCGCGGGTGCCTTTAGCAAGACATGTACGGCGCCTCTTGCTCGCCTTACTATCCTCTTTCAGGTTCTTTGATTCTTCTTTATCCTCTTTTTATGTCCATTTCGAAAGGGTTTTGTCTATGTTCTTTTTCTGATTAATATGTCAATTAAAAGCAGAAACTTGTGGGGTTGGGGAAATTATTGCCTTGCTCCTTGTTTATGGGTTGACCGGGATTCTTCTTCTTTTATTGTGTATCTTGCTTCTGGTCAGGAATGATTAGGTATTAAAATCTTGTCTTGGCTTGACAGTAGGAATGAATGCTGGGTTTCACTTGATTGATTAACGTGCTTCTCTTGCTCTGACTTTTAATTAATTTAGTTGGATCCAACTTTACCAGGTGCAAGGTATGCACTCTGATATTGCTGCAATGAAGAAAGCCAGCATTTGGCATGAAGCTTCACGTATCATCAATGAGGAGGGATTCCGGGCATTTTGGAAAGGCAATCTGGTCACAATAGCTCACCGCCTACCTTATTCTTCTGTCAATTTCTATGCTTATGAACAATACAAGAAGGTGACCAATGTAATCTATGATATTGTTTGAATAACTTTGTTGGTTAGTGGCAGAGAGCATTTAAATATTTTTATGACTGTCTCCTGTCTTTTTCCCTCCTATTTGCAGTTTCTGCACTCATTGATTAGGGAAAGATACCCGGGCAATGCCAGCGCAGATCTTCTTGTGCATTTTTCTGGTGGTGGTTTGGCTGGAATAACTGCTGCCTCTGTTACGTACCCACTGGACCTTGTTAGGACCAGACTTGCAGCACAGGTAAATTATTGCTAATGTTGCTAATAGAAATTTCAATGAAAGGAGGAAATCCTTAGGAACCAAGATGGCATGGGCTACATTTTTCCCACCTCCGTTAGAATGAAATGTCTGATGTAGTACTTAAGTGACTCGACTCTCCCACCTCAATAGTTGACTTTTGAGGTCACTGAAAGGAAAGGGAAAAAAATTACACCAACCAAGAGCCTGAATAAAAATATTTTCTCAAGTCTTTTGAAAGCAAGAGTCTTTTCTTTTTGAAGGTTTTATTTCTCCTTTTAACCGAAGGCAGCAAGGGTAGGCTCTGATCAATAGTATTAGATAGCATGGAAGCATGGAGTTTTATCTCAAAACCAATTGTCAATGAGAGTAATAACCCATCTATCTTATAAAGAGTGTGGGATCCTTGATTTCCAATGTGGGATTCTCAACAAACAGAACCTATAGAAGTTCTTTCTCTTTATGAGAGGAGTGTCGATAGCCATGTTGTTTTGGGTGTGATTTGTTTTGACTTATTTTTTTGTGTTAGGCTTCTGCTTTGGAACAATATTTTTTAGCCTTCCAATTTCTTATCGAAAAGTTTGTATCAAAAAAAAAAAAAAAAAAATGCTATTAATTAGCAAAGCAAGTTGTAGTTATAGTTTCCAATCCATGTGTTACTACTTTTTTTTTTTCCTTCTATATAGTAAGTCTTCTCATATTTAAATTCCCCAGAGAAATACCATTTATTACAGAGGCATTTGGCACGCATTCCATACCATTTTCCGGGAAGAAGGTTTCTTAGGCATGTATAAAGGGCTCGGAGCAACCTTGTTGGTATGCATTTTGCTAGTTTTACATTTACCTTCATATTTACCTCATCCATTTGACTCGAGGGACTTGTGGATCTATGTGTGGTACAGGGTGTTGGACCAAGTATAGCTATAAGCTTTTCAGTGTATGAAAGCTTGAGATCATTTTGGCAATCTCGAAGGTATGAACTTTGTGGCTAGGTTAGGTTATATATGGGTGTACTATATATAGTTGTTATGTGCATTTTGGTTTCATACTTATGGGTTTCGGCATAGTGATCATTCAATTTGATGCCAGGCCGAACGACTCCACTGTAATGGTCAGTCTTGCATGCGGTAGTCTTTCAGGCATAGCATCATCAACAGGTAATTGTGGCTTCATTAACTGACTTACTATTCCTTCTCATTGAGGATTTGGTATAGTGTCAGAATTTTGAGATTAATTTGCCATTGGATCAAACTGAAGAATGTTTTGTTTCCAGTTCATCATATTCATTTGCAACAGTACGGTTTGGTCTAACACAATGCATTCAACTGATATGCATAACTATACTTGCTTTGTTTTTACAAGTGGACATATTTATCTTTCGCCCTGCTTAAATTGAATTACATGATTTATTTCAGCTACGTTTCCTTTGGATCTTGTAAGACGAAGGAAACAATTGGAAGGTGCTGGTGGTCGAGCCCGTGTTTATAACACTGGGTTGTATGGAATATTTAAACACATTGTGCAGACAGAAGGTCTAAAAGGTTTGTACCGAGGGATTCTTCCAGAGTACTATAAGGTTGTGCCAAGTGTAGGCATCGTCTTCATGACGTACGAGACTCTGAAAACAGTTCTGTCACAAATTTCCTCCCGTTCATAGCTGCTCTCGGATGTGTGATTCTTCCATTCGAGTGCTTATTTTGAGTCACTGTATTATTTCCAGCCAGTAGTATTCAATGGTGAACAAAATGAGATACGTAGAAATAGGTTACTGGTCAATAGGATATTTTAGAGCGACCATTCTTTTTTCCTTGATAGATTTTGTGGCAGTAAATTTTTGCTCGTTACTGCCAGGATACTACTAGTATTTTAATTCTTGTACAGGAAGAGTTTAACCCAAAGGAGTTGCCAATTTCGATACCATTCAAGATACCATTCAAAAGCTTGAAGAGCTACGTAGTCTTTATTGTATTTTTAGGTTTACAATTGTGTGTTTAATAATGTGTTCTATTTTGCCCATGGAATCTCTCAGCTCTGATATTTGCCTTTATCACCTTTGTTCGGGACTAGATCAGTATTTGTACTTGAATTTTAATATTTGAGATTTCAATTCAACGTTTGAAGATCTCCGTCGCTCTGATTCGTTCTTCCCAAAAAAAAGTCAACGTTTGACGATCCTAGTATTTTAAAATTCTTCTCAAGTCAAATATAAGCAGTCAATTCCTGTCCTCAGAATGAGTCATGTTGTTTGATAGGAGTTTGAACTGAATTAGTAATCCATTGATATGGATATGGTTTGCTTGAAATTAGTAACTTCAAACTTTATTCAATCAACTGTGTTGAACGCGAAGCTCCTTTTTCAGAATTGGAATATAAATTAGACAAGAATAACCCCTCCTTATTTTTAATATAATAATAATAATAAGAAAATTTGATTTCTTTAACTAATTGTTTTTATAGTATTTTTTTGAAAAACTGTTTTAAAAGGTAAAATTACAGAAAATATTTATAAATATAACAAAAATTTATAGTCTATTAGACATCTATTATGATAGAAGATAATGGTTTATCATCTATCAGTAATATTTTGCTATATTTATAAATATTGTTGTTTATTTTGCTATATTTGAAGATATTTTTAATATTTTTTTATTCTAATATTTAGTTATTATTAGCAAATATAACTAATTAAAGTTAAAATTACATCAACTAACAAATTTCAACATAATTAAATGATTGCCAACTTAATTAAACTAAATCAACTAAAAAAATCAAACTATCAAGAAGAATATAAATCAATTTTATTTATATATGCTTTTACTATCTGATAGATCTATTTTATTTTAAGAATTAAATAAATCGTTATCAATTAAAATTAAATAGAAAAAGAAAAATTGTCTTAAATGGCAAAAATGTTGAAAATATTTTCAAATATAGCAAATATATTAGAGTCTACCATGATAGGCAGTGATAGACACTGATAGGCAAATATTAGTGTCTATCAGTGATAAATGATAATCGTCTATCAGTGTCTATCATGGATAGATGATAACATTTTGCTATATTTCTAAATATTTTAGTTCATTTTGCTGTATTTGAAAACAACCTTTCTTCCTAAGAACTTACATTTGATGAAAGAATAAATCGAAGAAGGAATCGGTAAAAATGTAAAATAATTTAGGGAAACGTTGAATCATAAATGAAAGCAAAAGTATAAAGGTGTAAAGTACTTTTACGACACAAATAAAAAATGAGAATGAGATTGATAAGAGCTTAGAAAATGAATGTGATTGCCCTTTTGAGACTCCTTAATTGACAACGAGACCCAATAATTTATTACCTTCCTAGTAAGCATTCTCATGAAATTACTTCAAACTACGTACATCCAAATAAGTATCTAAAAGAGAGGACTTACTTTGTCAATACAATTGGCAATTGGTACTACCAATCAATCTAAACTTTCTTTACACTATATACAATTTATACCTCCACAATCATATAATGACTCTTGGTTGAATGTTACAGTCCTAATTTCAAAATGTAAGAAAAAGGAAATAAAAACAAAGAAATCGAAAATAAAAAGGATATTAGACTCATTTAGTCTACTCCATTGAAGGATTTGGAGTAATCTAACCTCCCAATAACTCAAGAGTTCAAAGTACTTGAAGAATTTGGAGTAATCTAACCTCCCAGTAACAAGAGTTCAAAGTACAAGCTCTCTCCTTTCTCTCTACTCTAATTCAATTTTGAATATGAATTTTGTGGTACGAATTGTAGAATAGTATGAGAATGTGAAGGTTCAAATTTAGGTTATGGGTCCCGATACACAATTCTAAATTAAAAATTTTATATGAAAATCTAAACAATTTATATTTCAATGATTGTTATGGATCATTTTGGACCAAGAGCCATTGAGTTCAAGAGAGTGGAACGTTAAGGATAAGATTGAAATAACCGTAGTCATGTGAGACAAGCCAAAGGAGTGTGAGAAATGGACAAAGGGAGGCGGTCCAAGGTGTCCTCCTCGGCCTCGAAGGTTGAGGTTGAGGCCACTTCAAGCCAAGCACCTAAGGTGTTTGTCTCGGCCTTAGCCCAAGGTGCTCATATCGGCTTGGAGGCTAAGGGCACTTTGGACGAAATGCCAAGTTACCTGTTGAACGAGGCTGAGGCTACTTTGAGCCAAGTGACCCAACCTACTCGCCTTGACCTTGGAGTTTGAGGTTGGGATCACTATTTTCCCGTCATAGGGACTCACTTCTTGTGAGCCACGATCTTAGCCCCTATGGTAGACTTGACTGGCATCTCCAAGCCCTTTTTGGATTAGAAACCCTAGGGTTCACTCCTTTGTAAACAAGATATCATAACTCTCAAAAAGTAAGTTCTTTCTACCTCTAGCTTGCTTCGATCCTTTGCTAATTACTGACTTAAGCATTAGAAATTATGTGGTAGACATATAGGTATTCTCTTTTTTTTTTTTTTATTTTGCAAGGTCGTCTTTCTTCCTTCAAATTACAAATTTATTACTGAAGACATGTGAAGGCCAAATGAGTCTTCATGTGTAGATAATTTTGAAAAGTTTTCGAAATATCAAGATTAATATTACAACTCTAAAAAGTATAAGAGCATTTTATAATTTCAACTTTTTTTTTTTTTAAAAAAAACATTAATTTCAAAAAATCCAAACATTGGTTCATCGATTTCATAAGCAAGGGGAAAACACTTGGCTTGGAGAAAAAGGAAACCTATTCTGTAAAATGAAGGTTCACATCCCTTAAAGCACCTCCTTCTTCCATTTTTGCTCTCCTTCAACCGTTTCGACGAAACCAGCCGCACCGCCCATCTTTTCTCTCTGATTCTCTCCGCCAGGTATGCATTTCTAATCTGTAACTCCGCCGACTGTTTTCCGATGGTCTGTCTACTGAAAGAACCTACTGATTTTCCATTATGAATTAGGGAAGCGGTTTATTGTTTCGATTCTAAGCTTTCTTTGCACTTTAGGACCATAGGTTTTGATTTTTAGAAATAATATTTCAGATCCATCTCTTCCGATCATGCCCATTCTAAACGCGGTGTAGTCCTACATAATCCATCGAAAGTTTTGATTGTTGGTAATGGTGCATTAGGTTTGGGGGGTTTACCTTTTTTTTTTTTTTTTTTGTTGTTGTTGTTGTTCTTATAATTTGGTTATCCTTCATCTCCTCTTTTGACTTTGTATGCTTATGATGTTTTCTCTGAACAAACAGACTACTCTTAGAATGGGTGAGTTTATTCTGTAGTTGGGTTAGAAAAAGGTACTACTCTGTAATGTTTACTATAAAAAGAACTCAAAACAGCTAAACCTGTTGAAACAAATAACTAAACATATGTAGCTGATAAGCCAGGGATGAAGAGATCAAGAGATAGTTAGCACTAGCAGCATTGCATCTCTTGGGGGACGGGTGAAAGGAACCAGAGAAGTTATATACATTTTTTTTTTTTGGAAATATCGAATAAATTACCTGTTCCTTGGGCTTTGTTACAATTGCAACAATAAGTTTTCTATTCGAGCAATTACACCCTCTCAGTTGAATTGGTGAAGAAATTGGTCCCTTTCATTACCACTGTTAGTGTTTCTGTTAAAAAGTTCTACATATCAGCACAGCATATACATGTGCGGATACTTCTCGATCTTTAAAAAGTGTTATGGTTTCATTTCATGCTTTGGAAAGACGTGAGGTTAAAATGAGGAGGACAAAATGTTGGCTTAGGGAGGTCAAAATGTGTTAAATTGAGGGAGAAAATGTGGTGGAGACTGGAGAGGAGACATAGAAGTAGAGAGAAAGAGATGAGAAGGGAGAGGTAAATATAGGTATATAGAAACAAAGACGAAACTGTGCGAGTTAGAGATATGAAGATAAAGGGAAACGTGTTGAGAGAAGTGAAGGAGAGAAAGCTAGACAAAGTGTGTAGAAAATTAAAGCATAGAGGGAGATGTAGAGAGGGAAAATATGGAGAGGTAAAAGAGATTATCTCTCTTTGTTTCTGAGTTTATCCCCAGCATTTTCTTTTTTCTTTCTCAATCCTATCCTCTCTAACACAGTCTCTCTCTCTCTCTCTCTCTCTCTCTCTCTGTCGCTCTGACACTTTGTATCTTGATCTCTTTCTCTGTCTTTATCTCCCTTCATGACATTTTGGTTTTCCTACACCCCTTATTTTGGTCTTCTCATCTTACTCCATCTACTTGTTTTTACATCAAATGCACGAAATCCTAATATTTTAGGAAGTTGGATACTCATTGTGCATGTATCTCTATCTGCTTACTCGTGCATTTTTAAGCTGAAAGGCAAGCAGTAAGGGGCTAAATTTTCAGGCCCTTTTTGGTCTTAGTTTTCTATTTTTGAAATTTATGTTAGTTTCTTCCCTTACTATAGTTTTCACTTTGCTTAAAAATTCATTTGGATTCTTCGTAAAAAATAAAAACAAGCTTTAGAAACTAATTTTTTTTCTTCGTTTTCAAGACTTGGCTTGGCATTTGGAAATATTGGTTGAAAATGGATAACAAAACTAAGAAACTTATTGGTGGAAGTAGTATTTATAAGCTTAATCTTCAAAAATCAAAACCAAATGGTGAACATGCAGGGTCTCACACAAGTTATATGGTGTAATTGCCCAAATTAACAATTTAAGGGGGTACAAATATAACTAGTCTTGTCGAATAAGGGGGTGGTTTCAGGTTTGTGAAATTTGCGGTAACTTTTTGAAAATATGTGTCATCACATTCATACCATACCATGCCATGTTTGCCTCCCATCTCCATATTCAAACTGATTAGATTAAGACCATCATTCCTTTGGATCAGCTAACCTTGATTCCCTCTTTTTTTTTTCCTCGCTCTGTACAACAGTATCAAAAAAATGTCTCGAAGATATGATAGCCGAACTACGATTTTCTCTCCTGAAGGCCGTCTTTACCAAGTTGAATATGCAATGGAGGCAATTGGAAATGCAGGTTCTGCAATTGGGATATTATCTAAAGATGGGGTTGTCTTGGTAGGTGAAAAGAAGGTTACATCCAAACTCCTTCAGACCTCAACTTCCACTGAGAAGATGTACAAAATTGATGACCATGTTGCATGTGCTGTGGCTGGAATTATGTCCGATGCCAACATATTGATCAACACGGCAAGGGTTCAAGCCCAACGATACACTTATGCTTACCAAGAGCCAATGCCTGTTGAGCAACTGGTTCAATCTCTCTGCGATACAAAGCAAGGATACACCCAATTTGGTGGTCTACGCCCCTTTGGTGTCTCTTTTCTTTTTGCAGGATGGGATAAAAACTATGGCTTCCAACTATACATGAGTGACCCAAGTGGAAACTATGGTGGTTGGAAGGCTGCTGCAATTGGTGCCAACAACCAGGCAGCACAGTCAATGCTTAAACAGGATTACAAGGATGATATCACAAGGGAAGAGGCCATACAGCTTGCACTTAAGGTGCTTAGCAAAACCATGGATAGCACAAGTCTTACTTCTGAAAAGCTCGAATTAGCCGAGGTTTTGCTCTCACCTGCTGGAAATGTCAAGTACCAAGTTTGCTCACCCGAGTCTGTTAGCAAGTTGTTGGTGAAGTCTGGTTTGACTCAACCAGCTGCTGAGGCTTCCTAAAGAAAACACCTTATTCTAGATTCCATGGCTCATTTAGATGTCGAACAATTTCATTGTGCTTGGCCTGACATGTCTCATGACCTTCATATTACTTGAACTGAATAGAGGTCATTGGATAAGTTCTTGGATTGTTGGATTATCTTTACCATTTACAATTTTCTTGTCTTTTATGTGACCATCTTTACCAGTGCTGCACAACTATGAAGTTCAGTAATTTTATCACCCTATAAAGAAACCTTCTATGAGACTGAATTTGATCTTATGAATCTTATCTAATGCTTGCTGTTAGTTCCCTTCCCCTGTCTCTCTCAAGGCCCATCGTTTTCATGGGAAGAAGCCTCCATTGTTGTAAACGAACCTGAGGGAGAGCCTGTTCCATCGTTGGCATGGAAATAAAGAGAGATAGTACTAGAAGAAAGGGGAATACTTGTGTTTAAACAGCAACAATCTTCCATCGTGTTGGAATAAAACTTGCTTCAATTAGATATATTCTGGAAACCTCCGTGTCATGAAGCATTTATCTTGAATTGGATACTAATTTAGCGAGCCGTATTGTAGAGGATCTGATCCCTTGACTCGAAGTGACTTGTACCTGATTCAAACCTTATCTAACACACCTCTAATTATATGTTGGAGTTAGAAGTCTTGGGTTAAGAAAGTTTGTGTTTGGGGTGCAAAATTGTTTAGTCGAGTTAGGAAACACTAAAGAGAAGAAGAGGGAAAGAGAGAAATATGAAATTCTTCGATAAATGTATAATCTTCAAGTTAAATAATTTAATTCCAACTTATGAATTGAGTGGGTCGAATACCTTCTCAATTTTTAAAAGCGATTATGTTTGAGTGGTTTTTGTGTATCCATATGGATATGATTGATGATTTGAGAATGGGACAGAGGCCCTGTCTTTTGGCATCTAAGCAATGATGGAAGGCACAAGGCACAGAACAGACGAACAACAGGGAAGCAGATTAATTTGGTGCTCCTTTTCTTCGATGAGCATAAGAATATAATAATGAAATGGTCTTTTAGACTCTGTAAACAAAAGCTGATAGTGACCATCTAATCTATACTTAGGATATAATTGCGTCAGCAATTCCTTTGGTTTGCTTTAATCATTTTATGATTTCCCGGTGGTGGAAAAAAGTAGAAGAATCCCAGATCATTAGACATGTTCATCAAAGCCATTTTGTGGGTTCTCCATATAAATTAATGAGCTTCTGTATCACTCATTTTAATTTCCTAGAATAGGTAGTCACTAACTCGCATCTTTGCTTCATTGGAGATTCATCAATATCGTCCCCTTGATATAAAATACTTAGCATCTCTCTCTCTCTCTCCACTAAAAAAATATTAGGGGAAGGTTGTAGCTTTAAATTTGTATCGTAATACAAAAAACTAATAGTCATATCAATTTAGACTATAAACAAGCATGAAGCTAGTTTGACATTATTTAGTTTGAGAAGTTCATTAGTATGTGAAGTTAAATAATATACATTTGAAGTGCAGAGTTTTTTGGTATGAGTTTAGAAAGATGTTTGGAATGCATAGTTGTTGAACTTAGAATTTTAAAATTTGTATGTTGGGTTTTTTAACAACTTTATTCTTTTTATGTATATTGCAATTAGACTGTTTATTAATGATTTATAACTATTTTCAATTGATTTTATTTTAAAATCAACTCAAATAATTTAAAAGAAATTATTATTCTTCCACAGTTTTACTAAAGTAGTAAAAAAAAATTATGATGTAATTCTTACTAAATAAGTAGAGATAAATAGGGAGAAAATGAAAATCACTTGAGTCAATTAAAAATTGCTATCGTCCATTATGTTTTTGCATTTGTCATTAATATTATGTTAATCTTTGTATTTAATGAAATTTTATACATGTGTAAAAACTTATTAATGTTTTTGACATAGAATATTAATGAAGTGTTTAATTTTATTCATTTATGAATGGAGTTTTCAGAAATACAATCCTAAAGTTTATATGTATAAATTTATCTTTTCTAAAAAAATTATTGATTTTGACACTTAGTTTAAGGAAAAGTGGAGTCTTATTAACCAAATTAATTAAATTACAGAAAAAAAAATTAATAAACCAAATGAACTAATCCAATCCAAAATTTCTAAAATTTTTAATTCTAATATTTCTTATGAGTTGATTGAGTTCAGTCAAGCTTTCTTGATTAAAATCTTGATTTACTGTCTTGTTTACCAACAATGTCCTAGTTATAGGATAAAAAAATGTCACACATCATATTTTTTTTTTGTTACAATATGATGATGAGGTGGAGGATTAAATTTCTAATTTTGAAGTCCCTATATATATATATATATATATATATATATATGATTTATGTATTTTTGGAGAAATAAGTCCATTATTAGTGGGAAAAGGGAAAAGTAATCAAGAAAATAATTAGAAGTAGAAGAAAAAAGCATTGTTGGCCAAGGGCCACCTTATTACAACTTATAGGGGCACATCTCAAGCCCGCAATACTTAAACGGATTATTAAAGAATAAGCTTAACAAAAATTACTCCAAGATTGGGAAAGAGAGAGAATGACAAAGCCTGAAGCTTTTTAACCACACCCTTTGTGACAGATTCAAACCAAATTGCTTTACTACCAGTCTCCTCGGCGAGCTGCAACCCAATCAAAATGCCCAAAATTTCCTGCTTGCGTCCAAACAATCAAGATGAAACATCGCCTAAGCTGCTATCAAGATCCTAGTTTTATATCAATTCAACTAGGTTCATTCAAAGCTTTGAGGGATTCTTTCTAGAGACAGCTAGGGAAAAAGGGATGAGAGATACTCTTTGAAAAAGCAGTAAAGGGAAGAGCAATGATTAAGAAAAGAATGGTCCATATGATCATTCACTTTTGGGGCAGCATACAACAAACACAATCATCATTCTGTTTCAAAAGGCGACCAACTTATCATGGGAATCCCACTTAATTAATACATTACAATAAATATTAAACCACAAAGATTCCTAGGGGAATCAATGGGCCTTGAGAAACCCTTATAAATTATCATCATAATTCACAATAAGACCTAATACTTTTCTTCTCTTCTCTACTGCTTCCCACATTTGTCATCATCATGATTTGCTTTCTTCTTCCCAAGAACTTCTTTTTTCATGGAGAGTTTGTGTAATGATTGAGTTAGGATCTGGTAATCTGCATCCTGAGGTTTAGGGAGTTCAAAATATGATGGGTTGGGTGTGAGGGTGCAAGCCAATAACAAAAAAGTACGAACAAACAAGTTCAAAAGCTCAGTTTGAGCTATTTTGTTATGGTCATATTGACTTGTGTTTCTCTAGTCCTTGGGATGCAGATTATCTCTTCCTGATTGACAATATTAGAGTTTGGTTCATTACAAGTGTTAGCTTTATATAATTTCAATCAAACTATATATTTTGTTGATTTTGAATTTAATGTATTTTACTAACAGTTTTGGTGTTTCAAAGTGCCTAATAGTGCTTGAATTGGAGTCAAAACATGAAAATTATGAGTAAGGTAAGGGTTACCTGATATGATATTAAATTTGCCTTTATCCATTAATTAGTTTAAGTTTTTGGGTCAATCGGTGATTCAACATGGTATTAGAGTTGGTGGTTCAGGAAGGTCTTGTTTTTTTTCAAACCCTGCTATGTTATTTCCTCCTCCAATTAATATTGATTTATACTTGTTGGGTGTTTGTCCATATTTCAAACCCACAAGTGAAGGAGATTGTTACATGATATGATATTAAATTTACATTTACCTATTAGCTTAAGTTTTTGGGTTAGTCGATGATTTAAGAGTGAATGATAATGATATATGTCAAATGATAGACGTGACACTTCATCAATAATAATGATTTTAATGATGTGGTTGCTCATGTAACACTTCGAAATGGTCAAATTTTGATGTTGTAGGTGACAACGTGGCATAGTAATTTAGTTACGTAGTGCAACATGTGGCATAATGATGTTACGTGACAAAGGATATGCTAGTACTCTTGTTCATCGATTCATTCAATTGACGAATAAAATGTCAACATGTATAGCCTTTGGAATTAGAAAAAGAGGGGAACACAATATTTCAAAAATAATTCCATCCGTGTCACTCATGTACACATGTCCTTCATGCATCTGGTAGATCATTTTTAACTTTCATTCGTAAGAGCACTAGAGAATGGTTGCGAGAATTTCTACCATTTAAATTCCTTAACATCATTTTGCTAGATTGTTTGATACGATTTTCAAGATTACTTGCTCGTTAGATTAATTTCTCTGTTAATCATGTTGCTTGCTTTTAATTGAGTGCAAAATTGTTTGATAATTTTGGTTAAACTATAACCAACCAACCAAAAAAAAAAAAAAAAAGAAAGCAACCTATTCAATCCCCTACCGTTGGCATTTGGTCCTACAAGGAGTTTGGCTTGATCAATTTACTTTGTTCTTTTTCTTTATGTATGATCTCTTTATTCCCTTATTCTCTTATTCTTTACATCTTTCTTTTTTAAAGTTTAAAGAAAATATTTATATTTGGCCAATATCTTATTCTAATTCCTAATTAGGACTAGGTGATATTTTCGCCTGTCTTGTTAGTAGTTTATTTATTTATAGGAGATTTTTAAAAATAGAAAAATAAAAGGAATTCTTTACATAAAATAGAAAAATCTTAATCTTTTCTTATAGTCTTTTTTTTTTTTAGAATTTCCTATAAAAAAAAAGAATTTATCTCAAATTCTCAAATTCTATAATTTTTTTTTTTTAGAATTTCCTATAAGAAAAGATTTTTTTTTTTTTTAGAATTTCCTATAAAAAAGAATTTATAGTCTTTTTTTTTGTAGTCTATTTTTAAAAATAGAAAAATAAAAGGAATTATTTATAGTCTATTTTTAAAAATAGAAAAATCTTAATCTTTTCTTATAGAAGTTGATAAAATTCTATCGGTGTTTATCAGTATCTATCAATATTTTTTTTCTATTTTTTAAATAATTTGACATTTTTTAGAATTTTCTTTTATTTATTTTGAACGAAAATTTTATAGTTTTTTTTTTTCTCAATATGTGAAGTACCGATGGTTCAAGCTTTGTATAAGTTGTGAGCTATATTTGTGTTAGTATTTCAAATTTATTTTTAGCAGAATTCAAATTATTAATCTATAAATATTCTACTTTTACAATGCAAATTTTTCTTTGAAGCTATCTTTGTAATATATTTATCTCAAATTCTCAACAAAATATGAGCATTTAGTCACTCTCATGACTAGTAGAAGAATTTTGCCTTCATGTACACTTATTTCCTCTATTGTTTTATTAAATAATATGTATATATGGTATGGGCATTTTTGTATGGTAGCTTCCTACCACAATATCGTTTAGAATTAAATAAACTATTTTAGGAGACATTACACGTACTTGAGTCTCATCATCAACACTTAGATAAGAGAGAATCTTAGAAGGTAAGATTCTATTAAGATCATATCTAATTTCATTCATTAATTAAGAGAGAGTTTTAGTTTAACGTCCTCTAGTGTAATTCACTTATATTATTATTATTATTATTATTATTATTATATCGGTAAATATCTAGACCAATTTATGCATATTTCTAACTAATTTCATAGGACAATCTATTGATCTTACAACATTTGGGTGTCAAGAAAATTAGGATATTAAATTCTAGATAGGTGATCATCATGAATTGACCATGACCTCTTAGTCCTTTATCAAGGTCAACACCTCCTATTACTACTAGATTAACCTATAATTGTTTTTATAACAGTTTATTATTGACTATTGTCTACTTTCTCTTTAGGACTAACATGATATTAAATTCTCTTCGAGATATCAACATTTTTATTGGTTCAACATTGATATGAAAAAAAATCCAAAATTTTATTATATCATTAAAAAAATAAATGAAACAAACAAAATAATTAAGTAACAAAATATCACAAATATAATTATGATATAAATAATAAATATATTAACTTGTTTAAAAAGATGTAAAATGTTGTTCAAGTGAACTTAGCTTAATAGTAATTGGTATAATCTTCATCCCTAAAAGTCGAACATTCAATATCCTACCATCCATAGTTGTAGTTCTAAAAAAAAATAGAATGTTTATACTCAATTAATTTTTTCTTTTTTAAAAATACCAAATGACATCAATATTTTGTCAAATTTCCATCATATTTTCATAAAAGCAAGATCCCAACATTTTAAATTTTGAGCCAAGTACGATAGCTCAAACATTGTGTCTATATTCTAAAATATGTCTGTACTTCTCATTTTTTTACACACATAAATGAGATAGATTTTTTCACAGAAGTACAGACTTCCATTATTTATTTATTTTTTGAGTACATATTTCCAAAAAAAATTATAAAAGGAAAAAAATGTCTAACCCTTTAATTCACTTCCAAAATTTGAAAAAACAATTACTTTAGCTTAATATATTATCCATAATAAATTATTTTGTATGACAAAATTATTAAAAATATTTACACATAAAATCAAAATATCATCGTGTATCTATAATAGATAACGATAGACTACCATTTATATTTATCTGATAGTCACAAATTGTACTTTCATACTGTCTATCGCAATTTATTATAGATAGATTGTGATATTTTACTATTAGTTCATTTTTTTATATTTGAAAAGAGATCATGATTATATTATATTTTGTTCTCATATTTTATTTTTCATTATCACGATTTTAGTTTTCAGATTTTTCTCATTCTCTTCGAGTTTCTTCAGAACATTCTTCCTTGAGTTAGTTGCCAATAGTCAAATATATAAATTAAGTTGTGGTTTAGCGAAATCTTATTTCATAGAATTTGCGATTAGTTTTGGTTGAACTTAGTTTCCTCTTTCGAAAGGATAAAATCATGGTTCAAAATAACTTAGAAATATGATTAATTTTTTAAGGGCTTTCTCCTAATAAAGGACCCATATTTTACTAATGTTCAAATTTTTCTTTATTTACAAGAATGCCTAACTTCTTTAAGAAATTACAATAAAATTAGGATAGAAAAGTACTATTTAGTCCCCAACAATAAATTAATTATACATTTTTTTAAAACAGGAAAGAGAAAAAGGTTTTGAATGAGGTGTGTTTTTTAAGAAAAAAATATATTAAATCATAATATTTTTTAAATACCCGCAACTTTCCATATTCTTCAATTTCTCTCTCAAAACCTTCATATATATGGGTATATATATATATATATATATATATATTTCGATATATACTGTGATATATGTATTTCTCTATTTTTTTTGTAGCTTTTGTAGGAAATTTGATATATTGTGATATATGTATTCATTTATTTGATATATATTGTGATATATGTATTATGATATATACAAATTTTGATTTGTTGAGATTTTTTACTATCTAAATGGTATATATAATATATATACTGTGATGTAAATGAAATTTATGATTTAATATGATTTATGTCGAACATTAAACCAATATATAATTTGATACATGATATATGTATTCACAATAATATTTATTTTATATATTATGATATATTTCATATATTGGTTAAAATATTTTCAAATACTTAACAAAATGTTTTGAGGTATATTTAAAATAACCATGAACCCATCAGATAAACCAATAAGTTGATACATGAAATAGAAAATAAAATGCATTTTCCCTTTCCAATTAAGCAAAAGTAATAAAATCTCAACAAGTAAATGCATTTTCTCTCTCTAATAAAACAAATAAATGTATTTTCTCTCTCCTACATTAGGAGTGTTTCGTAAATATGGAAAAAAATTTCTATACCACATTCTCTCTCCAACCGCCCACTATGCTCAAGGCTATTTTAGTTCGAAAAATTCATTAAATCTTATATACGAAAACATAGAAAAAGTTTGGACATTTATGAAAATAAGTTTTGAAAAGGGATTGAATCTATAATAATTCTATTTTTTAATTCATTTAAATTTATTTTAATGTTTAATCTTACACTTTTTAAATGCTATTTTTTAAAAACTAAAATTATTTTGAATGATTACAAATATGTTTTAAAGTGATTTTAAACATAAAAAATATATTTTTTAATCATTTCAAAATTACTCCCTAATATACCATTTATCTTTGTATGCTCAATTTTAACTATGGTAGCTACTTATCTATGAATGGAGTTGTTGCCTAGTAAGTTTTTGCACATCAATAGCTATGTGGATTTTTTCCCCTTTCCTTTTCTTCTTCATTTAAGAATCTACTTGACCTTTAAGTGACATTAAATATACCCCTTACCATAGAAAAATTAATGAAGACTGCTACAATATACAGTTCCCAATTTTACGCCTTTAATGTTGAGCATTAAACTCAAATTATCAGATTATTGAACAATTTTTAGCAACTATTTGGAAGGTCAAACAATGTCCAAATTAAATGTGTGACCTATGGATTTTGATGTCGCGGATGTGTACTTTCTAATGGTTCAAGTCTCAAGTTGTTTGGTGTTTTCTATGAAAAGTTATGGCAGTTTGAGACAAAAAGTCAAGAATTGTTGCAACTTTTGAATTTCTGTCTTGATTATTGTAATCTCTTTCATTTGCTTTTATTAATGATTTATTGAAGGAATTTAGGGAGACATTTTGTGAGACTATATATAGTGGTATTGTAATCTTTGCCAAGACAAGGTTGAGAAAGAAATCAATAGAAGAATAAGTATTAGTGTCCATACTTCATTCTTTCTCTCTTCAATAAAAAGCTCCACCACTCAAATAATTTTGTTTTTTTTTTTTCAATTTGGTATTAGAGCTATGTCAAACCATGGGAGTATAATGTTGGGATAGATGCAGTTACCACGACTCATCAAGATAAACTATGACAACTGGAGTATTCAAATGCGTGCCTTGCTTGGTGCTTAAGACCAAAGAATGTCTTGAAGAGGAGGCTTCAATTGCAAATCCGACTGCAAACCAATTGAGGGCAATAAAAGAGATGCGCATGAAAGACAAAACCACTCTCTATCTCATGTTCCAAGTTGTGGATGATTCAAGTTTTGAGAAAACTGTAGGTGCAAAGACCTCGAAGGAAGCGTGGGACACACTGGAGAAGGTTTTCAAGGGTGTTGATCGAGTCAAACAAGTTCGGCTCTAAACTCTTCAAGGCGAATTGGAAATCATGAAAATGAAGGAATCAGAAGGAGTATTTGACTACGTCCCCCGAGTTCAAATGGTGGTGAACCAACTTAAACGCAATGGAGAAATTCTTGAAGATGCCAGGTGGAGAAAATCCTTCGATCATTGACAAATGATTTTGAGAATGTGGTATGTGCTATCAGAAGTCAAAGAATTTGGAAGAAATGACTATTGATGATCTTGCAGGTTCCCTTGAAGCACATGAACACAGAAAGAAGAAAAAGAAACAAGAGGTCTTGGAGGAGGCTTTACAAACAAAGATGACCATCAAAGAAGATAATGCAATATATGTGCAACACAACCAAGGAAGAGGACGTGGTCATAGTGGTCATATTTTCGGTCGCGGCAGAGGTCGTGGTTGTGGAGACAACAATGGAGAGAAAGAAGAAATGAGGCAACTAAGTTAGCGTGGACGAAGCTGAGTGGAAGAGGCAGTCGCTCAAATCGTCCAAATGTCGAGTGTTACAATTGTAGAAAATATGGACACTACGCAAAAGATTGCTATGCCAAGAAGAAGGTGGAAGAAAATGTGAAATTAGTCACAGAAGATGAGACTAAAGATGACAGTGTTCTCATGATGGCCCATGAAGGCATCACTCCAGACAGCGACATGGTGTGGTATCTTGACACCAGTGCAAGCAACCATATGTGTGGGTAAAAACATCATTTTGTTGATATGCAAGAGATAGAAGATGGACATGAGTCTTTTGAAGATGCATCAAAGGTTCATGTCAAAGGTCGATGAAAAATACGTTTTTCCCAAAGGAATGGAAAACAAGGTACTATGGAGGATGTCTACTATGTACCTGACTTGAAGAGTAATATTCTAAGTATGGGCAATTATTGGAGAAAGGATGTTCGGTCTTCATGAAAGATTGAATGTTGCACTTGAAAGACAAAAATGATCGAGTGTTCGCACACGTTAAGATGGAGAAGAATCAGATGTTCAAACTCAACTTGAAGAATGTACAAGAGAGGTGTTTACAAGTCAACATGGAGGACAAAACATTCTTATGGCAGTTTGGACACTTACATTACGACGGACTAAAAGAGTTAGCAAAGAAGGACATGGTCCATGGGCTACAAAAAATGGACTACACTAAGAAGTTTTGTGAAGGTTGTGTATTTGGCAAACTAGCAAGAAAACTTTCTAAAAGAAAGCAGAATATTGTTCAAAGAGACCTTTTGAGTTGATACACACAGATATATGTGGCCCAATCACTCCGAAATCTTTCAGTGAGAAAAGGTATTTTATTACCTTTATTGATGGCTATACAAGAAAGACTTGGGTTTATTTATTGAAGGAAAAGTCAGAAGCATTTGAAGTATTCAAGAAGTTCAAGGTAATGGTAGAGAAGACAACCAATATTTACATCAAGGCTTTACGGTTTGGTAGAGGTGGAGAATACATATCAACCGATTTCACAAATTATTGTGAGGAATAAGGTATCAAAAGATTTTTTACCGCACCATATTCACTTCAACAAAATGGCATTGTAGAAAGGAAAAATTGAACGATCCTTGATATGGTTCGATCAATGTTGAAGAGTAAAGACGTGTCAAAGGAATTCTAGGTGGAAGCAGTACAATGTGCTGTGTATGTGCAAAACCGATGTCCACATACAAAATTGGCGAATCAAACACCGCAAGAGGCTTGGAGTGGTCATAAACCGTCTCATACCTTAAAGTGTTTGGTAGTGTGGCCTATGCGTAAGTACCAGACCAAAGAAGAACCAAACTCGATGATAAGAGTAAGGAATATGTGTTTATTGGGTATGACAAGAAGACGAAGGCTTATAAATTATTCAATCCAATTAAAAAGAAGGCGATTGTAAGTCGTGATGTTCAAGTGAATGAAGAAAGCATGTGGGACTGGAATAATCAAAAGGAGGCATTACAAGGAGAGTCATTGAGAATTGCACCAATAAACACTCCAATGACTTCTCAAATATCTGACGAAGTGGAAGAGCCGAGTCAACCTAGGATGCGGAGTCTACAAGATCTATACGACTCAACCGATGAAGTACACCTAGTTTGCTTATTAGCAGACTCGAAGAACATTGCTTTTGAAGAAGCCATAAGAGACAAGAAGTGGAAAGTCGCAATGGATGAAGAGATAGAAGTAATCGAAAGAAACAAAACTTGGGATTTGGTGGAATTGCCTGATGGATATAAACCCATTGGTGTAAAATGGGTATACAAGAAGAAGATGAATGCTCAAAGTGAGATTGAAAGGTACAAGGCGCGTCTAGTTGAAAAAGGTTACAGACAAAAAACAGGAATCAATTATGACAAAGTTTTTGCTCCAGTTGTAAGAATGGAGACAATTCGACTTCTTTTATCTCTAGTTGTATAATTCAAGTAGGCTATCTATCAAATGGATGTAAAATCAACATTTTAAATGGGGCTCTTGAAGAAGAAGTCTATGTGGAGCAACCCCCTGGATACATGAAATCTGGAAAGGAAAATAAAGTATTGAAACTAAAGAAGGTGCTCTGTGGGTTAAAGCAAGTACCTCGAGCATGGAACACTCAAATTGATACTTACTTCAAGAAGAACAAGTTCATACAATGCCTATATGAGTATGCATTATACGTAAAGAAAAAAAGAAGGTAATATGCTTATCATTGCGCTTTATGTTGATGATCTTATTTTCATGGGAAGCAATGAGAACTTGGTTGTGGACTTTAAAGATGCTATGACGTGGGAGTTTGAAATGACAGACTTAGGATAGATGAAATACTTTCTTAGTCTTGAAATTAGACAAGAAAACTTTGAAATTTTTGTTTCACAGGAAGCATATACGAATACCGTGTTGAAGAGAAATAAGATGGAAAAATGCAAGCCTGTAACAACACCAATGGAGCTTGGCACAAAACTCTCTACATTTGAGGGAGGAGATCAAGTAAATTCACGTGAATACCGTAGTTTGGTAGGGAGTCTATGATATCTCATATGCACAAGACCAGATATTGCATATAGTGTTGGTGTAGTGAGTCAATACATGGAGGATCCAGGGCTCTCGCACCTCAAGGCCATTAAACGAATTCTTCGATACATTCGAGGGACAAAATCACTTGGGTTTCTCTACACAAGGACGAGCGAATACAAGTTAATAGGATATTCTGACAGTGATTGGTGCGAAGTTATAGATGATAGAAAAAGCATTTGAGGATATGTGTTCTACATGGGGAATATAGCATTGATATGGCTCTAAAAAAAGCAACCAATCGTAACTTTGTCAACATGTGAGGCAGAATATGTGGCAGCATCTTGGTGTATGTTACGCAATTTGGCTAAGAAACTTACCGTGTGAATTAACTCTACAACAACGTGAGGGAACTGAAATACGAGTTGACAATAAATTAACCACTGAATTGGCAAAGAATCTGGTCCATCATGAAAGAAGTAAGCACATTAACGCCCGATTTCATTTTATTAGAGAACATGTAAAGAATGGAGAAGTGAAAATGATTCACGTTTCAAGTCATGACCAAGTAGCTGATATTTTTACAAAGCCTCTACCAACAACTTTATTTGAAAATTTGAAAAAGATGATCAGAATGAAGGACATGAAAGATTTTAGTTTAAGGGAGGAATTGCTTGAACATTAAACTAAAATTGTGCGATTTTTAGTAGGCATTTGGAAGGTAAAATGATGTCCAAATTAAATGTGTGACCTATGGATTTTGATGCCCCGGATGTGTACTTTCTGATGGTTCAAGTCTCAAGTCGTTTGTGGTGTTTTCTATGGAAAGTTATGGTAGTTTGAGTAACAAAGAGTCTAAGAATTACTGCAACTTTTAAAATTCTGTCTTAATTATTGTAATTTCTTTCATTTTCTTTTATTACTGATTTATTGAAGGAATTTAGGGAGACACTTTATGAGACTATATATAGTGGTATTGTAATTTTTGCCATGACAAGGTTGAGAAAAAAAATCAATAAAAGATTGAGTATTAGTGTCCATACTTTATTCTTTCTCTCTTCAATAAAAAGCTCCACCACTCAAACAATTTTGTTTTTTCTCATTTAAATGTATAAGAAAAACTAAAAAAAAAATTTTTTTTTAACTCATAAGACACATTTTAAATATCAACCCAAAGATTACTAGTAGATATTCACATTGTGCCCATTAGAAATTGTGTATTAGCATTATTTGTTTAAGTCTAACAGATGTCTCTTGGGTTGTCTCTACATTCAGCTTATTTGATATAAGAATGTTTTCTGGAAATGTTAGTTCTTCAAATTATTTTCCTTATATGGAAAATCTTGTCTGTTGTATGTTTATAGATCTTTTCCCTTTCTTTGTGCACAACTAATTTTGGAAATTTAGATCGATCATCTATGTGCTGCTATAAAAATTTAGAGACACTTCGTCTTTTGTTTAGGGTTGGCCATTTTCACGAAAGATTTGGAGTGTCATTATTTTGTGAAGTTCTTCTGTTACAAGTGTTTGGTTTTTCAATTTTTGAAGGCCCTGAAGATTGTGTTTTTGTAAGGTTGGAGACATACTCCAAGCCATCTGTGTGCTTCATCAGTAGACTTCTTGAGAAGAAATTCTTGAGCTTGGGAGCCTAAGCTAAATAAGTGGAGTGGTCTTCACTTGAGAGGGAAAAGATCAAGTGAGAGGGAGTCTCTCGGTTTAAAGGGAGTTTAAGTCTCATTGAGAGGGAGTCTCGATCTTTGGAGAGCCTAAGAAGTTCTTCACTAATCAATATTCAGGGGGAGCCAGTCACCAAGAGAGGGAGTCTCACATATAGTGGGAACCTAAGTGAATGGTTGAGTGATTAAGCTCTAGAGAGGTCACTGTAATTTTGTTATTAGTGTGAATAAGTACTATGTTATAATCACTAATTATTTATATTAATGAAGTTATCTTCTTGGGCACACTATCCTTAGCATAGGTGTTATTCATTAAACTAGGTTACCAATTTTTTTTGTTCATTTTATTTGTTATTTATGTTTCTTTAATATTATGTGAAATGTTGTAACATAATTTAGAGCAACGTTTATTATGTGATAGGTACTTGATGACTAAAATTAGTGGGACGCAATTATGCGATGCATGTCTTAGGTTATGCGTTGGTTCTCATGCATTGGTGGTCATCGTTGGAATGAAAATATGCGTTAATCTTATATGCGATGACCATGCATTCCTATCACAAGTTTTCTTACGCTCGCGCCAAGTATAACGCGAACGCAAGTTTCTCAGGTGATTCAAGGTCGGACTCAGGGACTTGTAGCTAACTGTATGCGGTGATGTGTTTGCGGCGGATAAATAAAAGAATGATGGGGGTTGTAAGCTATAAACTACTTCTACTTCTAATTAACAGACAAAATAGTGAGAATATGACTGAGAGGTAGAGACACGACAACTGTTGACGCATAGTAAATGCATGGGAAAAGAGATAAAATGCAAGGATGTCTTCATTGCAACTCTAAGCTTGACTGCAAAGGCAATCCTAGCCAACGCAAACTAGTGCGATCATGCCATACACGCCCGACGCAAATGCACGTGATTTGTAATAGCAAATGGAACTAATTCCTAAGTTTCCATTATTGCTTATGCGATCTTAATCTAGCTCTCCCGAACCTCAATTCTAACCTTGCTCTCTCAAGTCTTAGGTTCTTTCTTTAGACTCTCTCTCGAGTAGCTCTAAAGGTGTGATGGACACATGCATAAGACAAGGTAACCACAAAAGCCTGGTTGACGTAAGATTATTCCTATCTCTAGTGAACACTTGTTTACATTGCTTAATGTGACCAACCACTTACTCTCTTGAGCAGTTAGTTGTGTTAACTTTATTCATAGAAAAACATTGTGTCCGTTTATAGATAAGTGTTGCTATAGCTTCATACTAAGCAAATAAGGTTTTCTCACAATACTCACGCAATGTACACCTCTCGGTGATTTGTTACATGCTTCATATTCCTTCATATTCCTATGCCGCATGATTAAGTATGCGATACTCTAACAGTCTCACTAAGGAATGCGATGAAAGTTAAGGATACTAAGTAAATGAAGATGGAGATGGAAATGAAGGAAATATAGAAATGCATTGATTACAAAATGTATTAATTCCTTAAACCAAAATGTAATACAATACAATATAAGAAAAGAAGAGAAATGGAAAGGCTAGCTGGAAGCAATGTCTTGCTTCCAGTAGATGTGTGTCAAGGCTGTTGGTGGTGCCATGGAAGGGCGGTGGAGAAAACTCTCTTGAGCTCTGACTCCGGCGAAGGCTCCAGTCGTCACTCGGAATGGATGAAGGAGATGAAGAACTGTCAAGCTATCTCTCACGCTTTCGTCTGGATCACAAGGATCTACCCGAAAGTAGAAACTTGGATAAAATGAAATTCTGCTCAATGACTTCTATTTATAAGGCTTGATCGCCGACAGCATTAATGGACCTGCTCTGATCTTGACATTCGCGGCGCAATGGTCTTTTCTGAATCTCTGCTACTAATGGCATGGTAGGTCAAAAGTCAACATCATATTTTGATTTTCGTGAGATATGCGTTCATGTTTCCATTCCACAAACCTTGCGTTCATCCCTCTATTATGGTTATCATTATGTAGCCGTAATCTTGCGATGATCGCATTCGCTTGACGATCGCAACTTCTATGCGATGGACGTATGCGGTTGATGGCCGCAACATCCATGCATCGAACCTATGTGTTCGCCTTTGCGATGGAGAAGTTCCTCGCATGCGGTCGTCTTTGCGATAGCTCGACTTCAGCGTATGCGTCCGCTTCCTACGTTAGCTACAAAGATAGACAATTGAACGCATGATAACGCATAATAGTGGGTAGCCGAGATTCTTCATGCCGAACGACGCAAACTCATTTTCTCATGAATTCCAAACATATTCGCCGCATTATTTACTTAACAACCCTCATAATTCTAAATAAAAGGCCTAAGATGATGGGCAACCAAACTTAGAATCATGCTTTTCCTCACGCATGCGTTATACTCAAGAAATTCTTAACTCACCCTCTAGTTTTCCTTTGCGATAACCAGCCTCTTAGAATATAATTTACTCATACCTCTAACCATGGTCGTAATGCTCGCCTCCACTTTGGCTGTTTCTTCAAAAAGATCTTTTCTAAGCTTAAATTCGACAAGCCTTTGCTCAAAATTTTTTTATTCATTCCCTGCAACTTTGCGTTTAGCTTTTGAGAATGCATTCATTCAAAAAAATTCAAGACTTTGCGATTACTTATTCGAATGCGGCGTTGAACCTGGTTACGCTCTTCGTTTTAGCTTACCCCCACGTGTGTCATGCGGGCATTCAACTTCGGTTGCGTTCCATATTCAACTTAACTCTTGTCTTGCTTAATTTGGCTTGCGCCCGACAGAGAAGTTGCACCTATGCATTAATCCCTCAAGAGCTCACATCGACGGGAAGGTTTGGCACCTCGATGTCGGCTCTTGCGTTTGAGAAGGATGAATCGCTCCCGAAAAGGAATCTATTATAAACATCAACAACTCCGATTTGGATTAGTTTCTCCTCAACAAATAAGAGGACTTGTCTGATCTTACAACCGCCAGTGTCTTAAAAAGCCCCTTATTTCCTTTTTTGTGAAGAGAGCTTCAGGCAAAGAGAGATGGAACTCCGCACCGTTTTATCGATTTTGTCCGGATCCTCTTTTTCTTCCGAAAAAAGGGAAGGAGAAGTATCTTCTTCGGAGGTCTTGAACTCGAGTTTGTGAAAGACTCTTGCCGCCCCTTTCATTTAAGCCCTTTTTTTATTGCCCTAAAAAGACTGATTCTTCTTTCTTTTACCAAAAATTCGAGTTCCTTTTGGATTTCCTTCTTTTCCCCCGGGCAAAATGCCTAATATTTACAACGCTTTGATAGTTAAAGGTCAAGGGTACATGTCAAGTATCCGCTTGGGATCAAAACCAACCTTTTTTAAAGAAGGAGTCTGTGATACGCACTTGGTAGTTGCCCGACCGTAGATCCAACTTCTCGAAGAGGGAAGCACCTGCGCGAGCAGTGGTGGACGAAGTCTTCTCCTGATGCCTAGCCGGGAGCTTATCCGAGAATGATTGGTCAACAACTATGCTAGTTGATTAGAGTTACTTCGGAAACAAAAAAAGTCAAATAGATACGTTGTTAGGTGCTCCGTTTTATTTTCCCATTGAGGCAGGGGCAGATAACCCATCGCTGTCTTGGCTGGATTGGTCAACGAAATCTGAACCAGAGACTTAATCTTGATATACCTGAGAACAATACATTTTTGTTACCGCGAGTTCGGATTGTAGGCTGCAACTCGCCTACATGAAGCCGGAATCGCGCTCTTGCGCCGAAGATGAATGGGGCTAAGCGATCTGCCGAAGCTGTGGGATGATATCAATAGAAATACAACATTTTACAATGGAAATAAGGTGTTCCGGCGAAGCGCCGGGTTGTTGGTAAGGAGCGTGAGCGGGCAGAGGGCTCACACAAGTAAGTGGTGCCATGGAAGGGTGGTGGAGCAGACTCTCTTGAGCACTCCGGCGGAAGGCTCCGTTCGTCACTCGGAATGGATGAAGAAGATGAAGAACTCTCAAGCTATCTCTCACGCTTTTGTCTGGATCACAAGGATCCACCCAAGGTAGAAACTTGGATAAAATGAAATTCTGCTCAACGACTTCTATTTATAAAGCTTGATCGCCGACAACATTTATGGACTCTGATTCTGACATTCGCGGCGCGATGGTCCTTTTCTGAATCTCTTCTGCTAATGGCGTGGTAGGTGAAATGTCAACATCATCTTTTTATTTTCCCAAGATATGCGTTTATGTTTCCATTCCACCAACCTTGCGTTCATCCCTCTATTATGGTTATCATCATGTAGCCGCAATCTTGCGATGATTGCATTCGCTTGACGATCCCAACTTCTATGCGATGGACGCATGCGGTTGATGGCCGCAACATCCATGCGTCGAACGTATGAGCTTGCCTTTGCGATGGAGAAGTTCTCTGCATGCGGTCATCTTTGCGATAGCCTGGCTTTCGCGTATGCGTCCGCTTCCTACATTAACTATAAAGATAGACAATTGAACGCATAATAACGCATAATAGTGGGTTAGCCGAGATTCTTCATGCCGAACGACGCAAACTCATTTTCTCATGAATTCCTAACATATTCGCCGCATATTTTACTTAAAAACCCTCATAATTCTAAATAAAAAGCCTAAGATGACGTGCATTTCTGCCCGTCATCAGTACTTTCATATTATTTTCAGTGGCAGTCTCATTCAACCATTTTTCCTTACCAATCTAGTGCCAATTCTTTTAAGGATATCTAATTTCATGAATTTTCTATGAGGTGCATTTTATTTGACAAGGAACCTCACTAACCATATAAGCCAAAGGGAAAGTTAAACATCATATTCTTTGACGAGAGCTTAAACTATTTGAAACACATTTTTTTATTTGATAACATTAAACTTTGTAGTTCCTCCTTTTTAATTTATCGATGGATTAAACCATTTCATTGAATCATTAAGTCACTTTAGTCACTTTGATTTGTCTGAACTCCACATTTTTTAAAAATTTTTTTTGTTAAAGAGGCTTTTAGTCTCACTGAGGATCTTTCATTTTTATAAGATCCATAGAGAAGAAAACAAAGTTGTCCTCAACTTAGCTTCTTTGACATACTCTTATGGATTCTCTTGGATCTAGAAAGATGTCTTTCCAGCTGTTGTTCCTCCCCTTATTCTTTATGGGAGTGATAAAATTGTTTGATGATGGTTGTTGTCTCAGTTTAAATGCATTTCTACATAAAAAAAAGAATCTCTATTGATGTTAAAAAATGAATCAACCAAAAAAATTGTATTTCAGGAAAAAATAGTTCAAAGTGGGCAAGATAAAAGAAATTGAGCACCAGTATGGTGTCAAGGGACACACATTCCGACACTTAAGTCAGTCTTAGTTTTGTGAGTAACTGACAAGTTGAAAATAGTAGAGAATTTTAGACATGCATTTAACCAATGACTTTGGTCATCTATATAGAACAATAATGCTTAATTGGTAGTTGGGCTCATAATTGCCCACCTTTATTTTTTGGAACTTCTGAGTTAATACTTTTCGGGAGATTACACTATCTCCACTTGAGGTTGTAACCGATGCTTAAATGCATCACCCACTCAAATTCTCAATGGTTCCTTTATGCACCGTTTAAGTTCTTCCATTGGTTCTTTGAGGTCCTTCATAGATCTTGCGGAGGCCACTCATAGGTTCTTTGAGATCCTCTATGAGACTGCTAAATCCTCCATGGGTCTTGAAGAGGTTTTCTTCAAGGTCTTCCAAGGTCCTCTATGTGACTATTAAGTCCTTTTATGGGTCCTTTAGAGATCTTCCAAGAGTCCTCCAAAGTCTTTCATGAGTCTTACAAAGGTTTTCCATGGGTTCTTCAAGGTCTCCATGTGACTCCTAGGTCCATCATGGGTATTACTAAGCTTTCCCATAGATCTTCTTAGCCTCCACTGGGTTCTCTCATGGATTATCTGAGCTACCTCTAAGCTTTCTTATGGGTTCTCTAAGCTACCACTAGGCTCCTCATAAGTCCTATGAACTCTGTTATGGGTCTTCTAAGCTCACTCTGAGCTATGTTGTAAGTCTTCTGAGTTCACTTTAGGTGTTGGAATGTCTTGAATCTGGCATGCCCAAGTACGATTGTTTTGCTAACTGGGATGCCTCAATTCTACAATTTGTATCATTCTCTTTAACTAAATTGTTCTCCCCTTGCCCTACAGATGTAGCTAACACACTATTATTGAATCATATAAATCTGTGTATTGATTATCTACTTTTTTGTTCTTTTGTATTCTTTATTTGTCGACATAAATCTATGGCTCCTCTGAACTCTATCTAGGTTTTTTCATGTTTTATGTGAGCTCACTCTAAGCTCCCTTATGGGTTCTTTAAGCTTCTAAGTCTTCTAAGAACTCCTTTTAAACTCTCTCATGAGTTCTTAGAGCTCACATTAAGCTTCTTCATGGGTCGTCTAAGTTCACTCTTAGCTCTATCATGGGTCATATGAGCTAATCACTTCAGACCTATAGGTCCTTTGGGCTAACTTTAGGCTCCCTCATGGGTTCTTTGAACTCACTCTACACTTTTTCCATCCATAGATCTTCTATTTAAGACTCTCGAACTCGGCCTACTCCGATAAATCTATCCATAACGATATAAGGTTAAACTTCTGAAACAACACTATTTTCTTAGCAACTAAAAAAAATGATGGAAAACTATCTACAATAAACCTATAATAATATTAAACTTTAATGTAGGGTTTTTAAGGGTTAAGGTTGTGGATTAGTTTTTTTTCTTCTTTTCATGTATGAATCTAATTTGGAAATCAAAATGTCTTTTGGAGTGTCATAATTTAGAGCAAAAGTTGATCTTTATCTTTAATGGAAAGTATATTCCCTAATTGGAATATGATAATAATCTCATTATATTTCTTTTAAAGAAAATTGGAGACCAAATCATTCCATGAAAGAAACCCACGTTCCTGGAAAGTAACATTAGTGTTTGCTTTGATCCATCATTTGAAAATATACTTCATTCTTCTATATCTACTAATTACAACTTGATCCCTTTTTCTATAATAATATTCGTATAAACAAAGATATGGTGTCCATTGAGTTTTTTAATCATTATTTTGCTGGAATCATATGCAATTTTTAATATTGAATCTATATATATATATAATGAATGGAAAGCTTTATCTAAAGCAAAATTTATTTTAAATCTATCTATCATATACAATTTTTTTAAAGTACAATAATGTTTGTGGAAATAGGAGATCGGACCTTCAAGAAATCGTGTTAATTATTGTTGAATTAAAGTTATTTTAACCAGTAATCGGAAAATCATGTTGTATAATGCATGTGTGTATATTAAAATTTATAAACTATATATATATTGAGAATGAAAATTAGTTGATTTTCGAATTGAGCTAATAAATATTATTGTCAAATGAATAGAAAAATTATACATATTATATTAGACTGATGAATTGAAGCTTTTCGATTCTACTTTTTTATTTTCTCATATTCAATTCTATTTGGTTCTACATAAAAGCATAAATAATATATTTAGTTTAATCTGGATATATCATTTATTAAATTTTCATCAACATTTGACATTTTCATCAATATTTTCACCCTTTCTATGGTTTGAGTACATCGATACGACGTTTAAAAACAAGAAAAGAGTACACCGATATGAAGAGTGACTTGACATTTCCATTATATCGTAAAATATTCATAAAATATAAAAATTAAGCAACAGAATGTCGGTATTGTAAATATAATTATATGAATAATAAATATGTTAACTTGTTTAAAATCGTAAAATATTTATTTATTAATTTAAATAATTTTTAAATTTTTTGTTTTCATATTTTTTTTAGATATGTACATCGACATAAATATTTTATCGATATAAATATTTTATTGATATTTCTATCGACGTAAATATTTTAAACATTGAGTTATGTGAAATGTGAATTTTCCATTTTTTTTTTCTCTAACAAAAAATGATGGTTGGTTCATGATGATTGTCACAAACAGTTGTTAGTAGACACAGCATCTTATTATTTATCATGATATATATTTTTTAATTAATAAATGCACAAAGTTCACTTTTAACTTTACCTCTTATTATATTTGGGCATACATATATTTATTTAGTAACATTACGGTCAATTTGTTTCACAGATTTTTTCATAGAATTTTAGATTGATATTTAATATTTCGATTTATTTTCAAAAATTTTATTTTTTAAAATCCAGAATATTATTATCCATTCAAAATTCATCATATGAACTTTTTAATATCCTATAAAGATGTGAGATTTTTATGTTTAGGAAATGAAACGTAAAATTATAGCTTAATTAATTAATAAATTAATATCAAGTATTAATTACTAATAATTTAATTTAATTGTTATATATAAATATATTATTTAGACTAAATAAATTTTAGTTAATATCTTTACCATCAATATTTTATGCTATTTTAATTATTTAATATAAATTATTATTGTTAATTATCAATATTCTAATTTATTTATTTATAATAATTAATTATGTTTAATTAAAAAGTATTTATTTTATTAATTAAATAATTAATTAACATAAAAATAGATTGATTAATGTTAAACTTAATTGATCTTTTACATTTAATCAAATAATTATTTACTTTTAATTTCTATATACTAATTATTGAATTGAACAGAAATATTTCATTAATTATCCTACACATTCAAACACAGACATTAATTATCTTACATATTTAAAATTCAAACATTCAAATACTAAATATTTAATAACCCATAAAACAATATCTGCAATTCAAATAATCCCTAAATGCTTTGCTTGCCATAATAGCTTGACTGTGATTTTTAGAATAATGTTTAATATAGAGCTCCTAAATGATTCCTTTATCATATTATTATATAAATTCGGTGATTATTTATCAAAGCAATAAAGTCTAGACTTCCTTCTTCATATTATTATATAGGGTTGTTTATCATTTTTTTTAAGCCATAATCATGGTGTGATATCAATAACTAGAGAAAATGTATGGAGGATTAATTTTAATTTCAAATGTAGAACAATTTTTGGTACTTTCATTTTACTCAATATATTGGTCCACTAAAATTAAGATAAATCTAATAAATTTCAATCTATTCACCCACAATTTTTTTTTTACAAATCATCCTATGCAACTAATATCATAGAGACTAATTGATTAAATTAAATAATTGTCAAATTATAAACAAGATTTATCAAACCCAACAAATCTTTTTCCATTCACATAAAGAATTAATCTTTCTTGGTAAGAATTTGCACATTGAATATCTAAAACAAGAAAACGCAGAGTTTTCATCTCTCTCTTTTCCTAACACTAAAATCCCAAAAAAAAAAAGAAAAACTCTCTAGGTCCTAAAAAGAAGAGAAATAAAATCTTTTTTTAAGAAAAAAAATGTACAGAAATGAATGACAAATAAATTAAAGGTACCATTTTTATTAATTACCCATTTCGAGATCTGAGCAAGAAGATACTGAGTTCTTGACCCGGGCACTCGTCCGGGTTGATAAGATGAAACGATTCCGAGTCAGCACTCCCCACCACGTGCTCATAATTAGCCCTCATGTACATGACCTCCTCCGAACCCGACCCGAACCCGGATGGCATTACACCGGCTCCGACCGTTGTCGATTGCATTGTCTTCAACATGGACCGGACCGAGTCCCCGGCTTTTTTTTTCGCGGCGAACCCGAGTTTTCGCCCATTGCAAGACATTGCCCATATGGGAATCGAACGAAGCGGGCAGAGTCCGAGTTCGACCCGATTGCACTCAAGGGCGATTCGGACGAGTCCGAACCGCATTTCGTTAACGAGTTGGTGAGTCAGAATCGGAAACTCGAGGAGGAGAAACGGCTTGTTTCGGAGACGGTCGTGTTGAACACAGAACCACACATGCCCACGCCGGTGGCCGAAGATGGTTCCAATGACCATGGTTTTTGAAGGCCTGGGTGGGGCTGCGATGGCGGCGGTGGCGGCGAACTTTGGCGTCACGTTGTCGGGAGTGGTGGCCGGAGAATCTTGGGCGGAATCTTGGTCGTTGGTTGGATCACCATTGGCGGTAGTGGAGGTGGTGGTTTCGACGTCGTCGCGAAGGGAGGTGCTTAGACGTTTCTTGGGGACGGCGGAGGCGGCGGTGGCGTTTGTGACAGTGGGGGGAAAGAAACAGGGGAGGAGAAACCGACGAAGGGAGTCGATCTTGGCCATCGGGGTTTGGATTTTGGGTTGAAAAAGAGAGAATTTTGGGAGTTTTTATATAAAGGGTTTGATCGGAGAGGATTTTCTGGGAAAGAGGTGAATTTAACGAAGAAAAAAGAAAACAGAAATACAGTCTGTGCAAATATATATATATTTTTATATCTGACGCGGGAACTGAAGTAGCCGTTGGGAATAAATTTTAGTTTCCAGATAGCAACGTATACTTGTCAGCTCATGAATGGTCCACGTCGACATTTTTGCTACTGTCCATTTGTAGATTAAAATTTAATGGAAAATATTTATTTATATTACCTAAATTTTGAAAATGGTAACGATTAAAGCCTTGAACTAAGCTGAGAACTTTTTTTAAAAAAGGTTATCTAACATAAAATTGCTCTAAACTAAATATACTTAAAGGTCACATCAATAGATAATCCATGAATAGTAAAAAATAGGACTAAGTTGATTATTTTTGTTGTTGATTACATGTTTTTCGTGATTGTAATGAGTTGTGGAGTTCATTTTGAAATTTGTAATTAAATTATATAATCTAATCGAAGAATGAAGGGTGTTCAATCTGATTGTGGTTGAAAATTACATGAAACCCACATTTATTGTTACCTTTACCTTTATCGTAACTGTTAGGATCAAACAATAATTGTATCGAAAACAATAAGAGTAAAATGTGATAGATTCATAAATCTAGGTAAACGTGATTACAAGCAAATCAATTATGCTTGCGATTCAGACCTATTTCGATTCATCCATCAATGAAATCTCATTCCGATTAAACCAATTTTCATTACGGTTTGGTAAATGTAGCTTAAGTATAGAATTCTCTTATGATCGAGCCATCCAAACTATTTTGTACATTGTTTTGATCTAAATAATAGTTGTCAATTATTTTAAGACTCTTTTAACCATATTTTCATATCCTTAGACTCTTGTCATTCAAATTTCGTTCATGTGTACTTTGTACCTCCTGAACTTTGAAAATTATAAAATGATGAAAATTTAGGTTAAGATATGTTGAAATATCTTGAATTTGTTATCTGACGTTTCAAATGACCAAATACGGGGGTATTGCTAATCAGAGCCCAAGGACGGTATGCCTTGGTAGGGTTTGGGGGTCCCACAAACCCTAAGTTGAATTCATATTTGACATATTTAATTATTTATGGTTTATTTATTATTATAACCCTAGAGTTTAGAGAATTACACTTTATAAATTCTCTAACCTAGAGATACTACTTTTCCCTTTATCTTGTGAACATAGTTAACACATTGTTAATGAACAACGTAAATATATATGTCGATTTTTAACTATTATTTAACAACGTAAATAGTGGACATAGCTAATACATTGTTTTTTTTATCGATTCTATAAGAAGATATGTATGTATATATATGAATGGAGAGGAGAAAGAGAGACAATCAAACTTAAGTCCCATGATTTAGATTCTTGATAAATTCTTACAATGAGGATGAGAATTGTCTCTTCCTTCGTTAGTCCGATCCAATCCTTTTTTTTTCCCTAATTAGCTCCACGTGTAGTACGCACGTGCTTTTGATTGTCCCCACACTTACAATTTTCTTCTCTTGTTCGTCTCGTAAGAATTTTGACCTGGAAACTCCAAATTATTTTGCATTGTTTTGACTTTTGAAATTTAATGATGTTTACTACTACTGCATGACTTTTGTCACAATGTGTTGCTTTCTCTAGTCACTTCAAATTAAACTCTATTTTTACCCCCTTCTCCACTATGAGAAATATATACATGTGTGTGTTTTCCTTTGAGATTTATTAGAACTATTTCAAAGGAGATTAGACCTAAGTATTCCACGTATAACCTTGATTTTTTAATTAAACGTCACACTATACTTTTATATTAATTTTAAAGGAGAAATATAATGAATAGTTGTTTTGAAATAATTTCAAAAGGCTAGTGGTAAAATAAAACTTTTGAAACATTAATGGTATAAATGAAAATGCATGCCATGTGTACCTCTATTTTACGAGCCTATTACACACCACATTTTTAGCTTGTTGTCGGAATAAGGGTTGTTTTGAAAAAAAGAAAATCCAAAGTTTAGGGGTAAAATAATTGAAATCTATCCTAAAATTATGCATTTTACGTAAAAAAAATCATGTTAGAGTAAAAGAGGGGAAAAAACAACATTAAATGTTACTTGAAAATCAAAGTGATTGTATAATGATAATGTCACATATGTCGTTTCTTTATTTAAAATTTAACAACTATATTTACCTCATTTTAACAGTGCACTTGTTTAGGAGCATGCCTTAATCAATTTTAAAAGTCAACAGGTAGTAGTAAAACTTCTTTCATTTGAGAAAGGTATAATTGAAACTAACCTTAAAAGTTCAAAGGAATTTTTTAATAATTTTGCCTTTTATCTTTCTAATCCCTTTTGAATTTAAAGTTATTATTAAATTCCTTCAAATTCTTAATTTGTTAAGTATTATAGTAGAGTTCAACAACAAAGTATCATTGCCATGATTTTAAGTATAGTTCAATTAGTTAAAAACTATACCTTTGACCAAGAGAGGTCAAGGGTTTAAATAAAAAACGTAATATACAAGTCAAATAGAGAATTAAACCGTCCCCTTTCAAGATGTTGATAGATTATTTGTTATCACTGAATAAGTTACCAATCTATCGTAGTGTTTTAAAAGATATACATTTTTGTGTGAGTTGAAATTAAAAGAAAATTAGAGTAAGATTAGATTTGTGTAGCTAATTAGTAAAACAAGCCTTTCAAACTCTCAAGGGGCAAACTATTTCTTAAATATTGGAGGGCCAATCTTGGATCTACACTCAAAACGCGTCTTTCTTTAGAGATCTCCCTTTGCAAGCACCATATATATATATATATATATATCTCAGTGTTTCCATGAATTAGATAAACGGTTTCTGGACAACCATTTCCAAAAACCTACCTTTTATTTCCTTATTTCTGATGACATTTTCTTTTTCGCAACTCATCCTCCTAATCCTTGTTCATGGGCTTCAAGATTTTGAGGGAATTAATCGATTGCCTTTTTGGACATTTTCTATATAGGCTGAAGGTAATTTTTTTCTAATATTTGTAATTAGTTTTAAATTTTGCTACCTCATTTTGCCATTTCTGCAAGAGCCCAAGTGCAAATTCTTGAATCTGTTCTACTACTTAATTAAGTTGAAATTTTCTTAATTACGTGTTTAAGATGTATATTAGTAATAATGGGAAAAGTAGACTATGGTTGATGGGTAATGCATTTGAATGTTAGGAGGGAAAAATCTCCTAAGTGTACTGAGTACGTGCATCTAGAAGGTGAGCATAGTTGACATGTGGAGGGTCAAGAATAGCTAAGGTAATACGGAAAATGGCTTAGGTGTATGAAACAAGCATTGAGAATAAGGGCCAATTTTAGGCATTGAGTTTATGATGCGATGGCCGAAGGGCTAAGGCTTTTGCGGTAGAAAAGGAAGTATGCGTGAACTAAAGGGCTGGAGAATATATCCGAGAAGTGTTGATGAGTGGTGTGCATCATTGCAAGGGCCCAAGCCGTGAAGAATAACGCAAAGGCTGAGATGCGTTGGCCAAGAGAGGGGTAAACATTGCAAATTTGGCTTATGCGATGGTTGGTAACTTAGGCGTTGGTAAGTAATGGAGAATTTCAACTTAATCATGGAATTAAGTGGGACAGCTGTCGTGCTTAGATGCTCTAAACACATTTAATGGCTAGCTGTCATATTAATCATACATGATAACCATGCAACCCTAGGTATATAAGGGAAATTGAATGAGAAGCTCAGTTTGGCCATTTTTATCGTGTTAAAGGGATAGGAACTTACTAAGCTCGTGTGAACTTTATTGGGGTGAAGAAATTTCCTAAGTGTTCAAGAGCTCTTTGGCGTGATCAAGAAGGTGGGAAGATTGACGAATTTTGGGCTCGTTAGAGGGAATCAGTAGCTCAGAGTTTAAGGTAAGAAAGTTTGGGTGTTCATGATTAAGTCAATAGAAAGAAATTTCTTGAGATTGTGTTTAGAATTTAAGTTGTCCATATGAGAAAAGTTGAAATCTAAAAATTTTGCATGAATAAGCAAGTAGCTGCATACGAAGAACAATCAAGCAGCTGATCGAGTGATACATCGCGTTGACGCATACAACATAGTAAGCCCACAACAAAGGCACATGACATCTATCACATAGTAAGCGCTCATCGCATAAACGGAGAAGGTGTGAGCATCTATTTGAACATCCTGAGGAAACCATCAACCAAACTATGAGGTAAGATGGTTAAGGATAGACAATGTGTTAAGCTTGGTTTTATGCGTCGAACATAGCTATGATACGATCACCTATAGGATGCGGTGAAGATAGTTATAAGTTAAGTTCTAAAGGAGAACTAAGTATACTAACCAAGGGATTTTCTCTTAATGTTATAGGACAAACGCACATAGGAGAAGCCTATCAATTAAGGGGTAGTAGCCCAAGATTGTGAGTGACAATTTTTAATAAATGTTTTTCTAAAAAGATCTCATAAAATTGAGTTTTAACACATAAGCATTTCGTATGAAGATTTATGTCATGTTTTAATTAATGCACGCTTTAAAGTGAATATTGAACGCATGATCCATGTTTTAAATTGTTGAAATATTTATGAGTTTAACATGTGTTTTCGTAGTAAGCCTATGTAATGTTACAACGCATGATGAAAGAAGTTTGCTTAAAACAGTTTCACATGTATATTTCATGTTTTTTTTACAAGGCACCATATGTTACTATGAATTCATGAAGTTAGGTTTTTAGTATATGCGTTTTATGCTTTTAATGTTGTGCCTTGTACAATCATACTCTAATATTAGTACCGAAGGTATGGTAAGGTACCTAGCTTCCAATGACATAGGGACCTTGACACTAAAGGTATGGTAAGGTGGTCAGGACCTGTTTAAGCTCTACGTACACGTATGACTTCTCCATCGATGTTGATGAGGTCGAGCAAAAGGGCTCTTTCACAACTAAAGTTATTTGGGTTTGAGCAAAAGGGCTCTCCCGCATGTTTAGACAATGGAGTAGTGGGATGTATGATGTTAATGAGTTTTAATACAGAGTTTTGCAGTACGAATTGTATATATGATTTAATGGGAACATTTCTTTATGCTACTTATGTTTTATGTTATGTTTCCTTAATGTTAGTCATTCACTGAGCCTCCCAACTCACCATTTTAAAATGTCTGGTAGTGGTCGTCATCTCGAGGCCTAGCAGCTTTGCCAATTAGTCACTACTCAGATTCCCTGAAGTGCAAGCTTTCTTAGTATTGTATGTCGATATAGTACTCATTAGGAATGATGTAGGTCTATTGACTGTAGTTAAGAACTGACCGGCAATCCAATTCCAAATGAAAGATTTGGGAGAGGCCCAGTTTATTCTAGGTATACAGATCTTTTGGGATCGTAAGAATAAAGTGCTAGCACTGTCTTAAGCATCGTATATTGACAAAATTTTGCTCAAGTGATCAATGCAGAACTCTAAAAAGGGCCTACTACCATTTAGACATAGAGTCAATTTGTCTAAGGACATGTGCCCTAAGACGCCTTAAGAGGTTGAGGACATGAGACGGGTCCCATATGCATCTGTCGTTGGTAATTTAATGTATGCGATGCTCTGCAGTAGGCCAAACATCTGCTATGTTGCGGGAATAGTCAGTAGGTATCAATCTAATCTAGGCCAGGGTCACTGAACCGCAGTTAAGAATATCCTTAAGTATCTTTGGAGAACGAGGGACTACATGCTCTTGTATGGGTCTAGGAATTTGATCCTTACTGGATACACGGATTCTGACTTTCAGACTGATAAGGACACTTGGAAGTTCACTTCAGGGTTAGTATTTACTCTTAACGGAGGAGTTGTAGTAAGGCGGAGCACTAAGCAAGGGTGCATTGCAGACTCCACGATGAAGGCCAAGTACATAGCGGCTTATGAAGCTGTTAAAGAGGCCGTCTGGCTCAGAAAGTTCTTGAGCTGGAAGTTATTCCAGATATGTCTAGGCCCATCACCTTCTATTATGACAATAGTGGTGTTGTGGCAAACTCCAAGAAGCCTAGGAGTCACAGGTGCGGCAAACACATAGAGCGGAAGTATCATCTGATCCACGAGATAGTGCATCAAGGAGACGTGATCGTCACAAAGATAGCCTCAAAGCAAAACATTATTGATCCATTTACGAAGGCTCTCATGGCCACAGTGTTTGAGGGTCACCTTCAGAGCATGGGTCTACGAGACCGCCCGTGGCTGGACTAGGGCAAGTGGGAGATTTTGTTGCACTGGGTTTTTATGCCCTAGTTTATTGTTTTTGTATCTGTTTGTTTGTACTCCCCACTTCGCTTTAGGATAAGTGGGAGATTGTTGGGGTTTGTGCCTTAAAGTCTCGTGTCCTGTAGTTTGTAAACAACTTTGTAAGAACACTTGTAATGTATAATATATATGATATCTACCTCATTTCTTGACTTTGCACATTTAGATGTTTTTTTTTTTTTTGTTTTTTTTTATTTTACCACAAACTAATAAACTTAATATCCCTGGTTGTCTTTATGTAACTTAAGTATGTATGTAGTGACATAAAAGTGGATCATGTCTTAAGTGATAACCAAAATAATCTGTAGTATATGGATATAGGAAGGAAACTTTATCCTGGTAACACTACGGACGCGGCCCGCTTTATGGAATTATTACAAGTGTTGTGACTTGTCATAGATGGTCTGATCTTGATCATTCGTGTAGTGTACATGCGAGCGGGTGCGTTCTATATAAAGAGTTTGTATAAAATCTGACCTCAAAGTGTTAATGTCTTGTCATATAACTCCGTTTATGACTGACACTTCACTTCATTAGGATGACCATAGGTAACATGACCTCAATTCTAAGTGAGTTAGGAACTCCTGCCATTGAGGGCGGTCTTTTGATTTGCATGGGTGCGAGTGGCCAGAGCGTCGACTAAAACTTACCACTTTGAGGATTTGTCTGATTTGGGAGCTTGGAACTAAGCTTCACAAGATGAAGTTCACTCCTTCCCCAAAGTAGGGGTAAGTAGATAGATTGCTCTTTTAAGGGTTGATCCCGGGGCTTGAACGATGTGCCACCACACATCTTCTCATGGCCCGAGAGGTGTTCACACATAGTAGGACCATGTTGTATTATTCATTAGAGGGATCGGTGGTACTTAAGGAGAAAGATGTAATTATAAGGGTAAAACGATAAATTGGCCTACTGTAATTACGAGCATCTGTGAAGGGTCATCGTATAGATGATTGGTTATATCCAATGGACATAGAAATATATCTATGGCAAGAAGAGTTCAACTGTCGGTCTTTAGTAAAATGTCTGGCAGTTAACGGATTGTGGATATCGTGACTAAAGAGTTTAGTCAGCTATTCATGTCCCGTTGGAGCTTCGAGCTTTAGGTCCATAAGGTCCCTTTGGTAGCTTGGATACAAGTGTAGAGTCAGTTTTTGGGTCAGTTTGAAATATTCAAATTGACAAGAGGGAGTTCGATTATATATGATGTAATTGAACTAGTTAATTAAATGTGATATAATTAACTTTGTGTATGAGATACATTAATTTGGAGGAAATTGGATATAAATATGATTTATATCTAGTGAAAGAAAAATACGATAATTAATATACGATATTAATTATATGTTATGAATATGATGTGATCACATTCATTATATAGTTAAAAGGGAAATGGGATGACGCATCTTCTGTTTTAATAACGGATGAGTTAGTTGAAAGATCACTTTGAGACGCATAAATAGCTCATAGTGTGTTAAGCATGAGATGTGCGGACATTGTGTTAAAAAGTGTGTCATCGTTTAGAAAATCAGTGCCTATACGATAATGCCTGCACGATCGCTTACCTATACGATATTGCTAAGTGATCGCTTAACGATTACACCCGCGCATGCTATTTACTAAATGATCATTTACCTTTTTCTAAGCATCGTTTAGCTCTCGATATTTACCAAACGATCATATAGACGATCACTTAGTTTTTCTACACGATCGTTTAGACGATCACTTATCTTTTCCTACACGATCGTTTAAACGATTGCTTACCTTTTTCCTACACGATCGTATACTTCACCTAAACAATCAAGCATTTTGTCTATACGATAGACGAGCTTATCTCCCACTTGCTTGGTCGTTGTATACGATCTCTGTTTCTCTTTCCCTCTACCAAATTCGAATAAAGCCCACCCTTGGGATTCTCACTCCAAGAATACTGACGGCTCTAAGTGGTGGTGTCATCTTCATTTCCTTCTGTTCGTGTGGAGTCTGTTTAAGGTAGATGATTGGGTTTTAAATTTGTTGTGAAGAAGAAGTCTTCAACTGGTTTGATTTCTCGATCTCTTTAGCATTATGAATGCATTTTAGTATGTTTGAATGTGTATGAGGTAATTCTGTCACAATGAATTAGAAAGATCCATTTCCGCTCGTAGGTACTCTTGAATAGAGTTCCTTGAATTAGTATCAGAGCCAGAAACTCCAATTCATTGCTGCAAAAGAATTGCATTTACATTCACGGTGGGTGCAACATGTCTACTCTTTGTTTTAGTTGTTAATTCATTTATGGATGTGTGGATTAATGGAGTTTTCTGGGATGTAATCTCGGTTTGTTGAATTCTCAAGTTAATTGTAAAGGCCCCTGCGTTTTTTGGGCACAATTATTTGCTATCGAAATGTAAATTCAAAGTTAGTTTGAGTCTTGAGTCGTTTGTGATGAAGTTTGGAGCAAGGGCTGTGGTTATTCGTGAAAGAAGACGATTAAGTGTTGGTCGTGTCATGTAGATGATGAGGTAAACGATCACTGAGTGTCGGATGCTCGGCTGTCGTTTAACAGGCGCGTGCACTAGAGGATCGTATAGCTCAGCAAGTCTCATCGCTTAGTTACTGACTATATGATCGCGGAGTACTTGCATGGTAAATCGTTTACCTTTCGCGTGCTAAGCGATCGTCTAGAGGATCAGGCTTCTTGGTCTCATTGTTGTCTATGCGATCATTTAGCTTTTGCACTATCGTCTAGTGTGTGCTACATGATCGTTAACTTGGAGGCGTTTACTAAATGATGGGAGCTTCATCTGGCGGTTCAAGACCCGGCTCGCTTGTGAACCGGTTTGATCTGCAGACTAATGTAAATAGATAGTTTTCTCTTTCCGATTTTGTATTGGTTCATCCTGGTCCATTAATCCATGGTTTTATACATGTGATGTATATATATATTTTTTGTGTCATATGGTATGCACATATAGATAAATCCCACCTTGGGTTATGCATTGGTCATGTATATTCTCTTTATTTTAAGTATTATAATGACGCATGATTTAATTTACGTAAGTACATGCACATGCATCATATAATATAAGGGTTATATTTATGTATGCATTATTTATTTACCTTAATATTTATAAACGTTATAAATACTTCATTATGTGGCATGTGTTTTTAGATGTTTATTTTATAAATGGTTATAAAATGGAATTAGAACTAAAATAATTAGTAAAAGATTAATATGTAGCAAATTTATCTATAAGAGACCTTTTGTCTAAGGTGGGTTCTGTCTAGGCTGGGGTATTTAAGGTGACGGCAACGGAACACCCCTACCTGGGAACCTACCTAGAACTATATTTTAGATAAATTTGATGCATGCATGCATGCAAGTTAAGGCCAGTCCATTAAAGGGTATAATGTGACTACTTGGACTTTTTTTTTATTCAAAGACAAAAATTGTTTTTGAGCAAACTTAATAAATGACTTAGATTATAATTAGTAGCTAGATTGTCTAGGTTAATAAACCCTTAGGTAAAACATTCAATGGGAGGTACTTGGGGCATTTGATACTTCCTTTACACCTCTCGCGTTTCTCCCTCATAGTCCACATCGTGAGATCTATCCTCGGCCTCGTGACACTCTAGGAGTGCCCCTCTAAAGAATGGTGTTTGGGTAGATCAATATCAAGGTGGATGGAGAGAATGTTCATAGTAAGTGGGAGTAGGAAGTGTGACAACATATCCCACGGTCTCTCTCGTTAGATTGAATAAAGTTTCTGCACATCGCTTTATGGCACCCTGGGTGTGTCCCCTTATAGGATGGTTATTTTGCACGTTTCTTTATTTGATCTCCTGTAAGAGGATAAGGTTACTTAGTCTCTTATCGTAATCTGCTTTTTTCCTACGGTGGGCACATTCGGACAGAACTTTGAGGCCGAGAACGAGGGGTTACACGTATGCGGGGTTAACAGTTCTAAATCGAACATACGATGGCTATTAGGTTCAGTTCCAAGAGTTAGTTCTGCCTAATAGTTGAGAATGTATCATCCTAGTTAAGGGACATTACATCACCCCACCAGTGACGTTTGTCCTGCCTCGCTGGGGCATCATTGCAAAATAGAAGTTTTATCACTTAGGGTACTTGGAATCTGTTTTGCTAAAACTAATTAGTTAAAAATGTGGTTTTTGCAAAGTCTTATAAAAGGTTATTCGTTTTTTCAGCAACGGTTTTAAATGGCAATAACCACCATCAGTTTACTTAGCACCGAAAAACTGAATAGCCAAAACTATTCAAGTTAGAAACATATGCTCACGATGATACTCATCATTGAGGATCTGAAGTTTATCCTTATAGAGGAATGTCCTTCTATTCCACCTGAGGATGCTACTTGAAATGTTTGAGCGGTATACGAGCATTAGACATGGGCAAACGAGAAGGCTCGAGCCTATATCCAAGACACATGAGCCCATGGTCTTAGCGCGTGAGATCATGGAATCCTTATGGGGAATGTTCGGACAACTGTCTTGAAAACTCAAGCACGAGGCTCTGAAGGAAAGCAAGACAGCCAAGGTTAAGACTAAGGCAGAAAAAAGTAAATGTGATTTACTTGTGTTAGAAACTTGTTTAGTGCAGAGTGATGATTCTTCCAAGATAATTGATTCGGGTGCCACTAATCATGTTTATTCTTCTTTTTAGAAGATTAGATCCTGGTGACAGCTGGAGGCTGGTGAGATGACATTGTGAGTAGGCACCGGACTCATCGTCTCAGCTGTGGCAGTGAAAGGCATCCAATTAACTATATAGAATATGTTTCTTATATTAAAAGATGTCTTTGTAGTTCTTGAACTAAAAAGAAGCCTTATTTTTGTTAAGTGTCTGTTACAATGCAATTACATTTTTTCTTTTAAATTGAATAAAGCGTTTATTCTGGAAAATAACTTGTATGTGCTAAGATCGTTAGCCTTAAGTTCCCTCCATAATATAGAGATGTTTAAATCTGCCATAACTCAATCTAAATGCCAAAAATTTCTCCAAAAGAAAATGCCCAACTTTGGCACCTTCGATTTGGGAACATCAATCTCAATAGGATTGAGAGATTGGTGAAGAATAGCCTTCTAAGCGAGTTAGAAGAAAATTCTTTACCAATGTGCGAATCTTGCCTTGAGGGTAAGATGACTAAAAGACCTTTTATTGGAAAAGGTTATCGAGCCAAAGAGCCTCTTGAATTAGTACATTCTGACCTTTGTGGCCTATGAATGTGCGAGCTCGAGGAGGTTATGAGTACTTTATTACTGATGATTACTTGAGATATGGGTATGTTTATCTGATGCAATGAAATTCTTAATCTTTTGAAAAGTTCAAATTATTTAAGGTCGAAGTTGAGAATGCTTTGGATAGACAAATTAAAACACTTCAATCAGATCGAGGTGGAGAGTTTTTAGATTCTGAGTTCCAGGAGTATTTATTAGAACATGGAATCATTTTCTAACTCTCGGCATCGGATACACCATAGCAAAATGGTGTAGCAGAGAGGAGAAATAGATCCTTGTTGGACATGGTTCGTTCGATGATGAGTTATGCTTCCTTACCGGACTTGTTTTGGGGTTTCGTAGTGGAGACTGCGATATACATTCTCAACTATGTTCCTTCTAAGAGTGTTGTGAGAACACCTCTGGAGTTGTGGAATGAGCATAAAGCTAGTTTACATCACTTCCGCATATGGGGTTGCCTAGCACATATGCTTAATGCAAATCCAAAGAAGTTAGAATAACGATCGAGGTTGCGCCTCTTTGTAAGCTACCCCAAAGGTACACGAGGAGGTTACTTTTATGATCCATCTGAAAACAAGGTGTTTATTTCCACAAAAGCTACATTCCTAGAGGATGATTATATCAGGGAGCACATTCCATGTATTAAATGAAGGGTCGCATATCGAGAGTTCAATGAGCGAGTTTAGATCGCTCCGATTTTCCAGTGACCGAAACATAAATGATATACATTCAACACATATAGTTATGCATATAAAACCCATTATCAGCATGCTTAGAAAACAATAAAACACAAGTAAAAAGGTTCATACCAGATGAAGACTCTCTTCGTATGTCTGAACCTTAAGCAGCGGAAAACCTCCCACCGTTCTACCCGTACCCGACGAGAATGTCGACTGCAAATGCACGATTCGAACGTACACGAACAATGCAGTGAGGACGACACCACCACAAGAGAAACCCGGGTATCCTCGGCGTCAAAACACAAAGAGTGGGCTCCGGTGAGTTTGGTAGAGGACGGAGGAGAAGGCGTCGTGTAGACGATAAACAAGTAGGAGATGAACTTTGCTATCGTATAGCAAAAATGCTTATCATATAGTAGAGCTACATGATCGTTTAGGAAAAATTGAACGATCATTTAGGAAAAATTGAACGATCATTTAGGAAAAACGTATACGATCGTTTAGAGAACATGTGAGGTAGACGATCGTTTTGAAGGACGAGCTTTTATAGTATAGGATCTCGCGATCGCTTTCACAGATTCTATTAGATGCGGGCGAATACGAATGCATGATTGAATGAAATGAAAACGATTTGCATTTTTTTAATCCGCCGATTACCATAACCTTCGCCGCCCCACTTCCCACATCTGAGCGTGGATTAATTGGTTAATTATCAAATACTTAATCAATTAATTTAATTAATAAATATAATCATATTAGATTTATATCCTATAGTTTGATATCATATATCTATTATAATATTTTCTCATCTACTTGATATAAATCATATTTATATCTAATTTCATTCAAAATAATGTTTCTCATACATTTAGCCAATTATATCATATATAATTAACCAATCGAATTATATCATTATAATTGAACTTCCTCTTGTCAATTTGAACATTTCAAATTAACCCAAACACTGGTTCTTGACTTTATCTAAGCTACCTCGTTGACCTAATGGACCTGTGACTCAAAGCTTTAACCGTACGTGAATAGCTGACTAAACTCTTTAGCCACGAGATCCACCATCCGTTAACTGTTAGTGATTCCACTAAAGACCAATAGTTGAACTCTTCTTACCATAGATATATTTCTGTGTCCATCAGATATAACCAATCATGAGTACGATGACCCTTCACAGATGCTCATAAGTACAATTGGGTAAATTTACCATTTTGCCCCTGTAGTTACATCTCACTCTTTAAGTACCACTGATTCCTCTAATGAACAATACAACATAGTCCAACTATGTGTGCAATAAATATTATATATTAACAATCACAGGTGTTCGTATATACTATTTATAAACTACAGGACATGAGACTTTAAGGCATCAACCCCAACAATCCCCCACTTGTCCTGAAGTGAAGTGGGGTGTACAAAAAACTTAGAACAAAACAATAAACTAGGGCATAAAAGCCCAGTACAATAAAATCTCCCAGTTTCCCTAGTACAGCCGGGGGCGATCCTGTAGACCCATGCTCTGTAGGTGACCCTCAAACACTGTAGCCATGAGAGCCTTTATAAATGAGTCAAAAACATTGTTCTCTGAAGCGATTTGTGTGATGATCACGTCCCCTCGATGCACTATTTCGCAGATCAGATGATATTTTCGCTCTATGTGTTTTTTGCACCGGTGACTCCTTGGCTCTTTGGAGTTCGCAACTGCCCCACTATTATCACCATAGAGGATAATGGGCCTAGACGAACAACTTACAGGTCTGTCAGAAACTTTTTGAGCCAAACGGCCTCCTTAGCAGCTTCGCAAGCCGCTACGTAATCTGCCTCCATAGTGGTGTCGGCAATGCACCCCTACTTAGTGCTTCACTACACCACAGCTCCTCCGTTAAGAGTAAAGACTGACCCTGATGTGAACTTGCGAGCATCCTTATTAGTCTGAAAGTCAGAATCCGTGCCTCCTGTAAAGATCAAATCCCTTGAACCATACACGAGCATGTAGTCCTTCGTTCTCTGAAGATACTTGAAGATGTTCTTCACTGTGGTCTTGTGACCCTGGCTTGGGTTAACTGATACCTACTGACTATGCCCACAGTGTAGCCTGGACGAGTACAAAGCATTGCGTAATCAAATTGCCAACGAAAGACGCATATGGGACCCATCTCATCTTCTCAACCTTTTGAGGCGTCTTAGGACACATTTCCTTAGAAAAAGTGACTCTATGCCTGAACGGTAGTAAGCCCCTCTTGAAGTCTGCATCGAGTACTCAAGCAACATCTTGTCAATGTACGATGTCTGAGACAGTGCTAGCACTTTGTTCTTGCGATCCTGAAAGATCTGTATACCTAGAACAAACTAAGCCTCTCCCAAATCTTTCATTTGGAATTGGGTCGTTAGCCAGTTCTTAACTGTAGTCAGTAGACCTACATCATTCCCAATGAGTAGGATATCATCTACATACAACACTAAGAAGACTACTGAAGCATTGATGATCTTCTTGTAGACACAAGGTGTATCAACGTTTTAGTCAAAGCCATACGACTTGATCGCAGCATCAAATTGTATGTTCCAAGATCGAGACGCCTGTTTCAGTCCATAAATGAACCGATTCAGTTTGCAAACCTTTTGCTCTTGACCTTGGGCTATGAATCCCTCAGGCTGCACCATATAAATGGTCTCCTCAAGATTGCCATTCAAAAAGGCTGTCTTGACGTCCTTTTCCAGATCTCGTAATTATAATAAGCTGCAATGGACAGAAGGATGCGAATAAACTTTAACATGGCAACAGGTGAGAAAGTCTCCTCGTAGTCAACTCCCTCTACCTGGGTATAACCCTTTGCCACAAGTCGAGCCTTGAAGGTCTGTACCTTCCCATCAGCACCCCGTTTGCACTTGTAGATCTACTTATAACCTATAGGGCGAACCCCATCAGGCGGATTTACAAGATCCCATACTGAGTTGAAGTACATCA
>NC_052351.1:44821737-44918690 GCF_009727055.1 Benincasa hispida
ATCGTGTAGCAATGCAGGGAGCTAAACGATGAGGTAGATGATCGTATAGCAGATGCACGGAGCTAAGCGATGCGTTAGACGATCGTGTAGATATGCGCGGGTGCTAGACGATCGTGTAGATATGCGCGGGTGCTAGACGATCGTGTAGCAGATGCGCCGGTGCTGGATGAGCGTATAGCAGATGCGCGGGCGCTAAGCGATAGACTACAAGATGGCGCTACACGATGGACATGAGCGCTAGATGATGAGCAGACATGCTACATGATAGGCAGAATGCTAAGCGATAGGCGATGATGTTAAGCAATAGGTGAATGCGTTAGACGATAAAGCGTCAGCGCTAAACGATGGAGGTAAATGATGGGCGCGGTCGCTAAACGATAGCATATGCGCAAGATCATTTACTAAACAATTGAGCCACACGATGGGCCGCTGGAGCTAAGCGATAGATGCAGAAACTAAATGATTGATTGGCTTGAGAACATGTGCATTATGCTAATTAAATACACTAAAAGAATGTTTGACTCACAGTTTTAATAAGTTTTAGTTGATGACTCACAATTTTAAAAAGAAGATTCTCTCATTTATTCAACTATTGAGTTTTCTTGTTTTGCAGGTGCAACAAAGGAGTAAAGATTTGGTATCGTGCAGCCTCATTATGTTTTTTCTTGGGGAACTCTAGTAAAGAATTTTACCTTGAATGTACTATTTATACACATTCCTAATAAATACGGTTAGTTGAATATGAATTCTGATCACATTTTCACTTTCAATCCTTTGTCTTAAACATTTTTTGTTTGTGATCCTTTAAACAACAGTGGTCAGACAAAGATGCCTATAACCAGACACTGTTGAAGCTGGGGGGTTTGTTTAAGAAGAATTATGTAGGGATCCATACTTACCAAGTGAAGAGGGACAGTAAATTCATAATGTTTGTATTACTTGTAATTTGTGTTTCTAAGGTGCTGAATTATTGTACGGCCTTTTAAATTATAATTTTATAGCAGAATTTGTGGATTAAGTGTAATAGATTTGCAATCCATACATAAATAATATGTCATAGCCACAGTGTTTGATGATGATGTGTCATGTTATACTTTTTGACCAAAAAAATGGATTCGGCAACAGAATTTAAAAAAAAGGGACAATAATTGATAAAACGGACAGATTTTGGGCTTTAATATCGGTTGCAAATTTCATTAAAGGGCTTTAATGTCGGTTGCAACTGACATTAAAGACAATGTTATTAAAGCCCTTTAATGTCAGTTTAAAACCGACATTAAAGGGTTTTAATAACACTATCTTTAATGTCGGTTTAAAACCGTCATTAAAGCCCGAAATTCTTCTAGTGGAAACTCAATTTTAATGGAAATTGTTGAATAATAAATTTAAAAAAAAAACTAAAATGAATATATGTATACATAATTATATTATAATTAAAAAATATATTTTAAAATTATAATAAGTTTGAGTTAGTTTGGATTATTTTAAGTAAATCTATAAATCAACCCAACCTATAAAATTATCAATTATTTCAATCCAATATAATCTAAATGTTGATAATCTAATCCTAAGGCTTGAGTGGAAATTATTGGTCTGCCTCGAAATTTCGAATTCCATGTGTACCCGCTCCTTCTAAAAAACCGCTTATCTTCAGATTTCTATCTTCCTCTCTTTCTTGCTGTATTTTCTTTTTTCTTTTTTCTTTTTAAGTTTTTTCTTTTTTGTGATAATTATTATCTTTCTTGTTAATCTAATCTAATTTTGTTTTTAGTTTTTTTTTCTCACCTTTTCTTTTTTAATTTTATTTCATATATTTCGCTAATGCCCTTATTTTTTTCAACAATTTTCCCTTTAAGTTTATTATATTATTATATTAAGATTAAGGGTGTTTTGTATGAAACAACTCAATTTAATTGTTCGGGTTGTAAGTTTCTTCAACTCGAATAACCTTTATTAAATAATGAACACAACTCAATCCAACGATGAAATGTTGGGTTGGTTTGAATTACTCGATTAATTTATTTAAATTTTTGTTCTAAAAATATGTAAAAATGCTAATACGTAAAAATTTTATTTAACTATTTATATATATTGAATTAATATTTAGAACTCAATTTTAATTAATATTATAAAAATTTTCTTTCCATAATGATAAAAAAAACCTGTTTTTAGGATTTGTTAGAGTTATCCAAATAATCATGACATTAAATTAAAGAGTAATTGTTTTAAATGACAAAAGTGCGAGAAATATTTTTAAATATAGAAAAATGTTACTATTTATCCGGAATAGACACTAATAGACATTTTGCTATATTTATAAATAAGTTGACTCATTTAACTATATTTGAAAACAACCCTAAATTAAATTAACATAAGTATATGTATATATAATTGTATCATAAGTAATAAAAACATATTCTTAAAATTAATAATAAATTCGAATTGGTTTGAGTTGATTTTGGTATTTTAAGTAAACCTATAAACTAACATAACTCATACAATTTTCATTTATTTGAATGTATTACAACTCAAATCATAAGAATTGAATTGAGTTGGTCGGATTTTTATCAGATGTATTGAACACCCCAAATGGATACATATTTTTTGTTATTTAAGTGGAACATAAGATGTTGAATTAGTTCCATAGTCTCCTTTTATTTTACAATAAGACCATTTTTTTCGTGCAATGTTACAAAACTATTATCTCTATTAATTATATAACATTGTCCATAGAGCATATAATGCATCAAAAAATTGCAACGATGAATATATTCTTCTGGCTAGTTTGGCTCCATAATCTTCACAATCACAAGTGGATGTTCATACGAGGTTTCTAGAGAAATTTGTTTTGTGGAGTTGAACTTGTATTGATGTTAATTTGATGGCGAATGTTGTTTGATCTCTATAACTTCATCCTCCGATTCTCTCAATTGGATGCATATACTTGATTTGGAGAAGTGAAACATGAAATTCTCGAAGTTGAAGTCTTGGAAGAATCTTTGGTTCTAAGGAGTAGTTCAGTCTTTAGGAGTTAAGAAGTCTTCCGATTGTAGAAAATTCTCTCTAGGCTCTATGAGATGTCTTCGAAGTTGAAGTCTTGGAAGAATCTTTGGTTCTAAAGAGTGATTCAGTCTTCAGGAGTCAAGAAGTCTTCTGATTATAGAGAATTCTCTTTAGGCTCTTTAGGATGTAGAATTCCTGACTCCAACAAATGAATAGAACTTCTCTATTTATAGAGTTCTCTGGTGCACTTTACGGACTTGGAATTGGTTGGTTCATGGACCCAGCCCCTAGGCCCAACTAATTGAACTTAGACCTTATTTAACAATTGAGTTAAATTATGCATATTATTGGGCCCGATTTGACTTTAACTTAAATAATAATATCAAATTATACTAAATTAATTGTATTTAATTCAATGGTCATGATGAAAATACATGACATCATCAGAATTTGTTAGCTTATGTTTACGATTTCAATTTGAGACACATGTCAATTTTTAATTCATCCAAAATCCAATTATTTTGTAATTTTGTCGTTAATTTGATTAATGACGTGACAATTTGTGATTGGTCCAAAATGTTTCCTTCAACAAATGTTCTCTTCTCGAGAGTGAGTGGATCTCAAAAAAGATAAAGTTGAAGTCAAGATATAAGTCATTTATTCTTGATTTTGGCTCTATTAATTATACTACGAATTTAATAAATAAGTTTAATTAAATCTAGGATAAAGTTTAGAACATGACCAAACTTTAATTTGAGATAAATTTAAGATCTTATTCGCAATTTAATTTGTCATGAGGATAAGAATCTAAATTTTGAGATTTGAATTTGGGATAAAATTTAGAATATGGTCAAAATTTTAATTTATGAGAAATTTCAAAATTTATTCCTAACTTAATTTGATTTGGAGATAAAAGCTTAAGAATTTAAATTTTGTACGAAATTTGAATTATGACCAAAATTTTTAATTCAAAAGAAATTAAATATTTTATCCACAATCTATTTTGACTTGAAGATAAAAATTCAATAATTTGAAATAAATAGAAGTCTTATTCTCAACTCTAATCGAAATATAAATTCAAATTTGATAAATAAAATTCGGGATAAGACCAAATTTTATTAAAATTTAAACAAATTAACTTTTTTCTAAAAAAAAATAATCAAATTTAAATCTAATTAAATTTCCTAATGGGCAATTGACAAAAATAGCCATTTTGAAGTTTTAGTTCTGAGTTTTGGACCCTTTTTAAAAAGATTTTTTTTACCCCCACAATTTTGAAAACTAAGTAAAATTACCCTAATGCCATCTACATTTCAAAAGTTACTCAAACCCTCCAAACCCTCACTCTCACTATTTTCCCTTGCCATTTTCGGTCACCTCTACCATTTCCTCAATCTCACTCCATTTATCTCCATTTCCCTGGTCATTTTCCTTTTCATTGAAGATTATTTAGGATTTTTTAACTAATCAGGTATGGATTTTCATTTTTTTCACTCAATGTTAGTTTATCTTAGATGCTATAAAATGATTATTTGAAATCTATGTTAGATCTATGTTGAATGTTAATTTTTTTCCCATAAACATCATGTTCGACATTTTTTGAATAATTTTGGGCCTAAAAATGAGTTTCCAAAAATCGTCTTACTCGGCTGGGCTTCATACGATGGTGACCATGTATGTCACCAGACAAAGAAGATTGGAGAAGATTTGGGGAAGATTGCGACTGGTGTTAGACCGGCCGGGCCCCCATGTATATTCCGACTGGGTATGGGCGAAAAAGAGAGGAAAAGACGAGGGGGAAGGGGGTAAAATCGGGTAGGGGTAGGTGGCGTCCGACCGAGATTCATACGAAAATGACCGAGTATGTGACCGGACGGAGAAGAATGGGGAAGAGATTTGGGGAAGCTTGGCGCTCGGTGCTAGATTGTCGGGCCCATGTATAATTTGATCGGGTATAGGTGGGATAGAGAGGAAAAGACGAGAGGGAAGGGGGCAAAATCGGGGAAAGGTAGAGGACGCCTGGCCGGGCTTCATACGAGAGTGGCCAGGCTTAAGGGTGGAGAAGATTGATATGTGGCCTAGTTTGACGCTCGACCGGGTATTGGACCAGGCCAAAATCCAGAAGCATATGACATTAAGGCATGATTGGGACTGGGTAGGGGGAGGGGAAGATTGGTATATGGCCTGGTCATGAGCTCGACTGGGTATTGGATCGGGCCAAAATCCAAAAGCGAGGACTCCTAGTGAAGGCTCGACCGTGACTGGGTAGGGGAGGAGAATGGGTAGACTCGATCGGGACCGGGTAGGGGTAGGGGGCACCCAACCGAGACTGGAAAGGGTATGAATGGGCTAGGAGTTTCACCCTTCGCATTTGGATTTTGGCCCGGTCCTGGGCTCGGCCGGGTATGGGACCAGGCCAAAATAAAAAAGTGAAGGGGGTGGTGTGTTGGATTATATCAACAAGCAGCGGAAGTAACAAGGATCAATAAGCACTCTGATTCATTAATTTTGGTAGAAACTAAAGCATGCTTACACAGTAATAAGTGGGTTTCAAGTCATACCTCTGTAGAACTCTTGAAATCTCGATTTTCAGCTGCAAATCTCTTCAAATCTCGTTGTAGACCACCTCAAGATCTTTCCTACTATCCTCTTGGAGCTCTAGATTGAGTTGTAGGACTCAAAATAAGCTTGAATCAAGGGAACTTGGAGAAGAACTCATAGCAACAACCCACTTGAAGAACACCTTCTTCACACGAATTTTTTAGCAAAAATTCTACAGATTGCATGCCTCAAATTCATTCCAATCTTCTCAATATATTGTAAACAATCATGCAATAAAGATGGCTGCATGAGATACAGCTCATGCTTGGAGTAATTAAAGCCTAATGATGGTGTGTTGTGGGTGAGCAACTTGAAGGTGATAATGGAATAAACCGAAATTCCATTTATGTTTTTTTCTATCTTTTTCAACTTTTCCAAATTGATTTCAAAAATCAATTTTGATTTATAAAAATTGAAAATATTATTAATTTTACAAAATTCATTTCATAAATTATTTTTTCTAATAAAATTAATAAATACTTATTTAAATTATTTAAATAATTATAATTAATTTAATATCAAATATTAAATTAATTTTTGCACAAATCCACCTTCATATATTTAAATCATATTTAAATATTAATTCTCCAATTTCGTTTAATTCTTAAAATTAAACGTGTAATTATATCTCATATAATTACTAATTTCTTTAATTCTAATTTGAACGTTTCAAATTAACTTATCACACTATTATAAAGATAATCCATTTACGAGCTAGTAGGGGACCTCGCAAACCTACAGATCATGGGCTCTAACGATCCGAGATTAATTGGCTAAACTCATTAGACCGAATTAACCCCCATTCATTAATTAATGGGTCACTCTACTAAAGTCCATAGTTGAACTCCCATCACTGTAGATATATTATGTCCACTCGATATAACCATGATTAGTAAGTTAACTCTTCACAGTTTGTTCGTAATAATGGCTGGGTCAAATCTTTGTTTTACCCCCGAGATTACCTCTTCTTCCTTAAGTCCCACTGATCCTCTAATGAACAATTGATTTGCGATCTAATCAACAAAACGAGTCCCTTTTGGGCCAATGAGAGGGTGAAACCCCTTGTTCAAGACCCAGGATCAGCACTTAAGGGAACAACCTCTCTGTTAACCCTAAATCGGGTAGAAGTGAATTTCATCTTGCAGGGCTATGTCCCAGTTATTCATTCGGTCTTATCCCCAAAATAGGAGCTTATTGAGCAGTGCTGTTGGACTACTCTCACCCATGAAGATCAAAGGATAATTTCGAACAAACAGGAGTTCATAGTTAGCTCAAGATTAAGGTCAAGTTACCTAGGACATCGCTCTGAAATAGTCAGTCTTAAACAGTAAACAACGTTTAAAGTAAGAGTGATTGATTTCTTGGTCCGATCTTGTACAAAACTCATTTGCACAGGACACCCCCACTTCTCATGTCATAACATGTACGAATTAGGATCACTTCGTTTGTAGCACTTTACAGCTCTTTATAACAACTACAGAGCCGCATCCAATAGTGTTACCAGAATAAGACACCGAACCTTATTCATATACTATAGATCATTTTGACTATTTACTCGAATCTGATCCACTTTTATGTCTCCACATAAAGTTCAAGTACTCATGTAATAGTCAAGAGACTCTTAAGTTTATTGGATTTTTAATAAGCAATACATATATTCAATAACAACTTATTGAATTTTCAGAATAAGTTTTATTGTTTACAAAGCACGAGTTTTAGGACATAAAATTCAAAAAACTCTCACTTGGACTAAAACTCCAGTGGTAACTTATATATTCAATATATAAGACTGAGTTTCTGAGTTTTATAGAGAAAAACAATAAATTAGGGCATCCCATACCCATGGTTTATCATTCAGTATCCCATAGTCGATACGGTAGACTGGACCAGAAAGGGGGCGGGCGGGACCGGGTAGGGGTAGACCTGGATACTGGTTTTTGGCCCGGGCTTATACCTGACCGGGTATGGGTCAAGCCAATTTTTTTATTTATATTTATATATAATTTTTATTCTTTTTAAGTACTCATTGATGATCATGATGTATTGTCTTCTAATTTATCTATTTTCATGAAAAATGTAGGTTATAATGGAACTAGATATGAAGGTTCATCCTAATGACCATTTTCCTGCAACCCTTTTATGTTGTTCCCACATAGAAAAAAATATCCCTAAAATTAAAAAAAAACTAACTCTGACACAATTAGCCATGTTTGGACAAACATGTTTTGGTCCCTTCCTTGACACAAACATCATCTTCAATGGACCACTAATTCATTATATTTTTCTTCGGGAGGTAGAAGAACCTAGGAGAGATGTTATTAGCTTTAATCTTATGGGGAATAAAGTATCCTTCAGCCAAGTAGAGTTTAACTATATCATAGGACTAAAACATCAAACTAGAACTGTGAAGAGAGAAAATTCTTTTGTTAGTCTTAGAGCTGAGTATCTAAATGATAATGAAGGCATGAAGGCATACGAGTTGGACTCTATTTTTCCAAGTCTTGAGTTCAAAAACGATTTTGATGTAGTGAAAACTGCATTGTTTTATTTTATTGAGCTTGCTATGATGGGTAGAGGGAGGAAAAAAAACAAATGCATTTTGAAAATTTAGCGATCATAGACGATCGGAATAGATTTTGTAATGAGGACTGAAGCAAGAAAATTTTTGCAAATATAATTAAATGATTCAAACAAGGATTGAAAGATAAAGCACATGTGTATAAGGGCAATACAGATGAAAAACAACAGACGTACAGTCTTTACGAGTTTCCCCCATTGGGATTGGTGTCCTAATTCTCCCGGAGTCTTGTTGTTTTGTAAAGATACACATTTTTCCATGAATAAAATAAGTGTTATTTAATTCTGGAATTTACTCATATCCAATAAACAAAGCTCCTTGGTTATCTTATGTGAACTTAAGTATGTATATGTGATATATAAGTGGATCATGACTTAAGTGATAACCTAAATAGATATGTAGTATAAGGATTAAGGTGGGATACTTGATCTTGGTGACACTACGGATACAACCCATGTTGTAGAGGTTTGCAAGTGTTGTAAACTACTACAGATGGTAAATCTTGACCATTCGTGTGGAGACGTGGAGCGGGGGTGTCCTATACATAGAGTTTGTATAAGATCTGGACCACGAGATGACTAGACTTTGTATATAACGCCATTGATACTAGAGACTTGCATCTCACCTAAACGACCATACGTGACACGACCTCAATCCTGAGTGTTTTGTGAACTCCTGCCTTTTGAGGGCGGTCCTTTGATTAGTATGGATGAGAATGGCCAGATTGCCAATTCAACATGCCTACCTTTTTGGGGACTTATCTGATCTGGGAGCTGGGAACTCAATCCACAATATGGAATTCACTTCTTTCCTAAAGCAGGGATAAGTAGAGAGATTGCTCCCTTAAGGACTGATTCTAGGGCTTGAACATAGTGGCCACAACTTCTCTTTGGAAGAGAAGACTCAGTCATAGTAGGACTATGACGTATATTCATTAGAGGGATCAGTGGTACTTAAAGAGACAGATGTAACTATAGGGGCATAATGGTTATTGGTCCAACTGTACTTACGAGTGATCTGTGAAGGGTTATCGCACTGCTGATTGGTTAAGATGGACAGATAATATATCTGTAGTAAGGAGAGTTCAGCTGTTGGTCTTTAGTGGAGTGCCTGGTAGTTAATGAATGGTAGATCCCGTGACTAAAGAGTTTAGTCAGTTATTCATGTACAGTTGGAGCTTCGAAGTTACAGGTCCATAAGATCCCCTTAGTAGCTTGGATTCAGTTGAGGATCAGTTCTTGGTGTTAATTTGAAATGTTCAAATTGACAATAAGTATTTTGATTACATATGATATAATCAGTATGATGTATAAGATACATCTAATGGAGGATTGATGTAAATGAGATTTACATTAAGTACCATGAAATAGAAAAAGAACTATGGTTTATATGTTTCATGAGATGAAATATTAAAACTATAGGTTATAAATATAGTATGATAAGTTGGTTATCATTTATGTTTATAACAATATTAATTATTAGATAATTAATTCTTTTTCTTTTAAATAACCAAAGTAGTAGGTGGTTATTGGATCATGGTAACCGTGAGTTTAAAAGGAAAATGGTTTTCCTATTTTGAAAAAAAGTTTTTACAAACATTTGAAAAGTTTTTTTTTAGGTTTCTCTCGTGAAAAAGAAACTCACGCGTCGTCAAGTAAATTCGGATTTACTAAACGACGGCTGGATGAGCTAAATGATCGTGCAGATGCGAGCTAAATGATCGTGCAATGTTTACTAAATGATCACATAGTTTTGCTAGACGATCGCTGGCCCAAGGTAAATGATCGTGTAGTTTCTGTAGACGACCGAGCTAAACGATAGAGCTAAACGATCACATAGCTTTATCTAAACGATTGGGCATCGACCTATACGATAGATCTCAGCCATCTCCCACTTGCCCAGTCGTGTACGCGATCGTTGTTTCCTCTGTTTGTCTGCCTCATACCAAGTCCGAAGAGAGCCCACCCTCTGGATTCTCACACCGAGAATACCAAGGTCGCCTTGTTGGTGGTGTCAGACTCAACTCGACACCGTCGAGGTTTTTTGGAGGCCGTTTGTGGTGCTGTGGAGGTCATTTGTGTTGTTAAGGAGTTCGTGTTGAGCCGATCGTTGAGGATGAGCGCAGAGTGTTCATGCTATGTTCGTTGCTGTGTTGCGATCGTGTAGATCGGGCATTCGAGGTTACCAATTGTTTGAGTGTTTATGGGCAACGGAGCGTGGAGACGCATCTGCATTTGTTCGTACAATTTTTCCCTCTGTACATTTGAGATTCTCATGCTGTAATTTCTGTATTATTTGCATAACTGCTTGTTTGAAGTGGACTGTAAATGATTTGTTCATTCATGATTGTAATTTGGAATAATCTTGTTCCACTGCTCATGAAAATCTCGCTTTCGATTTCCTTCATCCCCATGCTTTTCAGGTAACTTAATTAGTTTGATTTAATAATTATTCATAAAAGTACATCACTGATACACACTTACATTTCATATAGGTATGGGCATATGAAACGATTTCATCATTATCCGGACGCATTGCAAACAGATTGAATGACAATGCGATACACACATTTTGAGATAGTCATGCTCACATTCTCCTCCATATGGAGTGATTAGAGACGAAGTCTTCGGGTCAGATGCAATATGTTCCTTTTTAAGTTTTTTGGGTTAGAATTATTTTGAAGATTATAGCTTCTTAGTTTATTTATTCATGATTACAATTTTTTGTATGTAAGGATTACATTGCAACTCGTTCCTTCTGAGGAAGAGATTCAGTTTATGAATCGTGTTATGAAGCCACCCATCCCTCTACTTGCACCACCTGTACTACTTGCACCACTTGCACAACTAGAACTACCTCTACCACAAATGATGGCGATGTTGCTGGACCTTCGAACACTAAGGAGGTTAATGATAGTGATAATCAATAAAGACATGATGGGAAGTCCCAGAAGAAACGGAAGAAGTACAGCAGATTGATTAAGTTAGTTAAACGTCTTGATCGTTGCGTGAAAATTTTGGAACGTGACCTAAAAAGCATTAAGAAGTACTTGCGACAATTATCAAAAGTAAGGATATACCATTATGATCCTTCTTGTCTGTTCTTTTCATAACTAAGCATGCATGGAAAAGGTGTCTAATAACTATGCATGTAGGGAAAATACGTTGATTGCACTAGAGGTGCGGACCATGAAGGTATGAGTGATCATGCTGTGACAAACGATGGTGATAGGGATGGTCATTCTCATGGAGCTGTAGGTGTTGTAGGTGGTGATATTGTACTTGTGGCGGTTCCAGGTGATGATGTTGTAGATGAAGGGCCCGACATTGATGGACGGAAGGACGAGGTATGACCTCGTTGAGAAGTTAACGACCAAAACTGTTGATGTAATATTGTCGCTCAGAAGTTAGGATATATCATTATGATCCTTGTTGTCTGATCTTATCGTCTATGTCTTTCTATTTAGCATGAAATTTTGAATAATAATTGTTTTTCCTATTTAATATGTTCTTATCGTCTTTGTCCTTCTATTGTTGTAATTAATGAATAATAATTGAAATTTTATTATTTATTTGATTGAATAAATCTATAATTGACATAGAAGTGTAGCCATCATTGTGTAGGTTGATTGAACAACATTATTTTTATAAGTTCACTACAAATTTATTTGTGTAGGTTGTCGATATAAGTTCACAAGACACAAAAAATGTAAATGTAATAGAAGGTCGCGGTGGCTAAATGAAGAAAATTTCTTGGAAATTAACTACACCATGGAAGGACACAAGTAAGTATGGGAAGAGGAAAAAATGCAATAGAAGTACAATCCCCTCGTTGACATACCTGATGATCTTAACATTAAATTTCAAAAGTGGATGGACAACGTAGACCCTGCTGCGATGATTCGAAGGAATGCATATGCTTAAATAGATAAAAAATGGTTTAATAGTCTGTTAACGTCGTTCGAATGGATGAATGACGAGGTACATAACCTTTAATGAAGATTCTCGTGTGTGTATATGTGTCCCTATTTAATTAAATACTCTTATCGTGCAGGTAATAGACACATTGTTTATGTTCATAAAAATGAAAATGCAAGCCTAACCGAACTTGTGTCTTCGAAAATTTGCTATAGTTGACATTGTAGTTACCGTACGTTATCTGACATTATAGTTACACTATATATTAGTCCATAGGTGCATGCACTCAACGTTGTCTGATTTTCTCGTTGCTTTAGAACTTCTTAAGACGCGATCGCCATACTATCGATTGGAGTATGGAAAAAAAGGTATTAAAGTACGTTCATGGTAAACACACTGACTACGATGTACCTTGGAGCAACGTCGATGCTGTTTACATGCCTTTCAACCTCTCTGGGATGCACTGGGTGCTTGTTTGTGCAGACTTCCAGGTCAGAGAATTAATCATGTTCGATTCATTGATTGCATTACATTTGAATGCAGACTTGGAATGTGAAATGAGATTAGTGTGCAAAAACTTTCCCGGTCTACTTATTGTTGGTGCGGTAATGGAGTCTCATAATCTTCTAATTGATCGTTGGACTTTACGCAGAGATGCTTTCAGGTCTCAACAACATGAGAGCGGTGACTGTGGTATGTTCACATATAAATTTTTCGAATATGATGTAACAGGGTCCAAAATGGGCACCTTAACACAAGATAGAAAGCAATATTTTCGTAGACAATATGCCATTCAGATTTGGGCAAATAGAGCATTATTTTAGAACTTTGTAAACTTTTTTGTAATTAATGGTTAAAGTGATGAATGAAAATTTATAGTTGGGAGTGGTTTTCTAGCCGGAAAAATTATCAAAGTATACCAATTCCCAGCTGGGCGCATGCAAATTGGCGCAAATTTCCGGCTGGGTGCATGCAAAAAACAACAAGTATATACCAATTCTCGGCCGGGCACATGCAAATAGAGTCAATTCTCGGCCGGGTGAATGCAAAAAACAACACATATATACCAATTCCCGATCGGGCGCATACAAATTAGTGCCAATTCCTGGCTGGGCGAATGCAAAAAACAACACATATATATCAATTCCCGGTCGGGCACATGCAAATTGGCACCAATTCCCAGCTGGGCGCATGTAAATAACAACCAATTTCCTACCAGATGCATACAAAAAAACAACAAATATATACCAATTTCAGGTCGGGTGCATGCAAAAAAAACAACAAATATATATCAATGATTGCAAAATATCATCCAAATTCCCAAAAATATCATGCAAAATAAAAAAAATTCATACATCACTCGACAGTATTAAAAGGTTGATTGCATGTTGTTTTGTTATGACCCCGTTGCCCACATCTAGAACACCTGTGGACTTGGCGAAATTCATCTGTAGAAGGAAATCTTGTTGTTCGTGTGCAACTTACTCTTGGAATCTTTTTGGAGGCAATGTTTCAACGTCGACGAAGGCCGATGATTGTTTCCACTCCGAAATTGTCCAAATGGTCGTATAAGTTTAGCATACGTAGCCAACACTGCATCAATAAAGTATACCCGTGAACAAAGAGAGGTAGGATCAATATTCTGAACGCTACATGCAACAATGACGTGTGAATAAGGGATTTCATAATAATTAAACTTGCGACAAGTGCATGTTCTTGCGTGAATATTTACACGACCTCCCAAACCTCCATCTATCACCTCAAACTCATGTTGGTCAATTGGCCTAACTTCATGTCTGCTTACTTTGTCTGCCGCGTCACGATCTATTGCCATCGCATAGTCCGACAGTCTTGACGTACTGCTTGATGCATTCGTTTGACGTCTATTATACAAATCCTGCAACCAAGCTCTAATATGGTCTAGAAATGACGTGATTGGTAACTGTCGTGCATTTTTTAACTTCTGTTTATGCACTTGGTGAGATTTGTTGTCATTTGATTGTACCTTCTATTACATTGGTACACCCTAGCCCACCACTCAAGACCAATATCTTCTAGGTATTTGCGTGCACCTGGATACCCTGCAAATTGACTCCAATGGTAGTTGAGCACAGACTCAGACTTGCCTTGGCTGTTTTGTTGAAAATATCCAAAATATCTTTATTCTTAAAATTAACTAATAAATTAACTTTCAAGTGATGGATACAGATTCCATGAAATGCTTCTGGGAAGATCATGATAATTGCCTTTTTTATGCTAGAGTGTCTATCTGATACGATAACCAAATCATGAACTTGCTTAATTGCACATCTTAATTGTCGAAGGAACCACACCCAAGATTCATCAGTTTCTCCACCAGATATACTGAACGCGACTGGGTATATTTGATTATTTTTATCGACCCCAGTCACAAGCAGAAGCTTACCACTGTATTTACTTCTTAAATGTGTTCCATTTTACAATTAAAACATGGCGAATGCAGTTCAGAAACCCCCTAATGGAAGCACCAAGAGCCATAAATACGTGCTTGAAATATTTATCTTCCTACAGATCATATTTAAATGCTAAACCAAGATTTTCAATTTATAAGACTTCACCAAATTTAGTTAACTTCTTGTACGATTCTTTTAGTGACCCCCAAACAAGCACTAACGCTTCTTTCCTTGCCCTCCATGCCTTGTCGTAACTTAAACTCAGACTATACTCTTGTTTTATATCCTTCACAATGTTCTTCGGTCTATATGAACGACTAACATCTTTAAACTTTGAAAAAATTAAATGTCCGAGAGCCTAACTAGAAGCTTGTCTATGATCGTTAGTCATATTTCATTTCTACATGTGTGGACATTGTCATACTTAGAGATCTTAAATATTTCACAATTTTTCAATTTAATGACTCAAAGTCTCCATTTGTATTCTTCAACTAAGCATATAACTTTCTATAATGTTGTGGTCGACTTTTTCACCCTAAACTGAAAGTTACCTCTAATTGCTAACATAGATAACCACATCTTTAAATCCTTCTTAGATATAAATATGTCACCAACTTGCACATATTTAGAAGAATAAGACTAACATGGGTGCCACTAGAAGGATGTGACAAGTCACGACCCGTTGCATGTGACGAGCCTTCGTAGTCTTCGATTGTTCATTCTTCTGCATGAGGTGTATGGTGGGTATTAATCTTGGGTTCCTCTCTATCACCCTTCTCCCTCTAAGACCAATCATTAAAATATTGACCTTGGTCTCCATCATTCTTTTCCCTCCAAGACCAACATTGAAATATTGACCTTGGTCTACATTATCCCCTAAGTTATGAGTCGCCAAATTACTAGACGACGAAGTAAGTGATGGGTTAAAATATGTGGGGGAAAATGGACTATTCGACTCAATCTTCCAATGTACTGGCCTAGATGTTGAAGGGATTTGTTTAGTTCGTCGGACATATGAATTTTTTGGATGAAATCTTTGATTTGTTTAACACTTTAGAAGCGTGGATACGTAAAGAAGTATTATTACTAAGACCTCTTCCTATGCAAGGAATGTGTGTAGATCTTTATCATTCTGAATTACAAATGTAGGGGCTTTGGATCTCAATTGAAGTATACATCTTATAACAAAATTATACTCATATGACATTATACCACTTATCCTATAAACTTCAGTCAGGAATTCAGTATAGATCGTGCCCAACTTAATGTCCAACCCCCGCAACTCTCCTTCTCTCCATCGAAATCCTTTTCCCTTTCATTCTAAATGCCACCGAAACAAATCCAAAGACGAGGCATTTTCATACAATTTATATAAAAAAATATATTGATATAATGTAGTTAAATAAAAACCAAAATAAAAAAAAAGGAAAAAGCAAAATAATAAAAAAACTAAAAACAAAAAATTGATTATGTTTTTTGGCCCGTGGTCCATCCGACCGGGTAGACAACCATGCTTACATCATTTTATGGAAAATGTAAATTTTTTATATGAATATTTTTTTATTAATGGTTTTTTGATAAATTAATTTTAGATAGAAGACGTGAATTAATTTGGTAGATTGTTGGTAAAAGGCATAAAAGTAATTATACAACCATACTTAAATCATTTTCATTAAATCATTTTCATCATTTTCATCCTCAAGGGGGTCAAAAACCCATGCTTACATCATTTTCATTCTCAAGGGGGTAAAAAAAAAAAAAAAAATTGTTTTAAAAAAATAAGTCAAAAAAAACAAAAGGTAACTTCCAATAGGTCATTTTGCTCAATTTCCCTTTCCTAATTTGAAAAGATTTTACTCGAGATCTAAATCAATTAAGATTAAATTCATGAACAAATAATTCACAAATTGAAGACCATAAGAGTGAGAAAACGTAGTTGAAAATCACTCAATCTAGGCCTTCGCTCCTCAACCATAATTTGTTTATATTTTTTTCCTTTTCTTTCTTTCTTTTTTTTTTTTAAAAAAGTGTGTTGACTATTTTTTTTAATTGTAGATGTACAACAATATTAATATTTTAGGAATTGGTCCACAAATTCTTTCATTATTAAACTTAATTATATATTTAATATATAATGAAAACATATTGCACTCATATTAAAAAAAAAAATCATGATATTAAAGAATATTTATGAGTAGTTCTTTAATTTACAATTTGAAAATAAAAGTTTACATGAAATTTAAAAACGACCTCCTGACCCTTATCCCTTATGGGGGTTGTATTCGTGTCCATCTAAATTAGGTTCACCCTGTTGTCGCTGTCGTCTACGACGAATACGTCTTCTATCAGTATCAGCAACGTCTTGTTTGTTGAATAATACATTCTATGTTGACCAATGTTTGCTAACACATTGAACCCAATTTTGGTAAGTTGTTCTGCACTGAATATTGTTGAACATCGCCGATAAAATTATTCTGTACAATAAAAAAAATAAATATTAAACAATATTCATATCATATATATGGAAAATGTTTGATTTTAAATCTCTTACCATGCAGTAATAGTAAATGCCGTTAGGTGTGATAAATTGCCTTGTGATCGAATTGTACCAGGAAAAGTAGTTGTTTGATACAGTTGGTTCATTTGTTAATTCTCCCTGTGCACAACGATCATGTCATCCATGCCAGTAGGATAAATATTCTGCATGGATTCGACGCCAGTCTTGTTCGTGCTTACCTCTCAAATCGATCTGGTGTAGTGTTGGGAGTATATAGGACAACGAAGGTATCATTTGTCGCAGACCAAACTATCTCAACACACAATCTGGATGTTGCCACTTTACTATATGGAAGCATATAAATGGGCTAATGGTCAACTAAATGTCTTCACTATCACGACAATAATCATGTAAGGATGACCAAATCTGTTGTGTGTATGGCGTCCAGATGATCTGACAAAAAAAAAAAAAAGTATACATTTAAAATGTTTTAAATATTCATTTATATATACATTTGCTACCTGATTGTGCATCAGCATGTCAAATATTTTTCTGTACACGAGCAACATATTTGCTGACTGTTTAGAGACAGCTAATACATCACTCCATCTAAAATTATAAAAAATACAATTAATTTATATTCTTACATAAAATGGTAATGAAATAAATATATAAATGAAATAATACCTGCACTAAGTGGACGATGATCTAGGGCTTGTAGCTGGACTTGTGGTGCTATAATTGGAAATCGATCATAAGCCCATACTTATAGTAGTATCAGTGGCCCCACTATTTCCAACGCTTTTGCATTGGAAGCCCGACAAAATTCTCTATACAACCATGCAAGACATGCACCACCCCACGAGTACGTACCAGCGTGCTCGAAACCAGACAATAGTGGGAGGAACATGAGATGCTCTAGAGTATTTGACTTGTCAGCAAATAAAAATCCTCTAATAAGCTGCAGGATGTATGCTCGTGTATACATATGTATGCTGATGTCGTCGGCATCGGGAGGTAATTCTGGAAACAGGGACGCCAACCAGGGGATACTCAATTTTGATCCATTCAAATCTTTTGGGAACGCCTAAGAGCTCTTCACAAACGTTCTTCCAGTCATACTGTAGTAAACCTGTCAATGGTTGCCTATCCACTTGTAACCCAAATTGTATGACAATATCTTGCAGCGTAATCGTACATTCCCCATAAGGCAGGTGAAATGTGCGGGTTTCTGGTCTTCAATGTTCAACTAGAGCAGTAATAAAGTGCCAATCAAGCTGGATAAAACCAATTTATGCAACCCCAAGAAAACCTACCTGTTGAACATAGGGAATAATGCGGTGATTAAATGGGATAGTATGCTGTTTCCTCCCTTCTCCGACAACTCAACACTAAGTGGAAGAACTATCCCATACTGTTTGTGAACGATGTGTATTTTGTTGGTATAATTGTACATGATTAGAAGGACCAGACTCCATTACCTAAGAAGTTCAAATTACATTACATAATAAAATCCATGGCATAAAAATACATAAAAAGTATATAAAAAGATATAATTACATAAAATAAATTCATTACATAAAATATACAATTACATGAAAAGTATAAGTATATAAAGAATACAACAACATAAAATATACAAGTAAAAAAAAGTACACCTAATGACCCGAAGACGAAGCACCTAGTGTATGTTGTGGACAAGTGCGTCTGTTATGTCATTCTCTCTTGCAAATTATACATCGCACTTTTTGACTTGCCTCTCTCCAATCCATTTCATTATGAATGGGATACTTTTTGGCCGACCTTGTTCTTTTAGTAAGTCCGCATTTGGACGAACTTCTGTAAATGATAATTCTGGCCAATAATCTGTGTGTTGATTTGGATGGAAGCGACCTTCATAACAACGCTTGAAATCAGACAATTTGTAGCATTTATCAATGAGTGGTAGGTATGCCATACGCATGTAACTACAAATTGCAATTACATGAGAGCATGGAATCTTGAATGATTGACACTTACTGCAAGAACATGTTCCTTCTTTCAAGCTCAAAACTTGGGTGTGCTGTCCTTTATAGGGAGAAATCATGCTTATGCCAGTTTGTACTTCGAAAGTTTGACTTTCCCTGTCAATAGATGTCACCGTATGTGAAAATGCTCGTTTTTCCCACCTCTTAAGTTTTTCTAGGGCATATTCTGTATACATATCCCCACGATCGAGTGCTTCACTGATTTCTTGTCTCCGATGTTCAAAATATAGTATTGTGCGATAGAATGTTCGTCTAACCAAAGAAGTAATTGGTAACATTCTAGCACATTTGAAAACACCGTTCATGCATTCAGCTGCATTGCTTGTCATCCATCCATAACGGTACCCACCGTTATGTGACTGAGTCCATTTTTCCAAGTCAATGTCTCAAAAATATTAAGACATTCAGGGTGCAATTATTTCAATTCTTTCATGCATTGAATGAAGTTAGGCCTTTAGTGTTGATTTCCAGCCTTAAACATCAAATTTTTTAATTTCTTTGATTGTATTTGTATTGAAATTACCGCCAACATGGCGAAGAAAATATCGATGATACGCTCTGGGTTCACTCCAACCAATTTCTTCATTATTAATTGCAGCAAGAATGCCTTTATGCGTATCAGAAATCAAGCAAATACCCTCTCTTTGGGTAACATATTCACGCAATGCCCACAAAAACCATGACCAACTGAACGAAATTTCACCTTCGACGATAGCAAAAGCAAGGGAAAATATATGTCCGTTTACATCAATAGATAAGACTGTCAATAATTTTTCCTTATACTTTCCATAGAGATGAGTTCCATCAATCTAGATTAATGGCCTACAATGATTGAACCCTTCTCTTGTAGGACCAAATGACCAAAAAACTCGTCTAAAATAGTTGTACCTGGCACATCAGACGGAAGGAAAAACCAATCTGCTCGTGTTCCTGGATTGTAATGAACAAAAGCACTCAACCAATACGGAAGCTTTGAATATGATTTCTCCCAATCACCAAACACAACAATCAATGCTTTTCTCTTGACTTGCCATACCCGTCTATAATTAACATTATAGCCATATTGTTTTTCTAAATGCTTCTTGGAGTAAGGCCATAGGTACTCCATGATCAATTCTAACCAAATTTTGAATTTCAATACTCATAAAATTTGAATCAAGCTGTGAATGATTCTGTGTCAATTCTGAAAACAAACATGAGTGCTCTCCTTGAAGTTTGGTGATTTTGAACATCCCATGAGTTTTATGCCGACATGCCCGTAACCTCCAAGCACAACCATCACTCCATGATTTACATTTAACATATCAAAGATCTTGATTTAATTTCACTACAACAATTTCGTAATGTTCTGTCACACAATATTTTTTTACAGTAAGCTGTAAATCTTCTTTGGTATTAAACAACCTTCCTTTTTGTATTAAACTACAGTTATCTACAACCATATTCCTTTTTTCCAAAGTAGACCCTAGTTCACACGTTGAATTTATCATTTCCCAATTTATTTGGGTGAACATTTCCGACAGTACCAACTCAAGATCATGTTCTCCACTACCGTCGTTTCCAAATAATTCATCAACTTCAATGTCAATATCACTATCTCCATCATTTCCAGGTTCAAGAATAAGTAAATCTTTAGGACGCATCGACATATTTATTATAATTTTTTCAACTGTTATAGTTAGACAAAAAATATGTTAATATGTCAACCCAACAAAATCCAATTTCTAAGTTCAACGTATAAGATCTAAATATTATACATTTAAATCAGTCCAAATCTAAGATTCATAAACTATTCATTTAAATCAGCCCAAATCTAAGATCCATAAACTATACATTTACACGATTACCTTGAGTGAATGTATAGTTTATGAATCTTAGATTTGAGCTGATTTAAATGTATAGAATCTTAGATTTAGGTTGATTTAAATGTATAATATTTAGATCTTATATGTTGAACTTAGAAATTAGATTTTGTTGGATTGACATATTAACATATTTTTTTGTCAACTATAACAGTTGAAAAAATCATAATAAATATGTCGATGCGTCCTGAAGATTTAGTTATTCTTGAACCTAAAAATGATGAAGATAGTGACATTGACGTTGAAGTTGATGAATTATTGGGAAACGAAAATAGTAGAGAACATGATCTTGAGTTGCTACCGTCGGAATTGTTCACCCAAATAGATTGGGAAGTGAAAAATTCAACGTGCGAACTAGGATCTACTTTGGAAGAAAGGAATATAGGTGTAGATAACTATAGTTTAATACAAAAATGAATGTTATTTAATATCAAAGAAGATTTACAACTTACTATAAAAAAATATTGCGTGACAAAACATTACAAAATTGTTGTAGTGAAATCAGATCAAGATCATTGGTATGTTAAATGTAAATCATGGCGTGACGGTTGTGCTTGGAAGTTACGGACATGTCAGTGTAAAACTCATGGATTGTTCGAAATCACCAAACTTCAAGGAGAACACTCATGTTTGTTTTCAGAATTGACACAAGATCATTCATAGCTTGATTCAAATTTTATAAGTATTGAAATTCAAAATTTGGTTAGAGCTGATCAAAGAGTACCTGTGGCTCTACTCCAAGAAGCCATTAAGAAAACAATATGACTATAATGTTAATTATAGACGGGTGAGGCAAAATGAGCATCTGCACATACGGTGACATCCATTGACAGGGAAAATCAAACTTTCGAAATACAAACTGGCATAAGTATGATTTCTCCCTATAAAGGACAACACACCCAAGTTTTGAGCTTGAAAGAAGAAACATGTTCTTGCAATAAGTGGCAATCCTTCAAGATTCCATGTTTCCATGTATTTGCAATTTATAGTTACATGCGTATGACATACCTACCACTTATTGATGAATGCTACAAATTGTCCAATTTCAACGTTGTTATGAAGGCCGCTTCTATCCAATTCAACACTCAGATTATTGGCCAGAATTAATATTTATAGAAGTTCGTCCAAATGTGGACTTACTAAGAGAACAAGGTCGACCAAAAAGTACGTGCATTCATAATGAAATGGATTGGAGAGAGGCAAGCCAAAAAGTGCGATGTACAATTTGTAAGAGAGAAGAACATAACAGACGCACTTGTCCACAACGTATACTGGGTGCTTCATCTTCGGGTCATTAGGTGTATTTTTTTTTTCACTTGTATATTTTATGTACTTGTACTCTTTATGTACTTATATTTTTCATGTAATTGTATATTTTGTGTACTTGTATTTTTTATGTACGTATAATGAATTTATTTGATGTAATTGCATCTTTTTATGTACTTTTTATGTCATGGATTTTATTATGTAATGTAATTTGAACTTCTTAGGTAATGGAGTCTGGTCCTTATAATCCTGTACAATTATATCAACAAAATATGCATCGTTCACAAACAGTATGGGATAGTTCTTCCACTGTAATGTTGAGTTGTCGGAGAAGGGAGGCAACTGCACAACATACTATCCTATTTGATCACCGCACTATTCCCTATGTTCAGTAGGAAGATTTTCTTGGGGTTGCACAACATGGTTTTATCCAGCTTAATTGGTACCTTATTACTGCTCTAGTTGAGCGTTGGAGACCAGAAACTCACACATTTCATCTGTCTTGTAGGAAATGTACGATTACGCTGCAGGATGTTGTCATACAATTTGGGTTACAAGTGGAAGGGCAACCATTGACAGATTCACTATAGTATGACTGGAAGAATATTTGTGAAGAGCTCTCAGGTGTGTACCAGAGGATCTGAAAGGATCAAGATTGAGTATCCCTTGGTTGGCGTCCTAGTTTCCAGAATTAACTCCCGATGCCAACGACATCAGCGTACGTAGATATGCACGAGCATACACCCTGTAGCTTATTGGAGGATTTTTGTTTGCTAACAAGTCAAATACTCCAGTGCATCTTATGTTCCTCCCACTATTGTCTGATTTCGAGCACGCTGGTACATACTCATGGGATAGTGCATATCTTGCATGGTTGTATAGAGAACTTTGTCGGGCTTCCAATGTACAAGCGTTGGAAATAGCGGAGCCACTGATACTACTACAAGTATGAGCTTATGATCGATTTCCAATTATAGCACCACAAGTCGAGCTACAGGCCCCAGATCATCGTCCAGTTAGTGCCAAGTATTATTTCATTTATATATTTATTTCATTACCATTTTATGTAAGAATATAAATTTATTATATTTTTATAATTTTAGATGGAATGATGTATTAGCTGCCTCTGAACAGTCGACAAATATATTGCTTGTGTACAAAAAAATATTTGACATGCTGATGCACAATCAGGTAGCAAATTGTTATATAAATGAATATTTAAAACATTTTAAATGTATACATATAAGGTTTTTTTTTTGTCAGATTATCTAGACGCCATACACACAACAGATTTGGTCATCCTTACCTGATTATTGTCGTGATGGTGAAGACATCTAGTTGACCGTTAGCCCTCTTATATGCTTCCATATAGTAGAGTGACATCATCCAGATCATGTTGAGACAGTTTGGTCTGCGGCAAACAATACATTCGTTGTCCTATACACTCTCAGTATTACATCAAATCGATTTGAGAGGTAAGTACGACCAAGACTGGCGTCGAATCCATGCGAAATAATTATACATGATATTGTGCACAGAGAGAATTAACAAATGGACCAGCTGTATCAGACACTACTTTACTCGGTACAATTCGATCACGAGGCGATTTATCACATCTGACGACACTTACTATTACTGCATGGTAAGAGATTTAAAATCAGATATTTTCCATATATATGATATGAATATTGTCTAATATTTATTTTTTTATTGTACAGAAAAATTTTATATGTTTAACAATATTCAGTGCAGAACAACTTACCAAAATTGGGTTCAATGTATTAGCAAACATTAGTCAACGTAGAATGTATTATTCAACAAACAAGAAGACTCAATGTTGCTGACACCGATCGAAGACGTATTTGTCGTAGACGATAGCGACAACCGGGTGAACCTAATTTAGAGGGACATGAAGACAACCCTATGAAAGATAAGGGCTAGGGGGTTCGTTTTTAAATTTCATGTAAATTTTAATTTTCAAATTGTAAATTAAAGAACTAATTGTAAATATTCTTTAATATCATGACTTTTTTTAATATGAGTGCAAGATGTTTTTATTATATATTAAATATATAATTAAGTTTAATAACGAAGGAATTTGCGAACCAATTCTTAAAAGTTTTAATATTGTTGTACATCTACAATTAAAAAAAAATAGTCAAAACATTTTTTTTTAAAAGAAAATAATAATAAAAAAAGATAAGCAGGTCAACCAATATAAAGATTGGGTTAATTTTGTTCTTGAGTTGGATTGAGTTGATTTTTTCTATTTTTATTGGGAGCTGTGGGTTGGCTAAAAAAATTTTGGTTGACCCAATCAAACACAAATTTTGTATATATATATATTCCTTTTAAAGTTTAATTTCTTTGTATTGATTAATTTTTGAATTTTTAATTTTTTCTTATGATATTTGTCTTTGTTTAAAGTTTACAATAAATATTATAGATATTTGGTATTTAGCATCTTAATTTTATGAAATTTTAGTCATTAGTCATATGTTGTATATAAATTTATATATTTTTTTATTAAAAACAAGAACCATCCGCCGCCGTTGCTCGCCGTGCATGTTTCCTCAAACACCTAGTCTTAAAAAAAAAATTTCCTTGTCGTTATATATCAAAAAACCTTATTAAAAAAAAAAAAAATTCTCTTTCTTTTTCTTCCCCGTTTCAGTTTTCTTTTTTCTTGGGTTACATCCATACCTTTTTTTCTTCTTCTTCTCTTTGCTACTGCGATCGGTGAACAAATCGGCTTCTGGTTGCGTTGGTGAAAAGATCGGTGTTAAGCGCTGGATCAGAGAGGAAATCGCCGGCCATAGTGTAACCATCGACTGTCGTTGCTCGTCGTGCACTGTGCGCTAGATCGGAGAGGGAATCGCTGGCCTTCGTGGAACCATCCGCCGCCGTTGCTAGCCGTGCATGTGCTCTGGATCGGAAAGAGAACCATCGGAGACCACTGTGCGTTGGATCGAAGAGAACCATCGGTCGTCGCTCACCATTCGCTTGCCACTTGTCTTACCATCGCCGATCGTCGCATGCTGTGCTCTGATCGCCGATCGTCGTGGAACCATCGGCCGCCGTTGCTCACCGTGCGTGTGCGCTGGATCGAAGAGAACCATCGCCCGTCGCTCGCCATTTGCTCGCCGTTTGTCTTACTGTCGGCCAGAGAGATGGAGAGTAGAAGGAAAATGGAAAATGGAGAGAAAGTTGGGGGTGGAGGCGGCGGCTTGAGAAAGAAAAGGAGTTTAGGGTTTTAGAAATTCCATTTTTCTTTTCCTTTTTCTTTCTTTTTTTAAATTTTATTTAATTTTCTTATTTTTTTTTTCTTTTACGATTTTCTTTCCTTTTCCTTTTTTCTACGGTTTTTTTTACCTCTCTCTCTTCTTTTCTTTTTATTTCCTTACTCTTTTTCCTTGCATTTTTTCGCATCTTTTTTTTATTATTCACTTCTTACTCATTTTTTAATCGTGAAGGATTTCTTTTCAATTTTACTGACTTATCCTTAAACCTATTTTTGCTCGGTTGATTTCTGTATATATTGTAAAATGTGAATTTTTTTTTTTTTTTGCATGTACATATAAATACCTATAAGTCAATTTAGGATGTGACACACTAGTCCATCCTTTATTGTATAGGTACATCTCCATATGTGTTCATTAGCTCGTCTTTTGGTGTGAAACGGTTACATCCCCATGTGCCAACTTAGAGTGGGAAACACTAACCCATCCTTTGTTGTGAAACTGCCACATAAGCCAACTTAGGGTGAGACACACTAGCACATCCTTTGTTGTAGAGTTGTATCCCTATTTTTTATTTTTTATTTTTTATTTTATAATTATAGACCCATGATTATCTTTAACTTACTAGTCCCTTTTTTTTAACACAAAATTAATTGATTTTTTTTTTTCCTTTTTGTAGAATCATTGGTGCACTTTAGAGAAAGTATTCATCACTCCAAGAGGCATCTAATTATTTTGGAAGATAATAATTAATCTACAAGAAGTAAGGTCAGTTTTTTAATAGAGAACCTCTATCAGATAATATAACAGATAGAAGACCCGATTTGTATGGATTTTTCTCCTTATCAGACTGGTTCGTAGGAAGATCCTTAAGCTCAAATTCGGCTTCTAAAATGTGGTTTTTAAGGTCTACTATACACCCTTAAGACCCAATTTGAACTCTAAATTAACATATGGGCGCCACATGATAGATGGTGTCGCACGATGGGGATCTATGTTAACCATTCTTAGGGAATTTACCTTCACTGTGGCCTATTGGGAGTGTCTAGAATTTTTCATTGGTTGCAACAAGAGGTTGCTCCATAAATCTCATATGCTTGATACAGTGTTGGCCTCCCTTTACACTTACGATCGTAACAACGACGTGGTTCGTGCTTTTTGTGAAGCTTGATATCCAACAACTAACACCATTCATACCTAAGGTGGAAAACTATCTATCACCCTATGGGATCTTTGGACCGTGGGTAGTCTACTCATTTGAGGAAGATTTTATGAAGAGGTCATCCCTTGCCTTGAAGAGTTGACCGATCAATGTAAGGAGGTAAACATCTCCCCTAGAGTTGTGAATATTTTTTTTTCACGCTTATTACATGCTAACGGTTACTCAACCAGATCATTCTCATATTTCGATCAATTCTTGGATTTCTTTTTAGTTTAAGGATGACTAGAAGTACGAAAAAGCCACCTTGTCGAAAGCAGAAGAAAACTTCTTGTTCCAATTCGACCTACAACCTAGATATCATGAACAATAGATATCACAATTGGACAGAAGAAGAGGAAAACTTGTTTCGTGAGCTCCACATTGAAGAGGAATGGTGGGACCAAACATATTTGGTGGCCTTCCTGACCTTTTGGTTCTGCGCCTATGTGTTCTTTTAAGGGGATGCTAACCATGTACGACCTAGTGTTTTTAGAGCCACCTTTTTAATGGCTGAAGGAATCACTTTAGCCTAGCAATCCTTGTTTTGACTAATATCTACCATGGGTAAAGTCTCATAGGAAACTTCTCCAATGGGGTATATGGATGCTTGTTTTTCAATGCATTATGTTTCTAATAGGTTGGTCTACTATTTTGATACTAATTATAAAACACGGGTGGAAGTTCGAGGGTCCAAAATGGTTGATTTTTCTAGCGAAGGCGGAGCCATATATTTTGATGAATACGAAGCTCGAAAATTGATTCAAAAGGGTGAATCTATAGCCTGACACGTGAATCTTCAACATGTGGATTGAAACAAATACATGGGAAATTAAGGCACCTCGGACTTTTCTCCGCCTCATTCTTTTTAAGCCTTAGGTCATGCCACGCATCTTCTCGCTGCAGAGATAGGTTAATCATCAAACCCTATAGTTTGTATCGATTTGGTCGTCAATTTGGATTTTATTAGGATACACCAAACGAACTTGGGAACACCCTGAAGGTTAAAATGGACAACATCTTACACCATTGGAGGGTTTGTGTCCATCGTGGTGCTAAGTCTCAAGTATTTCTTCCAGCTCTTACATCGGATACTCAGGATCATGTCATTGCTCGCTTTGAATTTTGGTGGCTAAACAAGTATAGGGTATATTTGAAGGAGAATGCATATAGATTGGTAGATAGCACGATTCCTCCTTCAACTTAACCCAAACTTCTCAAACAAAGTGGAGCTAATTTCGGGGTAAATAACTCCGCTTGATTGAAATGCAGCCATCTGGTGCTTCAAATCAATCTAATGAATACATAAAAGCTAAGAACATTGTCATTGGAAAAGAGCAAAAATGTCCAAGGATACTTTTGACCATGATGGCCAATTTTTTGAACCCGCTCTTGATAATTTTCAAACTTCTGGTGACATGAAAATTCCAGTTGAGTCACCTTTGAGTACACCTTCATTTTTCTTCTTGCTTTTTTTTTTTCTTTTACATTCATTATTTAATTTATTTTATTTTTGTTAAGGTTGATGCCCTAAATCTCGTGGTCTTATAGTTTGTAAATTGTATTTGTACAAACATATTATTTATCTAATAAAATAAGTTGTATTTTATTTGACATTTAGTTGCATTAACCCAAAACCAATAAACTAAGATCTAAGGTTATTAGATGCAACTTAAACATGTATGTGGAGACATATAGGTAGATCATGTTTAAGTAATAACCTGAACGGTATGTAGTAGATGGATAAGGTCAGTTACCTTATCTTAGGGACACTATGTATACAACCCATTTTATAGTTGTTACAATTGTCATAAAGTGATACAAATGATATGATCCTAATCATTCACTTGGAAACATGTGAGCGGGGTATCTTTTACAAAGAATTTGTATAAGACCGGACCACAAAATGAGTGGTCTCACTTTATAACACCATTACTAGTGGAGACTTACATTTCACTAGGATGATCATAAGTGATTTGATCTTAATCTTGAGTAAATTGTACACTCCTACATATGAGGGCAGTAGTTTCATGTGCATAGATGAGCGGCCAGTTTTTTCGACTCAATATGTCTACCATTTTGGGGATTTGTCTGATTGGGGAGTTGAGAACACAACTACATAAGAAACAATTCTCTCATTCCCTATTGAACAATATAGCCCATACCCTTTCCTGGTTCAAGAGGAGTTTAGTTATAGTTGGACTATGACTAATTGTTTATTAGAGGGATTAGTGGTACTTATAGGAGTTAGATGTAATTACAAGGGATAAAACGGTAAATTTGAGCCATATGTATTTACAAGTAATTTGTGAAGTGTCAACGAACTGTTGATTGGTTATATCCAATGGACTAAGAAATATATCTATAGTGCGAATAATGCAGTTGTCAGTCTTTAATGGAGTGACTGACAATTAATGAAGGTTAATTAATTTAATTAAATAATTTAATTAATTAATCAAGTATCATTGGAGCTTCAATCTCTAGGTCCATAGGGTCTTCTTGTTAGCTCAATAAGGATTAATGAGAATCAAATTAATTTTAGATTAATTTGAATTGTTCAAATTAATTAAAGAGAACAAGTTATATAAGATATAATTAATATAATGTAAATGATACATTATAATATAAAGTTTCAATGAGAGGAAGAAACATTTGAATATGATTCAAATATTAATGATATGAATGTGATTCATTTAAAAACTATAGATTAAAATTAATATGAATATGATTCATATTAATACTATAGGTTATATGAGAGAATGATAAACCACATATTATATTATATGTGATGTAATATAAACTATATTTTATATGTTATATGTGGTATAACATATAGTTCAATATTTATATGTATATTAAGTTAGTTTACATATTATTATTAAAATTCAAATTGTTTGAATTTTTTTAATTTTAAAAAGGGGAGAGAGTTATTTTAATAATTCCCTCAACCCCCGTCTCTCATATACGTGAAATACAAAGAGAGTTCAATTGCTTGATTATTCTTTATTATCTTCATCTTCTTCCTTGAGATCTCAATGTAAAAAAACTCTCAGAAAATTTTCTCCTTTGGTTACCAAAATTAATCAATAGAAGCCCACACCTCTCTATTGATTCTCATCCTAGAGAATAACTCAGACTCCTTGTGCTGGTGTCTCCTTGCCGTTGTATTCGAGGTTTTGGTGCCAATTTTCGAAGATTAAAAAGGTCGAGTTCGTGCTATGAATGAGAGGGTAACTCAGACTCCTTGTGCTGGTGTCTCCTTGCTGTTGTATTCGAGGTTTTGGTGCCGAGTTTTGAAGATAAAAAAGGTCGAGTTCGTGTTGTGAACGAGAGGATACATGAAGATACGGTTCTTCAAGGGTGAGTTTCTCAATGCTTTATCCTCTCTGAAAATTTTGTAGAAAGCATGCTTAATTATATTTTTGTTTATCCATGTTTCATCTCGAATATGCTTCCGTTGAGGGCAGGCCTCATGATTCCTGGAGAGAAATCGTATAAGTTTGGCGATGCATAGTTCCTAATGGGAACAACATTAGTCGAACTTCTTCAATAGAGATGTTTGGGAACACAAAAGTATTGAATATTTCAATAAAATTTCGGAGGTGGGCATGTGGATCCTTGCTACGCCTTCCTCCGAATTGACCTATAGTCTGGATCATCTGCAACATCACTAGTTTCATCTCGAATCTGCTTCAGTCGAGGGCAGGCTCATGATTCCCGGAGAGAAATCATAGAGGTTTGGCGATGCATAGTCTCTAATGGGCCTATTACGATCGTTTGCCAACAGAATCGGATTCGCCATGACATTATTATCATTTGGTGCTCCACCTCCAGGCTGCTCCGCATCTCTTCTTTATCGGATTGTGGTTTCTGTTGACAGTCTCGTAGTCTCCTCAAAATGTTCTCTCAATCTCCGGTCGTAGGTTCGCTGGAGATTGAGAGTTCTGCAAAGAAATCACAAAAATTACCGTTAACAACTATTTTGCCGAAGTCCCCGACAACGATGCCAAAAACTTGATGTATTATTTTATTGAATGGAATTATGGATGATATGCGTTGATGGATTACGTTGTGCACTCAAGTTTCCCCAGCGGAATTCAAGTGTAAATTCTTCTGAGTTTCCTGGTAAGTCTAGGGTCGAACACAGGGACTTGTGAAAATAGTTGCGTTGGTGATTTTTATGAAAACTTGTGGTAACCAGTTAAATAAATAAATCGTTGGGTTTATTGTTTGCGTTGATGAAAATAAATAACAAATGCGACAGAGTTTGAAAAGAGTTGGTAAACGGGAAATACAATAAATATGCGATGAATAGGTTGAGAAAAGTTTCGGCTAACACTCCCTAGAAGGCGTCCATGCTTTGCGATCATGCAACATGCATACAATAGTAAACCACCTCTAGGCGTGAATTCTACGACTTGTAAGGCTAGAACACATGCGATAAATATGCGATAAGTCTACAGGGTTTACACATAAACCTCTATCTCTATTTATTCAATGACAACATGACATTCACATAAATATGCGACCACATAATATCACTCCTATTCCTAGGATGCATGCTGTCACAATCGCTCTTTCGGAAGCTTCTCTTAGCAATTGTGCGGCACTTGTTCCCGCTCACGAACAGGTCAGCCAACTCGAATACGGATTGTCGATGGCACACCGAGTGCCTCTCGCAACCTCCACCCCCGTTTTAAGGGAAAACGGTTTTAGAAAACGGGTTTAGAGAAAAGGTTTTCGTAAGAAGTTTTTGTGAGTGTGAATAAAGAAAGAAAGATTGTTGTAGACTAGAAAGCAATAAGCAACAACAACAACTTTATAGAGTACTACTCCGGGTATGAGAAAGTGATGGTTAGCCTTATCCCCATATAGTGCATTCTGAACAAAAAGCCAACTGGCGCCCTTGCATATGCAAAAGGGCGAGTGGTCACTTACAATTAAAATGTAAAGAAAGCAAGCTAACTAAGCTAATACAATACAAGATATGAATGTATGCTAGAAGGGGGTTGGATCGGGCATGCGGCTATGGGCAACAGGCCCTGGACAAGCATGACCGTGACACATGCGATGCAAGTTGACAAACAGATCTTATCTCTAATTCCCTATCTCTTGTTTATGCAAGCCTAATCTTGCTCTTTCGAGTCCAGATTCTAACCTAGCTCTCTCGAGACATTAGGTTCTTTCTTTAGATTATCTCTCGAGTAACTCTAAAAGATATTTTGCACAATATAAAACAAGACAATCGCAAGCAATGAACTTCCTAGGTCATGTTAGCTTAGTTCTTCTCAATCCATTCAACTAGTTTAGCTACTCATACGTATTAAGAGAGTGAGCAGATGTAGAAATAGAACTTCCATTGAATAGATATGAGATGAAGTACAAATAACAAAGTATAGTAAAGAGCTGCAGTAATTTCTTGCTGTCAGACGTTTACACTGTTTCTACTCGTGCTCTAAAGATATTCTTGCTCTCGCGAGAGTCGACCTGCTCTCTACTCTTACGCCCCAAGTTTCTCTCTTGAGCCGCCTTGGGCGATCTTCAGCATCACCACTTTTCTCTTGCTCTGCCATAAAATGGAAAAGAAAACTATGAATAGAAGCACTGATGAATTCGTTAACCGATCAACCCCTTTTCTGAAGATTGCACTTGGTATTTATAGGGCATCAAAGGTGAAAGGCGGCTTCTCTCTCTCGGTTGTACAGATGGAACAACTTTAATCTTGATTGACGCGTTGGATGATTGTTACCGATAAAGCTGAATGTACTTTGTGACTGTTATCGGCTGTCAACTTAATTTGGATCCAACTGTCATCAGCTTTCTGTCTCATTACTCTTAATTATCCTATCAGCCGGATGCGCCCACCATGTTGCGTTGACCAATTGCGGTGATTCTTCTTGGGTGAATGTTCGTGAGCACGATCAACACAAAGTTTTACAGTGAAGTTGCGCTCGATCAATGTATTCCTATGATCGCAATCTCTGCTTTGCGTTAACGTATATTCTGCACAAAAATGTAAAGATCAACTGCTCTAATGTGTTGGACGCATGCGACTGCAATATTATAGAATTTATGCTTAATGGACGCAATTTAACATATTTCATCAACGCAATCCAACATTGTTTAAAAACTTAGCACTATGATAACGTGCATTTCTGCTCGTTATCACACCCCTAAATTTAAACAATGCTTATCCTCAAACATAAGCTAAAGATTCCTTTAGCAGGTTAACCGCAAAGTTTTATTCCCTAGATTTCTCAAGGATACTTCATTCAAATCCTATATACCAAAATTTTCTTAAGTATTATTCAAGTCTCTTCTTAAAATATTTCTAAGACTTATGGATTCCAAGCTTAACTTTCAAAAGGACTTTACTAAATTCCAGAACATCGCATGATTTATTTTGAAAGAAAATTTTCTTTCGGGGTGTCAAATGATTTTATCCTTGCACAAAAATTTTCTTCATTGCTATTTTTTTCTAACCTTGTGCTGATCCGAATGTCTTGCCTTCGTTTTGGCTTGCCCCCACGTGTGTCATGCGGACATCCAACTACGAGCAATGCACTCTTTCTCAGACTAAACTCATACCATTTGGCAGTGGAGTCGCGGTCATTGATTTATGCGTTGATTCTGGTGACTTACTTTCGTTTTGGCTTGCCCCCACGTGTGTCATGCGGACATCTAAATACGGGTAAGTGCCTTTCACAACTTAACTCTTATCAACAAGGGTTTCCCATTGCATTGACAGTGGAGTTGTTGTTCTTAGAAATGTTTTTTTTTAGAAGATAGCAATGTCGAAAATAAATACGTCACCCCCAAAATTAAAATGTGGCAATGTCCTCATTTCCAAAAGAAATTAAAATAGGTCATCCGATGATCATAAAATGCTTGTAAAGAGAGTTTGAAAGAAAGCTAGCAAACCCCTAACTTCTAGAAATATTTCATGAGGTGACTATTTTAAGACTAAGTTGACTCTAGTATATATGAAAGAAATAGAAGTATATTTATCATTATTGAAATCATAGTTGGATAAGAAACAGAATGTGGTAACTCACTAAATTTATCTATGTCAAATGATTGTGGTGATTAAAGAGGATACGGTGATAAAATTTTGAAAACTAAAATGCAATGTGATAGCGCAAAATTGGAAATAGAGCTAAGGAAGAGTACACCCCCAAATTTTGCGCTGTCGCCCGTATTGTATTGACGCATCCATCTTTGCGGTGATCACTTTTCGTTGGGCTACAGTGATGTAATAAGATAAGTGTTGCTTCGCGTAACATTTCCACAATCCAGCGCCTCGATCGTTGTAAGAAAAACAAAGAGAAGGTCAAATTATTTTAAACAAAATAAAAATTGTTATCGCAAATTATTTGTTTAATTTTTTTTTTGTAGAAACGATTGTGATAGTAAAGTAAGGATATATCAGAATTGAAAAGATAGTGAAAATTTCGAGTAGTGGAGAAAAGAGTTGAAGACTTAGTTTCCCAAAACTTGCGTCCCTGATAAGTTTGATCATTTGATAACGTAGGGACCACCTACTTTCTTATTCATTCAAAGTTTCTGAGTTCCATAGAGTCGACTTGGTGATGTCAGTCTTCTCCATGGTATGCCTTTACTCGCTGCCCATTGACTTTGAATATATTGGTTCCGTTGTCATTCGATAATTCCACCGCGCCATGTGGAAGTACTTGTCGTATTATGAACGGCCCGGACCAACGTGACTTTAGCTTTCCCAGGAAGAGTCGCAGACGTGAATTGAAAAGCAAGACTTTTTGCCCGATTTGGAGGTTCTTACTGCATATGTAAACCCCGAATTCTAAGTTTTCTAGACAAGCATGTTTAGCCAAAGGAATGATATATTAAATATCTAATAAGTGAAATTCCATGTTATTAATAGGTGTTAATTGGTTTGGCTGGAGGCACTAAGTATGGGGTGACGTGGCGGTTTAATCTTAGAGCTCGGGAGGCGGTAGGAAGATTAAAAGGAAGAGGAACTTCAAAAGCTTGGTTTCGGCAATTTACATGAACAAATTTAGTGAAATTGGTGCCATTTGAAAGCTGGGAGAATCTAGTTTTCGAGATTGTCTTGCCAGAGAAAGATTGCAGAAAAAGAAGAACAAAAAGTGAAGAATTTGAAGAAGGGGCAGAATCTCGGATTAAACAAGGCCCAAGGTGAAAATTGGAAGCTCCAGCTCAAATTATAAAACATTTTCAACTGAAATTTTGAAGAAATTTAACTTAATTCTAAACAAGTTTTTAGAAGGAAGTTTCTTGAAAAGAGTTTTGGATTTTGAGTTATGAATTTTTGAAGTTGAAGCAGGAAATCTGTGCATAAGCAGACAACTGCTTGGGAAGAACAAGCAGACAGCTCACCGTGGAGAGCGAGAGCGAGATAAGAAGGATGAGGATCTCGCTCAGGATGATAATCTCACTGATTTTGTGCTAAAGATCTCGCTCAAGGAGGAAATCTCGCTAGAAATTTAGGCTGAGTCTTGTTGGTATGGTGAGTATCGCTAGGTTGAAGTTTTGTTAAAGAAATGCTTGATCTCGCTCATGAGGATCTCGCTTATGAGGATAAATTCACTCATAATGGTTATCTCGCTAGCAATATTGTTTTGTTGAGGAAAGTTCCATTAGTAAATGAACTATTTGAGGTATTTTACTAAGATTTCTAAGGAATTTAACTGGGAGTTATGTTCTTTCAGGCCAAGAAGAGCTAAGAGAGGTGTATAAACCGTTAAGAGCCCCGACGAGCTGTGAGTGACTAAATGCACTTAATGCTTTCAATACTTATGCATATAAGGCCAAGTAAGTTACACTGATATTGATGATGGATTTATACTTCCTCGAGCAACAAATGATTAATGAATAGCTTAACGAATCTTCCCCGGCTTGTAAATGTTTTAACGCAGGCCAAGGTATGTTGTGAAAGCATTACAAAAGTTAAGTTTCTAATGTTGAAATATGCTTTCTAGGGAAAAGCTATGATAGAATGAGTCCTTGTGTCATTGACAAGCAATGAAACTTAATTTGATGTTACGAAATAACCCGATACTGAAGGACATGGAAAAGGTATCTGGGTAATAGTTCCTAAGGTGTTGACAGTACTTAGAAAACTCCACGTGCACATAGGTAGTTCCGAATGAGAGGCCGAAGTATGGGTCTCCTAGGCCATATACCACCAAAGGGAGGCTGAAGTATGGGTCTCTTGGCCGGTAATAGACGTTGGGAGCTAGAGCGTTGTAGGCTTGTTCTCAACCAAGGAATAATGATGAATAATGATGAATAATGGTGTTTAGTGATGTCTATTAATGGTTCTTAATGCTATATTTAGAGAAAGTTGCTTGAGATGCTCGTTGGTTTATTTACATGTTTATAGTTATGTAATGCATGGTGTAATATGATTCTATAGTCACTCATTGGACTACTAGCTCACAGATTTTCTGTGTTTTCCATTTACAGGTAGCGGTCAGATTCTTCAAGTTTGATCCTGCTGCTGCTTGCCACTGAAAGGCCTGGCTTGTCAAGAAGAACTTAGGTTGATGGTCTGTTTATGTACACATGTTTTGAGAGGGACTAGGGCTTTGTTAGAGAAGTTTGGGGCCATCTGTGAATATTTTTTCCCGTAGATGTTATGTTATGGCTGTATGCATACGTTTATATAATTTTATGTAGAACCTTAAGGAGGCATGCTGTATGTGTACATTATTAATGTTTTAATAGGTTGGTATTTAGATTAGAAGGCTAAGGTGGCGAGTGCTGGTAGTAGGGCTAGTAACTACCACTGTCATATCCTCTTCCAGAATAAGAGGGTAATCTGGGAGGGGGTGTGACAAGTTGGTATCAAAGCATAAGGTTTGTCTCTTATACACATCTAGATGTGTATAAGAGACAGCTACAGTCATATCCCCTTACAGAATAAGAGGGTAATCTGGGAGGGGGTGTGACAAGTTGGTATCAAAGCATAAGGTTCTAGGAATAAGAGAGAAGGTTCATGCATAAGTCTAAGTCCCTAAAGTGTGAGTTCCTAACATGTGTACATTGTAATAGGTGAAATGCCGAGGTAAAGTGGCAGACAAAGTAAGCAGATAGGAGGCAGGAATACTGACCCTACCAATAGAGGCTCGGAGGTTAGAAAGAACCCACCGAGTGGGAAAAAGAAGGTGAACGATCCAGTGGGTCAAGAAACGACGTTTGAGGGAGAGTCTAGTACTCCCCAGGAAAGGGTAGATTCTCAGCTAGAAGATTTAGTTTTTGATAGGATAGCGTACAGGTTAGCAGTCAGTGTGGGCTCAGTACGAGCCGACCCAGAGAAGAAATATGGTATTGAGAGGTTTAAAGCCCTAGGGGTTGTGACATTCGAAGGTATGACAAACCCAGCTAAAGTCGAGTTATGGCTTGATGTAGTTGAAAAATATTTAATGTTATGAGTTGTCCAGAGGACAGGAAAGTAGGGCTAGCCACCTTTCTACTACAGAAAGGAGCAGAGAAATGGTGGAAAGTGATATCTACCAGACGAGTTAGTATAGATGCGATGTTATGGCCTGAGTTCAGGAAGGCCTTTGAAGACAAGTATTACCCCAGCTCGTTTCGAGATGCGAAAAGGGATGAGTTCCTCATAACGCAGGGAACGATGTCAGTGACAGAATATGAGCAGAAATTTACAGAGTTATCGCAGTATGCTCTGCTGATTCTTAATGAAGAAGGAGAAAGATGCAAAAAGTTTGAACAAGGTTTGAGGAAAGAAATTAGAACTCCGGTGACATCTACGGCTAATTGGCTAGACTTTAACCAGTTAGTAGAAATGGCGACATGAGTCAAGCGGAGTTTGGCAGATGATGAGCAGTTGCCAAGGGGCAGTGAGGCAGTAGTAGGGCCTAGAGATAGAGGATCCGGACCTCCAGTTGCAACTTAAACTAGTGGAAGCCAATTTAGGGGTACAAGTTGGTAGGTATCCAGGAAAAGGAAATCGAGACCCTCGGCCAGTGTAGTTAGCCGATCAGAGATGCCACAAGCTGGTGAGTCGATAGCCAGCACAGACAGGAGACCGACGTGCCCTAGTTATGACAAGAGGCATCTTGGAGTATGCTATAGTGGCAGAGGGGTATGTTTCCAATGTGGACAAGTAGGGCATTTCAAAAGAGACTGTCCCCAAGTGAACAGGGACGCCCCAACAGCACAACAGACAACCTCCCAGACAGTTAACCAACCAAAGGGCGCTGGAAATCGAGGCGAAGGGTCAAGTGGTGCTAAGGAGAAGAGTGTCATAGGTCAACCCCAGCAACAAGGGCGAGTGTATGCCGTTACACACCAGGAGGAAGCGGAGTCTCTAGATGTTGTGACCAGTAATGTCATATTATGTGTACAGTCTGCATATGTTTTATTTGACCCTGGTGCCACACATTCATTTATATCTAGCATGTATGCATCTAGTATAGATAGGTTGGTTGAGCCTATGCCTGAAGAGCTATATATCTCTACGCCTTTAGGAGATGTGATAATAGTAGATAAATGTTATAAACATTGTGAGATGCTGATCAATGGTCAGGACTTTTATGTTGATTTACTTCCCTTGGAGCTGTTGGAGTTTGATGCTATTCTAGGTGTGCTTTAGTGGACTGCTACAAGAATGAGGTAATGCTCAGAAAATCAAATGGCCAGGATGCAATGCTGGCAGGAATCAAAAGATTAACTACGGGGAATCTAATATCAGCAGTGAAAGCTAAGAAGCTGCTAAGCAAGGGATGTAAAGCCTATTTGGCTCACGTAGTGGTTGCTCAAGGGAAAGAACTGAACCCTGAAGATGTCCCCGTGGTAAATGAGTTTCGGGATGTATTTCTTGAGGAATTATCGGGATTGCCACCCAACAAAGAGGTGGAGTTCACTATTAACTTAACTCCAGGGACAACTCCTATATCATAGACACCGTATAGAATGGCGCCAACTGAGTTAAAAGAATTAAAGGTTCAGCTGCAGGAGTTAATTGACAAGGGATACATTCGATCTAGCGTATCGCCTTGGGGAGCTCCAGTATTGTTTGTAAGGAAGAAAGACGGTACACTTAGATTGTGTATCGACTATAGGCAGCTGAATAAGGTAACGATTAAGAATAAATACCCGTTACCACGCATTGACGATTTGTTTGATCAGCTAAGAGGAGCCACAATGTTTTTAAAGATAAACCTAAGATCAGGTTATCATCAATTGAAGGTGAAGGAAGCTGACATTCCTAAAACCGCATTTAGAACAAGATATGGACATTATGAATTTCTAGTAATGCCATTTGGATTGATAAATGCCCCTGCGGTATTTATGGATCTTATGAACAGGATATTTCATCTCTACTTGGAACAGTTCGTGATAGTATTCATTGATAATATATTGGTATATTCTGGCAGTAGAGAGGATCATATGACCCACCTGAGGATAGTATTGTAGATGCTGCAAGATAGGCAGTTGTATGCTAAGTTCAGTAAATGTGATTTTTGGTTAGATCGAGTTGTATTTCTCGGGCATATTGTTTCAGCAGATGGTATCAGTGTGGATGCCCAGAAGACGGAAGCAATAGTTAATTCGGAACGACCCACGATTGTTTTAGAGATATGCAGTTTCCTAGGTTTGGCAGGTTATTACCGGAGGTTTGTGGATGGTTTGTCTAAGATAGCCCTTCCATTGACGAACCTGACCAAGAAAGGCATGAGGTTTAAATGGTCGTCGGAGTGTGAGCATAGTTTTCAGGAGCTGAAACAAAGAAGTTGGACAAATGATCCGCAACTTGATTCTCTGTGCCCTTCTGATCAATTATTTCAATATCAAATTCTTGAAGGAGGAGAATGAGTACCTTGGTTCCCAATAGATATGCCCGTAATTTTTCTAATGCAAAAATCACAGCCAGAAGTTCTTTTTCAGTGGTGGTATAATTGATTTGAGCAGAGTTCAGAGTTTTACTCGCACATGCGATGGGGTGCAAAATAGTTTTCTTCTTTTACGCTAATTGCGGCTACCCTCGCATATCCGTTTTGCGTCGCACATGATTTCGAAACGACAGTGTCCAATCTGCGTATCAAGACGGGCGTGGGTAATCAGCACATCTTTTTTTAAAACTCGGAATGCTGTTGAGGCAACTTGTTGTTCAAATTCAAACTTTTATGTCTGCCTCTAACAACTCACTCAAGTAAGTCGTGCAATCTTAGAAAATGTTCTTTAACGAATCGTCTATAGAATCTAGCATGCCCCAAGAAGCTTCACACAGCCTTCACGCTGGATTGGAGGTGGAAGCTTTTCAATTGCTGTTCAATCTTTTCTTTGTCCACCCTCGTAACCCTTCTTCGGAAGACCTTTCTGTCCCAACAACTATTACCCTCTTTTACCATTTGAAGTTGACATTTTTCGCAGTTGGAGCACCAGGTTTGTCTCTTCACATATTTTTAGAATTTTCTCCAAATTGGCCAGGCAGACTTTATAAGTGTTACCATAAACGGAGAAGTCATCCATAAATATTTCCACGGAGTCTTCGAGAAAATCTGAAAAGATCGCCATCATGCACCTCTGAAACGTGCTCGTTGCATTGTAGAGACGAAACGACATGCGGCGAAAATCGAATGTGCCATATGGGTAGGTGAATATGGTCTTACCTTGGTCTTCAAGAGCTATCATGATTTGATTGTACCCGACATATCCATCCAAAAAGAAGTTCCCTGCTAGTCTTTCTAGCATTTGATCAATGAATGGCAGATGGAAGTGATCTTTCTTTGTGGCCGCATTCAATTTGTGGTAATCCATACATATGTGCCATTCAGTGATGGTTCTTTGCAATATTAATTCATTGTTCTCATGAGGACTACCGTCATTCTGCCCTTCTTCAACACACATTGCACGAGGCTGACCCACGTGCTATCTACAATGGGATAGATAATTCCCGCATCCAGCCACTTGATAATCTCCTTTTTGACGACCTTCTTCATCGCAGGGTTAAGTCTGCGTTGATTTTCAATAGTTGCTTTGTGGTCGTCCTCAAGACGAATGTGGTGCATGCAGTACGCGGGGCTAATTCCTTTGATGTCAGCGAGCGTCCAACCAATTACTCACTCATGTTCCTTGAGAATGCTCATCAATGCATTCTCTTGATCTACGTTGAGCACAGAGGAAATTATCACTGGCAGCTTCTCATTCAGCCCTAGAAATACGTACTTCAAATGTATTGGTAGGGTCTTCAGTTCAAATGTTGGTGATTCCACGAGGGAAGGTTGCATTGTTTTTCTTTCTTCTTTTGGCTCTTCTTCTTGTGTTGCGATTGTTCCTTCTTCTTTGTTTGTTTTTGCTACGATCACATTGCAGGCAGCTACAGATGCATTGGCATCCTCTTCTTTACACTCTTCATCAGACTTTTCTTCTTCAATCAAACTCAGGTCATCGTCAGAATCTTGTAAATCTTTCTCATCCGAGAATTTCATGGCACAAATTATATTAAATTTGAGCTTCTGTCCATTTATGCTCAAAGTGATTTCTCTCTTGTGCACATCAATTTGAGCACAACCCATTGATAGGAAAGGTCACCCCAAAATGATGGGCACATCTTTGTTGGTCTCATAATCTAGGATGATGAAGTCAACTGGCAAAATAAATTTATCAATCGTGATTAGCATGTCCTTCACCTTACCTTCTGGATGAACCAGAGATATGTCAGCCAATTTGAGAGTCACGGATGTGGGCACATGTTACCCTACGTTTAATTGTCTAAAGATTGATAGCGACATCAAATTTATGCTGGCCCCCAAGTCACATAGGGCAAGCCCAATATAGAGTCCTTCTATGGAGCAAGGAATAGTGAAGCTCCCAGGATCGCTCATCTTCAGTGGGATAATAGATTTGGAACTTTGCGTTAATGCCACCGTGGCAAATTTTCTAGTGCCTCTTTTCTTAGTTACCATATCCTTCAGAAACTTGGCATAGGCAAGCATTTCCTCAATCACTTCACTGAAAGGAATGTTAACATGTAATTGCTTTAACATAGATAAGAAGCGTTGGTACTGTACCTCTTCGTTTTTCTTCTTTCTTAACCTCTGAGGGAAAGGTGGTAACTGGACTTTCACGGTTTCTATTTCATTTGACTTTGAGGTCGACACAACCTTAAGTTCTACTTCTTCATTCTTTCTTTCTTCTTCTTGCATTATCGAAATCTCAGGCTCAGTTGCGATGGAAGTTGTTTTACTATGATCCTTCCATTCTCCCTCCACAGTCTTTCCACTGCGCAATGTCATAACCTGACATTGCTCCTTACCTGATCCCCCTGGGTTGTGTGGAAGCTCGATAGAACTTGGCAACGCCCCTTGCAGTCGACTTTTCAGCTTATTCGTAATCTGGTCCATTTGCAATTCTAGGTTGCGGATGTACGTAGCCTGACTTTGAAGCACTGTCTTGTTTTTCTCTATATATTGCTTCAATAGGCTCTCTAGAGAAGAAGATTGCATTGGTTGTTGTGAGCTACTTACTTGGTTGCTCTGTTGACCGTTGTTGTGTTGGAAAAATCCTGGTGACCCTTCTTTTTGTGCCATAGATTGAAAATTTTGTTGTTGATTCTTCCAAGCAAAATTGGGGTGGTTTCTTCACCTGGGGTTGTACGTGTTTGAAAAGGGATTATTCTTCACAAAATATACAGATTGTGAATTTTGCAGGTAATCTTCCATCGCATGCCCATCACCGCAAGTCGCACACTTTGCGGGTTTTGACTTATTGCGTTAATTTGCCCACATTGCAGTGTTAGGCTACTAATCGCCATTCCTTGAATCAAATTCATCATTGTGGTCATTTGGTTTTGTAACGAAACAATGACACCGTTATTTGCATTGGAATCTTTGAGTCTCAATCTCTGGTCACTCTCCCTCTAGTCTTCATGGTTTTTGGAGATGTGGTCCAGAATATTCTTTGCCTCCTCGTAAGTTTTGTCAAGCAGACCACCAGCAGCTGCTGCACTAGCAGCGGTCTGCGTTGCAGGTTTCAAACCGTGATAGAAAATTTCCATTTGAAGGCAGTCTGGTAGCCCATTATGCGGACAATCTCGAACCAACCTTTTAAACCTCGCCCAAACATCGCTGAGCGATTCGTCCATATCTTGTGGAAAATACTTTTTCATGAATTTCTCCACTACCTTCTCCCAAGAAGTAATCTCTCCTAGTTCGAGTGAATAAACTCATTTCCTAGCCTGATCACAGAGAGAAAATGGGAACAACATTAGTCGAACTTCTTCAACAGAGATGTTTGGGAACACAAAAGTATTGAAGATTTCAATAAAACTTTGGAGGTGGGCATGCAGATCCTCACCACGCCTTCCTCCGAATTGACCTGCAGTCTGGATCATCTGCAGCATCACTGGTTTCATCTCGAATCTGCTTCAATCGAGGGCAGACTCATGATTCCCGGAGAGAAATCATAGAGGTTTGGCGATGCATAGTCCCTAATGGGCCTATTACGATCGTTTGCCAACAGAATCGGATTCGCCATGACATTATTATCATTTGGTGCTCCACCTCCAGGCTGCTCCGCCATCTCTTCTTTATCGGATTGTGGTTTCTGTTGACAGTCTCGTAGTCTCCTTCAAAATGTTCTCTCAATCTCCGGGTCGTAGTTCGCAGGAGATTGAGAGTTCTGCAAAGAAATCACAAAAATTACCGTTAACAACTATTTTGCCGAAGTCCCCGACAACGATGCCAAAAACTTGATGTATTATTTTATTGAATGGAATTATGGATGATATGCGTTGATGGATTACGTTGTGCACTCAAGTTTCCCCAGCGGAATTCAAGTGTAAATTCTTCTGAGTTTCCTGGTAAGTCTAGGGTCGAACACAGGGACTTGTGAAAATAGTTGCGTTGGTGATTTTTATGAAAACTTGTGGTAACCAGTTAAATAAATAAATCGTTGGGTTTATTGTTTGCGTTGATGAAAATAAATAACAAATGCGACAGAGTTTGAAAAGAGTTGGTAAACGGGAAATACAATAAATATGCGATGAATAGGTTGAGAAAAGTTTCGGCTAACACTCCCTAGAAGGCGTCCATGCTTTGCGATCATGCAACATGCATACAATAGTAAACCACCTCTCGGCGTGAATTCTACGACTTGTAAGGCTAGAACACATGCGATAAATATGCGATAAGTCTACAGGGTTTACACATAAACCTCTATCTCTATTTATTCAATGACAACATGACATTCACATAAATATGCGACCACATAATATCACTCCTATTCCTAGGATGCATGCATACAATAGTAAACGCATATTTTGCACAAAAATGTAAAGATCAACTGCTCTAATGCGTTGGATGCATGCGACCACAATATTATAGAATTTATGCTTAATGGACGCAATTTAACATATCTCATCAATGCAATCCAACATTGTTTAAGAACTTAGCACTATGATAACGTGCATTTCTGCTCGTTATCACGCATCAGTCAGAGAATTAAAGCCATCCCATCTGTGCAATCATAAGAGAGAAGTCGCCTTTCACCTCGAAGCTATATAAATACCGAAGGCAACCTTCAGAAAAGGAGTTCGAATAGTTCGGATACTTAGATAATTTTCTCCATAGTTAGAATAGCCTTGTTCTTAGATTTTCTTTTATTTTAAGATGGAAACGAGAGTTGAGAGATTGTGTCGAGAGATCATTCCAATGAACTTGGGAGAGTGCTGGAAGCGTTGAGATCAGTGGGAGGGCCAGCTTCTGCGGAAGCAAGATTATCTTTTGAATAGAATAAAGTTGATATTATAAAAGCCTTGGGAAGCAAGGGATTGCTACTAGGCTCTCTATCCTTATCTTCCATTGTTATTTTGTACTTAAACTCATCTATAGAAATGGAATTTACTTCTGTATATCTATTCATTCTCTGTTTGTTATGCATGAGTAGCTAAATCTATTGAATGGGTTGAGAAGCACTTAGCTAGCATAACTGGGAATCTTCATTCTATACGATTATCTTGTATTATGTATGCTTCATTCGTCCATTAGAGATACTCGGGAGGGTAGTCTAAGGATAGGATCTAGGCTTGGGAAAGTCAGGTTAGAATCTAGGCTCGGGAGAGTCAGGTTAGAACGCATAATCAAGAGATAGGAGCTTAGGAATAACCACTGTTTGCTATTAACACATCGCATGCATCCTAGAGATAGGATATGATTGTGTGCAGTCACCTTGTCTTTGTGTGCATCTTGCATCATCACATAGGAAAAGAGTAGAGACTTAGGAATAAGCTCTATGGACATTATTGCATTCAACACATGCGTCCTAGAACTAGGAGCACCGCATTTGCATTGGAAAATGATCTGCTGTCGCATGAGTGTAGCATGATCGCATAGTTTGACACATTCCCGGGAAACGGTAGCGAAAGACCTTCTCAACCCGTTCTCGCATACTCAGTGTATCTACCGCATAATCGAACTTTTCTCAAATCCGCCGCATACATTTATTTTTATACCGTAAACAACTATTTGATTTACCGCTTACCGCAAAGTCTTTTGGAAAATTATCACTGCATACCATTTTCCTAGTCCCTGAGTTCGACCTTGGACTTACCAGGAAACTTAGTGGGGTTTATACTTGGATTCCACCTAGAAAAAGTGTTGCTCAACACATTTCCATCACCGCATCTCATTCCATAATTTCACCACATAAAATAACGCATCAAGTTTTTGGCGCCATTGCCGAGGACTTCGCCAATTCAGTGTGCTAACGGTAATTTTTCTGATTTCTTTGTAGCTCTCAATCTCTGGTGAATTACGACCTGGAGATTGAGAGGATGTTCAGATGGAGATTAAGAGACAGCTGCCAACAACAACAACCAAATAAAAAAGATACGGCGGAGCAGCCTGGAAACGGAGCACCAAACGAAAACAACGTCATGGCGAATCCAATCCTACTGGCAAATGATCGCAATAGGCCCATTCGAGACTATGCATCGCCAAACCTTTATGATTTCTCTCCAGGAATCACGAGGCATGCATTTGATGGATCTCGATTCGAAATGAAACTGGTGATGCTGCAGATGATCCAGACTGCAGGACAATTCGGAGGAAGGCGTGGCGAGGACCCCTACGCTCACCTCCGAAGCTTCATAGAAATCTGCAACACTTTTGTGTTCCTGAACATCTCTATTGAAGAAGTTCGACTAACTTTGTTTCCATTTTCTCTGTTTGATCAGGCACGAAAAATGGGCGTATTCTCTCGAGCAGGGAGAGATCATTTCATGGGAATAGGTTGTAGAGAAGTTTATGAAGAAATATTTCCCACCTACTGAGAATGCTAGAAGAAGGAAACTAATAACCAATTTTAAACAAGACATGGAAGGATCGCTCAGTGATGCCTGGGCGAGTTTTAAAAGGCTGGTCAGGGACCGTCCACACAACGGATTACCAGATTGCTTGCAAATGGAAATCTTTTATCACATTTAAATTCCGCTTCGCAGATCGATGCCAATGCGGTAGTCGCTGGTGGTCTACTAGATAAAACGTATGATGAGGCTAAGAACATCCTGGATCGCATCTCTAAAAATCACGAGGACTGGAGAGAGAGCGATCAGAGACTGAGAATAAAGGATAACGACGCAAAGAATAGTGCTATCACATCACTTCAGAGTCAGATGAATGCGATGATGAACCTAATTCAGGGAATCGCCATCAATAGCCCAACACCACATAGTGTAAGTGAATGCAATTAATCAGACTGCCGCAAGGTGTGCAACTTGCAGTGAAGGACACACAATAGAAGAATGCCCGCAGAATCCACGGTCTATTTATTTTGTGAAAAATAATCCATTCTCCAACACCTATAATCCCAGATGGAGAAACCACTGCAACTTTGCGTGGAAGAATCAACAGCAAATTTTCCAATTTGTGGCGCAAAAAGAAGGGCCACCCAGATTCTTTCCGGGAAATAACGGTCATACGAGCAGTCAAGCCAGTAGTTCGCAACCACTGCAATCTTCCTCCTTGGAAAGTCTGTGAAGCAGTATATCGAGAATAACGAAACTGTGCTTAAAAACCAGGTGACGTCCATTCGCAACTTGGAATTACAGATGAGCCAGATTGCGAGCGAGCTAAAGAACAGACCGCAAGGGGCCCTACCGAGTTCAACAGAACTCTCACGCAACCCAGGGGGATCAAGTAAAGAGCAATGTCAAGTCATGACATTGTGGAGTGGAAAAACTGTGGTAGGGGAGAAGAGGGAGCCTAGTCGGATTGCTTCTATTGCGTTGGAACCTGAGATTGTAGTGACTCAAGAAGAAGAAGGAGAAAAAGAAGCGATAGAACTAGAAGTTGCGTCCACCTCAGAGCCAAAAGAAAAAGGGACCGTGAGAGTACAATTGCCACCTTTCCTGTAGAGACTCAGAAAGAAGAAAAATGACGAGGTACAGTACCAACGCTTCATGACTATGTTAAAACAATTGCATATTAATATTCCGTTCAGTGAAGCGATTGAGGAGATGCCTCCATACGCGAAGTTTTTGAAGGATATGGTAACAAACAAGAGAAGCACTGGTAAGTTTTCCATGGTGGCTTTGATGCAGAGCTCGAAATTAATAATCCTATCGAAGATGAGTGATCCTGGGAGCTTTACTATACCTTGCTCCATTGGAGGACTGTACATCGGGCAAGCATTGTATGACCTTGGAGCCAGCATTAACTTGATGCCTCTATCGATCTTTAAGCAGCTGAATGTGGGGCAACTTGCGCCCACGACCGTGACTCTCCAACTAGCAAATTGATCTCTGGTGCATCTAGAGAGGAAGGTGAAGGACGTGCTGATTACCATCGAAAAATTTATATTACCAGTCGACTTCATCTTCTTAGATTACGAAGCCGACAAAGATGTGCCCATCATACTAAAGCGACCATTTTTATCAACAGGTCGTGCCTAGATTGATGTTCACAAAAGAGAGATCACCTTGAGCGTGAATGGAAAGAAGCTGAAGTTCAACATCATCCGTGCCATGAGATTTTATGACGACGAAGACCTAAATGAATCTGACGACAACCAGAATTTGAATGAAGAAGAAGAGCCTGACGATGAAAATGAAGATGAGGATGCAAGCGCATCCATTGTTGCATGTAATGCGATCATAGGAAAAACAAACAAGGAAGATGAGATGATCGCAACCCAAGAAGAAGAGCCAAAAGAAAATGAAGAAAGAAAAACAATGCATCCGTCCTTGAAAGAACCACCAATAATAGAGTTGAAGACCTTGCCGAATCACCTAAAGTATGCATTTTTGGGGCAGAATGAAAAACTGTCAGTCATTATTTCCTCGGAACTTAATGAAAACTAGGAGAATGCGTTGATAAGCATTTTGAGAAAATATGTGCAAGTGATTGGCTGGACACTCGCAGACATCCGAGGAATTAGCCCCGCATACTGTATGTACTGAATTCGTCTTGAAGAAAACCAAAAGGGATCTATCGAACATTTAAATTATGTGTCAGATGTATTAATACCTGAAAGAGGTCGTTAAGAAGAAAATAATCAAGTGGTTAGATGTGGACATCATTTATATAATAGTAGACAGCACTTGGGTTAGCCCTATGCAGTGCGTGTCGAAAAAAGGTGGGATGACGGTAGTCCCTAACGCAAATAATGAGCTGATATCGCAAAGAACCATCACTGGGTTGTGTATTTGCATGGACTATCGCAAGTTGAATGCGGCAATGAAGAAAGATCATTTCCCTTTACCATTCATTGGCCAAATGCTAGATCGTCTAGCTGGAAATGACTTTTATTGCTTTCTGGATGGGTATGTTGGCTATAATCAGATTATGATAGCTCCCATAGATCAGGAAAAGACCACATTCACCTGCCCGTACGGAACTTTTGCTTTTTGCCGCTTGTCGTTCGGCCTCTGCAATGCACCGAGTACGTTCCAAAGGTGCATGATGGCCATCTTTTTAGAATATCTTGAGGATTCTGTTGAAATATTCATGGACGAATTCTCTGTCTATGGGCATACATACGAAGTCTGTCTTGCCAACCTGGAGAAGATATTGAAAAGATGCAAGGAGATGAATCTCGTACTTAACTGGGAAAAATGTTATTTTATGGTGAAGAAGGCATTGTGCTGAGACACAAGGTATGTCGGGAAGGGATGGAGGTGGACAAGGTAAAAATAGAAGCAATTGAAAAGCTCCCACCCCTAACAAGTGTAAAGGTTGTAAGGAGTTTTTTGGGGCATGCTGGATTTTATAGATGTTTTGTCAAGGATTTCTCAAAAATAGCACGACCGTTGAGTGCATTGTTAGAAGCTGATAGGAAACTTGACTTTGATGATAATTGCCGTAACGCATTCATGATTTTAAAGAATGCACTGACGACTACACCCGTTTTGATCGCGCCAGAATAAACACTTCCTTTTGAAATAATGTGCGATGCGAGCGGGTATGCGATGGGAGCCGTACTAGCATAAAAGAGAAAAACAATACTGCATCCCATCACATAAGCAAGTAAGACTTTAAACCCTACTCAGACTAACTATACCACCATATAAAAAGAGCTGCTTGCAGTAATATTTGCGTTAGAAAAGTTCAGAGCATATCTGCTGGGAACAAAAGTACTCATCCATACTGACCACTCAACGATAAAATATCTAATGACAAAGAAGGACGCGAAGTCGAGACTGATTAGATGGGTTCTCCTCCAAGAATTCGATATGGAAATAATTGACCGCAAGGGGACAAAGAACCAAGTTGTGGATCATTTATCCAGATTGGAAAATCCTGAGCTTGACCACAATGAGTCAGAGGTGAGCGCAGTGTTTCCAGATGAGCAGCTATTCCAGATCAAAGAATTGCCATGGTATGCAGACATAGTCAACTATCTGGTTTGCGAGCAATTTTCAGAAGAGTATACCTACCACCAATAGAAGAAGCTCAAACATGAATGCAAATATTATTATTGGGATGAGCCGAATCAGTATAAGAGGGGGTCGGACCAGATTATGTGACTGTGTACTAGAGGCTGCTCATCAACGCATATTATTGCAATGTCATGATTCACCAGATGGTGGAAACTTTAAAGGGCAGCGCACTGCAGCAAAAGTATTACAAAGTGGGTTCTATTGGCCAACATTATTTAAGGATGCCAGAGACTACGTAATGAAGTGTGATCGGTGCCAACACACGGGTAACACATTTCATGGAAACATGTGATGCCCATGAACATCATTCTAGAACTGAAGTTGTTCGACGTCTGGTACATTGATTTCATGGGACCATTCCCACCTTTGAATGGTCACAAGTATATTCTGCTAGCCATTGACTATGTGTCCAAGTGGGTAGAAGCAATAGCATGCGCCGCAAGTGATGCGACAGTAGTCTCCAAATTCTTGAAGAAAAATATTTTCACGCGTTTTGGCACTCCATGTGCCATAATAAGTGATGAAGGCTCCTACTTTGGCAATTACTCTGTCAAAAAGCTGTTGCTGAAATATAATATCCTCCACAAAGTGGTCACCGCATACCATCTGCAGACGAATGGTCAGGCCGAAGTGTCCAACCGAGAGATCAAGTTGATACTGGAGAAGGTGGTAAAGTCTTCACAAAAGGATTGAGCAACAAAGCTAGACGATGTGTTATGGGCATACCGGACCGCCTATAAGACATCCATAAGCATGTCTCTGTATGCGTTGGTATTTGGTAAAGCATGTCATTTGCCATTGGAGGTGGAACATAAAGCGTTGTGGGCGATGAAGAAGCTTAACTTTGATTTAAAAGCAACAGGGGAAGCAAGAAAGCTACAACTGGTCGAGCTTGATGAGTGGAGAACGCAAGCTTATTAAAATGCCAAAATATTCAAAGAACGAGAAAAACGGTGGCATGATAGCAGGCTATGCGGTAAAAATCTCCATGTTGGACAAAAGGTCTTACTCTTTAATTGACGGCTACGGATCTTTCCTGGCAAGTTAAANGTAAAAATCTCCATGTTGGACAAAAGGTCTTACTCTTTAATTGACGGCTACGGATCTTTCCTGGCAAGTTAAAATCGCGCTGGTCTGGACCCTTTATCATTAAAGAAATATTCCAGCATGGTGCGGTTGAGCTGATTACTGAGGACGGGACCCTTACATTTAAGGTTAATGGGCAACGAGTCAAGGCATATTGCGGGGGTGATTTTCAGCGAGAAAAAACCTCTGTAGACCTGAGAAACCTGGAATAAAGGAAAATGGAGTGGCCCCTGCGCTGGCATGCAACATCATCTGGGGCACAAATCTTCCGGAGTATCCTTTTGCTTACTTATGATTCATGAACTCTCATCACTACGATGCTTCAATTATCATTTATCTATCTGCATTTTATTTTTTTTAAAAAAATAAAATTTTAACTTCTTTTTATTATCATTTGGCCCTCTCAATGTTTTCTTTGCAAACGATCAAGGTACACGACTGTGGAGGCATTGCACGAAGACGAAACTACTTTATTTCGTCACCGAAATCCAAAAGAAGAAGATCACCGCAAAGCAGGATGCGTCAAAAAACAATGCGGGTGACAGCGCAAATTTAGGGGTTGTATTCTTCCTTGACTTTATTCCAAATTCTACATTATCACATCGCATTTTAGTTTTGAAAGTTTTATCACCGCATCCTCTTTGATTACTGCAATCATTTAAGATTTATAAATTTAGTAAGTCACCGCATGCTGTCTCTTTGCCAATTATGATTTCAATGATGAAACACATGCTTTTATTTTTTTCATATATACTAGAGTCAACTTAATTTTAGAATAGTCACCTCATGAAATATTTCTAGAATTTAGTGGTCTGATAGCTTTCTTTCGAACTGACTCTTTACATAGCTTCGTAAGAACATCGCACGACTTCTTTCAATCTTTTGGCAATGAGGACATGGTTGCATTTTAAATTTAGGGGTGAGGTATTTATTTTCGACCTTGCTATTTTTAGCTCTTCAAAAAAAGAAAAAAAGGGAGGAAAATTTTGAGAATAACAACTCCATTATCAACGCAATGGGGAAACCCATGTTGATAAGAGTTAAGTTGTAAAGGGCACTTACCCATAGTTGGATGTTCGCATGACTGATAACTTGTAGAAATACAAGCTATTTATACTACCTTATCTAGATATTGCGGCCAAAAGATAGTGAATATGCGCCGATTGTATGAAAATTAGCTCAGAAATACAATAATTATAAATTATCGCAATTACACCCACTAACATCTTTAAGATGGAAGAAAAGGAGATTTTACTCTGTTTTACCGAAAACCAAGTCACCGTTTACACTCAAGGGTCAAGAAGAACTGATCAACGCATCTCTGTCACAATGTGCCAATCAATCCACAATGAAGAGACGATTAACGCAATGATGGCACAATGCGAAGGTCGATCATAGAGCTGACTTTCAACCGCATGCGGTAATAAAAACAAACACCGCATGCAAACACTCGATCGAAAGATGTAGCTGAGCAACGCAAAAGTGGAGGATTGAGACACGTGTACAACTAACGGTTGTGCAGAATTGACAGTCTGATTGCATAACAAAAGGAATAATATCCCTCCATTTTCAAAATTTCCATAATAAGTGGGGACTACAAGACCGAAGTCAAAGATCCTCACCTATAAATACCCCATAGATTTCAAAGAAAAGATATGCTACGGGATACAGGGCTAATTGCTGCTAAAGTGTTGAGAGGAAAGGCTGAGCTGAGTGCTTAACTGAAGAAATCCGAGAAAGACGAGACAAGGCCGAGAGGTGAGTCTCAGTTCTATTCTGCTGAATACCCGCCGAGAAGCTCTGTGCTGAGAACCCTGCTATTGGTTGAGCAATCCTGAGAGGGAAGTTCATCCATCCATCTGATCCATCCAATCCGGCAAGCAGATCTCCACCCGACTCGGTGCCAAGACGTTGGCGCTTGTTTATATCCGTTCTATCTCTTTTCATCATTGTATTTCACTTTCTTTATCTCTTCAATCATACACCATGTATCAAATGCTTAATAGATATATTAAATCTTTCAATTGCTTTCATATTCCATTTTCTGTCTACTTCCGTTCCTCCGTGAATCACTTTCTCCATGATGTCTTCTTAATCCCTTGGTAGTTAATATGAATTAAACAAGTACTTAACTTGTGTTAAAGAGAATACTGCGTTTAGCTAATGCATACTAGACGATATCTTCAGCTGTGAGAGTAAAAGTGAAGATGTCATTTTGATCTATCGAGAGAAGGTTAGAAGAATGTGTTAACTAAAACGAGTAGTACTTCCGGACATGGAAACAAACTTGCATTCATTACGTTCGTCTCTGATTCACCACAGTCATGTAGGAGTGCGGTCGATCACTAAAAGGTGTACACCAAGAGAAAAGTGGAACTTATAACTTCAACACAATTATGAAACTTGCGCTATTTATATTAGTTATCTTTCTTTTTTTGTTTGTACATAAGACTTGCCACCGCATTCCATGCTCTTTTCATAACCTTCACAGCTAGTCTGGACCCCAGCATCTTGTATCATGAAGCCTGTATCTTGTATCATCTAGCTTAGGTTTACTATACTTATTTTATTATCGCATTTTACTGCTTTCCTTTACTTTATCGCAATTTTATATACTTGTACAAAACACTTTTTAAAGATTGAAAAACCTGGTCACATATACCACGAACATACCACAATAACTTCAAACAATCCCTGTGTTCGACCTCGAATCACATCGAGAAACTTGCAGTGGAATTACATTTGGTTCCAACGTAAGGAAACTTGTGACAACGCAAGGAGTACTACAAGAATATTCATAAATAACACATATCTAGAAGTAGTATCGCATATTTGACTGCAATGTTAAAGATATAAAATTTGCGTTACAAGTTTATGGCGCTGTTGCCGGGGATTGGTTAACGGTTTATTGTTTGAGTGTGTTTTTGGTATTTTGTAAGATAGATCTCATTGTACTGACTATTCAACGCAGAAAGCAGCCTGACGGTTTATGAGTTCTGGTGCTGAACCAGAATTCGTAGCTGACCCTAAGATTGAGCGTACTTTTCGCGCGAGGGCATGTCAGAACCAAATTAGGCGAAATAAGACAGCAAGCATGGTAGACAACAATGATAATGCAGTATCGGTAGAGAATCAAGGAGCTGTTCGGCCAGTACAGGATCCTGTTTTCCTGGTAACTGACCGCAACATCTCGATGAGGAATTATGCGGCACCCAATTTATATGATTTTTCGCCTGGAATCTTGAAACCTACTGTGGAGGAGAACGCCTGGTTCGAGATTAAGCCGGTCATGCTGTAAATGATTCAAAATGCCAGGCAGTTTGGGGGTCTGCAAGGTGAAGACACACAGCCCATTTGACCAGCTTTGTCGAAATATCCAGCAACTTTTCCTTACCTGGCGTAACCCCAGAGAGTATAAGACTATATCTGTTCCCTTACACCTTGAGGGATGAGGCTAAGAGGTGGGCTCATTCACTGGAGCCAAATGAGATCACTTCATGGGACCAACTGGTAGAGTGGTTCATGAAGAAGTTCTTCCCACTTTCCGTTAACGCAAGGCGACGAAAGGATGTGCAAAACTTCTAGTAGTTGGAGAATGAGACCCTAAGCACCGCCTGGGTGCGATTTAGAAGATTGGTGAAAAATTGCCCGTATATTGGGATCCCCGATTGCATCTTGATGGAAACTTTTTATAATGGCCTAAACCGAGCAACGCAGGCTATTGTTGATGCCTCCACGGCAGGAAGTTTTATGGAAAAAAACATACATAGAGGCTAAAGTCATCGTTGACCGCATCTCGCGGAATATGGATGACTGGATCGACAATGGATTTGAAGGTCGAGGCGCCGAGAGAATGAAAAATGAAACAGCCATTGTCCCTGCGGAGATAATGACCACGTTGGCTGCTCGTATGGCCGCAGTGACCTCGATCCTTCAGTCAATGGAAATTAACCAAGGAGCCATTGCTCAACAATCAGTGTAACCTACTGCACCAGCTCAAGTAGCCGCAATTAGTTGCGTTAATTGTGGAGGGGCTCACGGAGCTGACATGTGCTCATTGACTCTTCAGCAAGTATACGCCATTCAGAACAACCCCTTCAGCAACACCTATAATCCGGGCTGGAAGAGCCATCCTAACTTCAGTTGGGGAGGCAATCCCAACCATCAAGGGGGCAGTAGAGGGAATCCTCCTTTTCACCACAATCAAGGGCAACCACGGTAACCGCACAACCAGCAGTCATCATCATCAAACACCTCGGGAAGCTCATTGAAGACAATACTGAAGCAATACATGGATAAAAACAACGTAGTGATGCAAGTGCAGGCGTTTTCAATAAGGAGTCTGGAGATCCAAGTGGGCCAGCTGGCCTCTGAACTGAGAAGTTGAGCACCGGGAACGTTACCCAGCAATTCAGAAGCCCCGAGATCTATAGGAAAGGAGCAATGTCCTTAGGACATTGGGCAGGCAAGTCTGATCGCCTGCATGCAGAGATGTGGATTGCGATCACTCATGACAACACAATTGCCGGTCCATATCTCAATACTATGTTTAATGCTTTCTTAAATTTTTGTCTATTTGAATTCTGAATTTTGTCTTTGATTCTGCATTTAATTCATTCTTGACTTTCTAATTTATGTCCTCATTTACTTTTTGCATTTAATTTTGTCTCCTCTTTAATTCTTTTTGTTTTTATGTAATTAGTGCGTTGAGCTTTAATGGTGAATGATTGAGTACTAAAGAAGATTTATTGCCGCAAGTCATCGCACTTGCGTTGATGAAAAAAAATAATAATAATAAAACAATTAACAACAAGTATGCAAGGCGATAATGGACGCATAGCAAACTAATAAGAGATGCTTTCAATTGGTATTAGAGCCAGATTTTTGGTTCCAATTTTTTTTTTTCGAAAATTGAATTTACAGTTAATGGTGGGTTTTCATTCTGTATTTTATTCATGTCGATGAATGGATGAATGTATGGTTTGCAATTTGTCGATGTTTGTGGGATTGGTCTTTAGTGTTCTTGCTTTAATTTTACATATTTTGTTTGTAAAGGCCCTTTATTTTTTAGCATTAATTGCAATCAAGTCTATATTATTAAAGTCTTGAGTTGTTCGTGTTGATTCTGGTGATTTTCTAGAGAAAACGAGACCCAAATTAAAAAAGAAACTAAGAAAATCGCAATTGTACAGTGGGCGAATGTATAGTAGCATTACAATGTTGCAAAAGACGAAACGGAAAATTTTTTCGTAGCGTTGCGATGCTAGGTCACAATGTTGCCAAGCTCTGAAACGAATTTTTTTTTTTTGGTTTGCATGCGGTTCGGTTCGTGGCTTAGCTGGTTCGTAGGTGATTCAGGTTTTGGGCAGTCTTATTTGTGTGGTTCAAGGCTCGGTTCACTTTTTTTTAACCGGTTTGACTATTATTTGTAATAGTTAGTTTTTTAAGTTAATTAAATTAATATAAATTTTATATTAATTTAATTAACGTTTTTGTAGTTCTATCCCGATCCATAAATTGCTATTTAAATTATGCATTTGATGTATGATTTAATATTAATTATATATGTCATAATGTATACCATATAGTAAAATTCCACCATAGGTTATGCATTATTCATGCATCATTTATACTATAAATATGATAATATATAATTGCATGATTTAGTTTTATAGCATGCTCACGCATCATATAATATAATAACATAGTCATGCATTATTTATATCATAAAGATTATAATATATCGTTTGGATGTATCGATGTATGTATGTTATTAATTATTTCATTACTTTAGTATATGTAAATGTTATGTACGTTAAGTAATGAAATGTGAATTGTATGAAGCAGAACACTATTTTAGATAATTTTATAAATGTTATAATTTTATTAAGTATGTCATTAAATGCAATGTATGATTTTAATTTCTTTAATTTATATTATAATTGTTATAATTAAATCAAATTAGAAATTAAAATCAATAATTCAGAATTGCATGCAAACTTAGGTTCAAATCATTTTTAAAAATAGTTTAAAAATATGATTCACATAGACCTAAGATCACAAAATTTCTTATGAGATTAGAATTAATTTAATCTTTTAATTAGTTTAATATGATTAAATTTGTTTTAATTAAAAGATTAAATTTGTAGCAAATGTACCTATAAGGGACTTTTTGCCTAAGGCTAGTTCTATCTAGACTGAGGTATTTAAGTTGACGGAAACGGAACATCCCTACCTGAGAACTGACTTAGAAAGGTGAATTATATGACTAATTATTTTTACTAAGTGATTGTTTGAATTTTCCCAAAAGTAATACTTACTTTGGATAGTTAAACAACTTTGATTACTGTTTGCTACAAGCATGCAATTGTTTGATTGAAGTTTATTAAAATATTTAATAAACATTAATCAAAGTTGCTTAACTATCCAAAGTAAGTATTGCTTTTAGGAAAATTCAAACAATCACTTAGTAAAAATAATTAGCCATATTTTTCTAAGTTAAATTAACTTGGGTAAAACACTCGGTGGGAGGAAAATGGGTATATGATACTTCATTTTTCCTTTTCACGTTTCTTTTTCAAAGTTCACACTATCAGATCTATACTCGGCCTCTAGATAATTTTGCTTGTGTCTGTCCCCCTACGGGTGGTGTTTGTATGTGTCAATACCAAGGTGAATGGAGGGAGTGTTTATAATAATTGGGAACGGGATGTGTGTCAACACATCCTTTGGTCTCTCTCGTTAGTTTGTTGTAAATTTTCATGCTCGCCCTCGAGGCACTTTTACTTGTGTCCCCCACGGATGGAATTTGCATGAATCTTTACTTAAACTTCAAAAATGGATAGAATTGCTTTAGTTTTTGCCCCAATCGGTTTTTTTCTATGGTTGGTTCATGGGGGCAGAACTTTAGAATCTAAAATGAGAGATTACACTTACAAGAAAATGTTAAACTAGTTAACAATTTCTAGACCGAACAATGGTGATTGATATTTACAGGAACAAGGAGTTGTTCTGTTTATTGTTTGAGATGGTCTCATTTCAATGAAGGGATACCCGATCACCCTACAGTGAATTTTGTCCTGCCTCACTGAAACATCATTGCAAAATAGATGTCACGTAGGATGCATTAAATTATTTTGCTGGTTCTTTTGAATGGGTAATGCTTGGATACTAAATAAATAAATTGTATGTTTTAGAAAATTTACAGAAATGACTTCTGCTACATTAAACATGCTCGCAACTGATAAGTTAATAAGCGATAATTACATCACCTGGGAAAGCACGATTAACACTGTTCTAATTATCAATGATCTGAGATTTTTCCTGGTGGAGGAATGTCCTCCAGTCCCAACTCTAAATGCCGCTCGAAACGTTCAAGAGGCATACGGGTTTGGGTACAGGCAAATGAAAAGGCCCGAGCGTATATCTTGGCAAGCCTTTTTGAAGTTTTGGCCAAGAAGCATGAGCCCATGATCACTGCCTGTGAAATCATGGAGTCCCTGCGGGGAATGTTCGAACAACCGTTTGCTCAGCTCAGGCATGACACTCTTAAATACATTTTAAAGGCCTGTATGCAAGAATGGGCATCTGTTCGAGAACACGTTCTCAACATGATGGTCCACTTTAACCTGGTGGAGATGAATGAGTCTGTCATCGATAAGGCTAATCAGGTTAGCTTCATCCTAGAAACTTTACCTGAAAGTTTCCTGCAGTTCCATAGCAATGCTATTATGAACAGGATTAACTCTAACTTGACCACCTTGCTCAACGGGCTACAAAATTTTCAGTCCTTGATGAAAGTCGAGGAATAGAAGGGAGAGCCAAATGTTTCCTCATTCTCTAAAAAGTTCTTCAAAGGTTTGACCTTGGGAACTAAGTCAGTGCCTTCCTCTTCCGACACAAAAAAGTGGAAGAAGAAGAAAGGTGGAAAGGGGAAAGCTAACCCACCAGTTGTTGCCTAGAAGGGCAAGAAGGCCAAGACTACAAATGGAATTTATTTCCATTGCCAAGAGGGACAATGGAAGAGGAATTGTCCGAAATACTTGGCAGAAAAGAAGAAGGTTAAACAAGGTAAATGTGACTTACTTGTTTTGGAGACTTGTTTAGTGGAGAATGATGATTCAAACTAGATAATAGATTTAAGCGCCACTAACCATGTTTGTTCTTCATTTAAGAGAATTAGTTCTTGGTGGTAACTAGAAGCTGGGAAGATGATGATGTGTGTTGGAACTGGTCACGTCGTCTCAGCTAGGGCAGTGAGAGGACTCCAACTTGCTTTACAAAAAGTTATATTTTGTTGGACAATGTATATATAGTTCCTAATTTAAAGAGAAACTTAATTTCTGTAAAGTGTTTAATTGAACAAAATTATTTTGTAAATTTTTCTTTAAATAAAGCGTTTATTTCTAAGAATGGTATAGAACTTTGTTCTGCTAAGCTGGAAGACAATCTTTATGTGCTAAGACAATTAGCAACTAAAGTTGTCCTTCATATTGAATTATTTAAAACCGCGATAACTCAAAATAAAAGGCAGGAAATTTCTCCCAAGGAAAATGCCCATCTTTGGCACCTAAGATTAGGATACATAAATCTCAATAGGATTGAGAGACTGGTCAAGAATGAACTTCTAAGTGAGTTAGAAGAAATTTTTTTACCAGTATGTGAGTCATGTCTCGAAGACAAAATGACTAAAATATCTTTTACTGGAAAAGGTCATAGAGCCAAAGAACCCTCAGAACTTGTACATTCAGACTTCTGTGGTCTGATAAATGTTGAGGCAAGGGGAGGGTTTGAATATTTCATCATTTTTACTATGATTATTCTAGGTATGAGTATGTTTATTTAATGCAACATAAGTCTAAAGCCCTTGAAAAGTTCAAGAAGTATAAAGTTGAGATTGAAAATGCATTAAATAAAACGATTAAAATATTTCGATCTGATCGAGGTGGAAACTATTTGGATATAAAATTCTAAGACTATTTAATAGAGCATGGAATTATATCCCAATTCTTAGCACCTTATACACATTAGCATAATGGTGTATCAGAAAGGAGAATTCGAACTTTGTTGGACATGGTTCGGTCTAAGATGAGTTAATACTTCCTTACCTAACTCGTTTTAGGGTTATGCAGTACAAACTGTAACATACATTTTGAATTACATTTCTTCCAATAGTGTTATGTGAACACCTTTGAAATTACGGAATGGTCGTCAAGGTAGTTTACGTTATTTCAGGATCTGGGGTTACCCAACACATGTGCTTGAGGAAAATCCTAAGAAAAGGAGACCTCATTCAAATGTGCCTATTTGTAAGATACCTTAAAGGAACGAGAGGTGGTTACTTCTATGATTCTAAGGATAATAAGATGTTTGTGTCAATAAATGCTACCTTTTCAAAAGAAGACCACATAAGGGAGCATAAGCTCCGTAGTAAGATCGTGTTGAATGAATTTTCCAATGAAACTATTGAACCTTTAACAAGAGTTGTTGAAGTTGGTTCATCTAGGTCACATTTACCTCAAGTATTAAGGGAGCCTTGACGTAGTGGGAGGATTGCCAACTAGCTTGTTTGTTATATGGGTTTAATAGAAACCCTAGCTATCGTAGCTGACGATGATGTTGAGGATCCATTTTCTTGGAAGAAGGCAATGGAGGATGTTGACATAGATGAATGGATCAAAGCTATGGATATCGAAATGGAGTCAATGTACTTCAATTCAGTTTGGGATCTTGTAGATCAATCTGATGGGGTTAAACCTATAGGTTGTAAATGAATCTACAAGAGAAAACAGGGTGTTGATGGGAAGGTGCAAACCTTCAAGGCTAGACTTGTGACAAAGAATTATACCAAATTGAGAGAGTCGACTATGAGGAGACTTTAACATGGCAACAGGTGAGAGTAGACGTCAAAACTGTTTTACTGAATGGAAATCTCGAGGAGACCATTAATATGGAGTAGCCTGAGGGATTCATAACCCAAGGTCAAGAGTAAAATTTTTGCAAGCTTAGTCGGTCTATTTATGGATTGAAGCAAGCTTCTCGATCTTAGAATATATGATTTGATACTGCGATCAATTCTTATGGTTTTAATTAGAATGTTGATGAGCCTTGTGTTTACAAGAAAATCATTAACAATTCAGTAGCTTTTCTTGTGTTGTATGTAGATGATATCCTACTCATTGGAAATGATATAGGCATACTGACTGAAATTAAGAATTGGCTAGAAACCCAATTCCAAATAAAATATTTGGGAGAGGCACAATTTGTTCTTGGCATTAAGATCTTTAGAGATCGAAAGACCAAAACGTTGGTCCTGTCTTAGACATCGTACATTGACAAGATGCTTGTCAAGTTTTTGATGCATAACTTTAAAAGGGGTTTATTTCCTTTCAGGCATGGAGTTATTTTGTCTAAGGAAAAATTTCCTAAAACACCTCAAGAGGTTGAGGAAATGAGACGGATCTCCTATGCATCGATTGTTGGTAGCCTGATGTATGCAATGTTATGTACCAGACTTGACATTTATTATGCAGTAGGGGTAGTTAGTAGATATCAGTCTAATCCAAGATTTGATCACTGGACCGCCGTTAAATACATCCTCAAGTATTTTCAGAGAATGAGGGACTACATGCTTTTGTATGGTTCTAAGGATTTGATATTTACAGGATACATGAACTCTGATTTTCAGACTGATAAGGATTCTAGGAAATTCATATCAGGATCAGTGTTCACTCTTAATAGAGGGACAGTAGTCTGGAGGAGCACCAAGCAAGGGTGCATTGCTAACTCTACTATGGAGGCTGCGTGGCGAATTGTGAAGTTGCTAAGGAAGTTGTGTGGCTCAGGAAGTTTCTGACCGATCTGGAAGTAGTTCTAAACATGTCTAAGCCCATCACCTTTCATTGTGATAAAGTAAAGCTGTAGCTAATTCCCACGAGCCTAGGAGTCATAGGTGCAGGAAGCACATAGAGCGGAAGTATCATCTCATTCAGGAGAGTGTGCATCGAGTGGACATGATTGTCACACAAATAACTTTGAAGCACAACATTGCTGATCCATTTAAAAAGGCCCTTACATTGCTGATCCATTTGCTGATCCATTTTTATGCAGAATATGCGTTGATGCAAGGGGAAATTGCGATCATAGGAAATCATTGGTCGAGCGCAGCATTACCGCAAGGCTTTACGGTGATTGTGTTCACAAACATTTGCTCAAGAAGGATTGCCGCAACTTGGTGGGCGCATTTGGGTGAAAGGCATAATTAATCGCGATGGGACAGAAAGCTGATGACGGTCGAATCCGAATTAAGCTGACAGTGGGTGACAAGTACATTCAGCTTTTCAGTGACAAATATTCGGCGCATCAGTCAGGGAATTAAATCCATCCCATCTGAGCAATCATAAGAGAGAATCCGCCTTCACCCTGAAGCTCTATAAATACCAAAGGCATCCTTCAGAAAAGGCGTTCGGAAAATTCATAAGTTCGGATCAGTTAGCTCAGCATTTCTTTGTCCATAGTTTCCTTTTTATTTTAAGGCAGAGCAAGAGAAGAGTAAAGATGCCGGAGATCGCTCAGAGCAACACAAAAGAGAACCTTGAGGCGTAGAAGCAGAGAGCGTGCCGACTATCGCGAGAGCAATATTATCTTTTGAACACGAGTAGAAAGATAATGTAAAAGCCTGGGAAGCAAGAGATTGCTATCAGGCTCTTTATTCTATCCTCGCATTGTTATTTTGTACTTCATCTTTATATTTATACAATGGAATTTCTTATTCTACATTTGTTCACTCTCTTCGCACGCATGAGTAGCTAAACTTGTCGAATGGGTTGACAAAAACTAAGCTAACATGACCTAGGAAGTTCATTGCTTGCGATTATCTTGTGTTATGCTGTGCCAAATATCCCTTTAGAGCTACTCGAGAGAGAGTCTAAAGAAAGAACCTAAGACTCAAGAGAGCTAAGTTAGAATCTAGACTCGAGAGAGCAAGATTAGAATTGCATAAACAAGAGATAGGGACTTATAGATAAGCTCTGTTTGTCAACCTGCATCGCATGCATCCTATAGATAGGAATGATATTATGTGGTCGCCTTATTTGTGTGTGTGTGTCATTTTGTCATCGCATAAATAAGAATAGAGGCTTATGTGTAGGTCCTATAGACTTATCACATATATCACATGCGTTCTAGCCTTAGAAGCCGTGGCATTCACACCAAGAGGTGGTTTACTGTTGTATGCATGTTACATGATTGTATAGCATAAACTCAGCCTAGGAAATGTTAACCGAAACTTTTCTCAACCCGTTCACCGCATACTCATTGCATCTTCCGTTTATTCAACTCTTTTAAAACTCCGCCGCATTTGTTTATTTTTCATTACTGCAAACAACAACCTCAACAACTATTGATTTATTTTGTTACCGCAAGGTTCTCCTAAAAATTACCACCGCAACCTATTTTCCAAAGTCCCTGAGTTCGACCTTGGACTTACCAGGAAACTCAGTGGAGTTTACACTTGGATTTCACTAAGAAAACTTGAGTGCTCAACGCATTTTCATCATCGCATTTCATCCACAATTCCACATCATAAAATAACGCATCATTTTACTGTTTTGTGTACTTTTATATTATTGTGACTTTTATGATGTACACCCTCCACTAGCTCACTAGCTTTAGAACAAGTGGGAGATTGTTAAGGTTGATGCTCTAAATCTCGTGGGTTCTATAGTTTGTAATTGTAATGTACAAATAATTTTATTTATTTAATAAATTATGAGATATTTTATTCGACATTTAGTAGCATTAGCCCAAAAAAGCAATAAACTAACATCCAATGTTATCTTCTGTAGCTTAAACATGTATGTAGAGACATACAGGTGGATCGTGTTTAAGTGATAACCTAAATGGTCTGTAGTAGATGGATAAGGTTGGATACCTTATCTTGGTGACAATACAAATACGACCCGCTTTGTAGATGTTACAATTGTTGTAAAATGATACAAATAATCTGATACTAATAATTCATGTGAAGACATGTGAATGGGGTGTTTTATACAAAAGGGTTTATATAAAACCAGACCACGAAATGAATAGTCTCATTATATAACACCGTTAAAAATAGAGACTTAGATTTCACCAAGATGACCATATGTGACATGACCTGAATACTAAGTGAGTTGTGAACTCCTGCATATAAAGGCGGTCTTTTGATTTGTATGGACGAGAGTGGTCAGTTCGCTGACTCAACAGGCCTACCATTTTGGAGATTTGTTTGATTGGGAAACTGGGAACACAGCGACACAAGACGAAATTCACTCTTTCTCTAATATTGGGATAAGTAGATTAGTTGATCCCCTAAGGGCTGATTCTAGGGCTTGAACAATGTGGTGCCACCCCCTCTCTTAGCCCGAGGTTTGGTCATAGTTGGACTATGACTTATAGTTCATTAGAGGGATTAGTGGTACTTAAGAAGTTAAATGTAACTACAGGGGAAAACGGTAAATTTGGCCCAACTGTACTGACGAAAAATTTGTCAAGGGTCATCACACTATTGATTGGTTGCATCCAATGGACGCAGAAATATATCTATAGTGCGAAGAGTGCAACTGTCAGTCTTTAGTGGAGTGACCGGTAGTTAATGGATGTTGAATAATTTAATTAAAAGAGTTTAATTAATTATTCAAGTACCATTGAAGCTTCAATCTACAAGTCCATAGAGTCTCATCTGTTGCTCAACAAGGATTATTGAGAATTAATTTTAGATTAATTTGAATTGTTTAAATTAATTGAGAGAATTAATTATATATGATATAATTAAATTAAATTAATTATATGTGATATAATTAATATAATGTATTTGATACATTATAATATAAATTTTATTTTGAGAGGAATTAAGTATTTGAATACTAATTATATGGATAGGATTCATATAACTAAATTTAATACATATATGATTTATATTAATGTCATACAATGTTGATAGAAATAAAAACTATAGGTTATCTTGTATTTGATATAATATAAAAACTATAGGTTATATATTATATATGATATAACATATGGTTTAATATATATTATATGATAACTATTAAATTATTATTATTATTTTTTAAATTAAAATTTGAATTTAATTTGGGGGGAGTTATAACTCACTCCCGTATTTTCTCTCATTTGACAGACATGTACTGGTAGGGTTGGAGAAGATTTGATCTTCTTCCTTTGGTTTCATATAAAACACTCCTTGGCATTCTTCGAGAACTCACAGAAAGAATTCCTCTCTTAAAAAATTCTCTTCCTCTTCCCAAAAGAATTAAAAACCCACACCTCCTGAAATTCTCATCCCCTTTAGAGAATACAGAAGATTCAACTTGTGGTGGTGTCCACGTTGAAATCTGTTTCTATATGATTTGATCGTGATTGTTCGTGACCATTTGGAGAGGAGAGAAGACATAACGTTTTTTTTATTCTGCAAGGGTAAGTTATTTTCTAATCCTTCTCCCTTTCCCTCCTTAGGATGCTTTAAATATTTGTATAAGCATAATTTTATTGTTCTGTAAATTTTACTCTATGAAAATTGGAATTTGGGAACGATCCATGCTTCCATAGTGGAGCTCACGGTTCCTTCAAGGATATCTATTCGAGAAAATCTTCTAAACCTGATGGTCTAATTTAACGTGGCTAAGATGAATGGGTCTGTCATCGACGAAGCCAGTCAGGTTAGCTTCATCTTGGAGACTCTACTTGAGAGTTTCATTCAGTTACATAGTAACACTGTTGTGAACAAGCTAAACTACTATTGGGTTTTATGTCCTAAAACTCGCAGTTTATAATGTTAAACATTTTCTATTATCAAAAAGATGTTACTGACATCTATTCAACAAAGCTGTTGTTGAATAGGTAAACTTTAATTGTATAGACTAAAATCCAATAAACTAATATCCATGACTATTACATGAATACTTGAACTTTATGTGGAGACATAAAGATGGATCAAGTTCGAGTAAATAGCCAAAACAATCTATAGTATATGAATAAGGTTGGGTACCTTATTTTGGTAACACCATCAGATGCGACCCACTTTGTAGATAGTACAAACGATGTAATCCTGAATCATTTATGTAGAGACATGCAAGTGGAGGCGTCCTATGCAATGAGTTTGTATAAGACCAAGACCAAGAAATAAGTCAGTCTTACTTTATAAACGTTGTTTACTGTTTAAGACTGCTTGTTTCAAATCGATGACCTAGGTAATTCAACCTGAATCTTGAGCTAACTATGAACTCCTGTTAATTCGGGATTATCGTTAAATTTGCTTAGGTGAGGGTTGGCTCAACAATACCGACTCAATAAGCCTTCCATTTCAGGGGTAAGACCGGGTAAATAACTAGAGACATAGGGTGTAAGACGGAATTCACTCCTACTCATCTCTAAGGATAGTAGAGAGGTTGTTCTCTTAAGTACTGATTTCAGGTCTTGAACAAGGGGCCACACTCTCTCATTGGTCGGAGAAGGACTCGGTTTAGTGATTAGTTCACAAACCAATTATTCATTAGAGGATTAGTGGGACCTAAGGAGCAAGATTTAATTTCAGGGGTACAACAACATTTGACCCAGCCGTTATTACGAATAAAATGTGAAGGGCTAACTTACTAATTACTAATAATATTGAGTGAGTTTGAAATGTTCAAATTCAGTTTAGGGTTTCAATTTGAAGTTCTCAAATTTCAATTTAAAGTCTGAATATTGAAGTGTTTAATTTCAATTTAGGGTTATGAAAATTATATTCTATATAATTAATGTTTAAATTTATTGAAATTAAACGTTTTTGGAGGTTTGAGGTCGTGCAAGAAGGTCTCATGATGCAAACCAATGAAGGAGACTATAGGACATGTTGACATATATCCTTCTTCCGCGTACTATAAACACTCTCTCCATTCACCTTTATATTGACCCATGCAAACAACATCCAAAGGGGGACGCTCCCAGGGCGCCTTGAGGCCAAACATGAGTCTCATGGTGTGAACTTTTAGAGAGAACATGAATGAAAAAATTGACATATCGTACATATCTTTTTCCTCCCACTGAGTATTTTACAAAATGAGTTTATTAACTTAGTAAAAATTGAGAATTCATGGGTGGCTACTTCAAGGGAATTGAGAATCATAACCAACTGCAATCATCCTTATAGCTCAAGTAACTAAAAACAGTTAACTGAAGGAGAAGAGAAACCTTGTAAAAACATTGCGAGATGACAAAAGCCGCATGCTCAAAGAAAAGGATGCCTTTGAGAGGTGACTCGCACAATTGTTCACAAGGACGGCTGAATTGGAAGCAGAACTCGAATTGTGCATGCTGAATTCGATGAACTCTCTAACTTAATCCCCAAGAATGCTAAAGGCTTAACCCAAAAGCGATATGAGATCTTAGATACTTATGTAGAAATCGACAACCTTGAATGCGTCCATACTCATAGCAATGCAAACGTCAGAATGTCATCAACACTTCAAGAATCTTTAGAAAGCCTGCGCGAGGAGTTGAAGAATTTCTAATGGACTCTTTGATCCAAGACCTCTTTTATGTGGCTTTTGTTGTTAGTTCACTTTGCGAGATGAAGAGATTTGTAATAGAACCTTTTCCCTTTGATGTTTTGATTTTCATGCTTGCTTCTTAGATTGAATGTAATTTAGCACCATTTTCTTTTATTTAATTAAAGCGTATACATATTTAAATTGCCTGCATATCCTTACAATGAAAGGGACTTTGGCTATAGCATGGCTCAAAGGATTCTTTTATAATGTGACTGAACTTAAATATCTTTAAACTGCCTACATTGTTGGGCCCTAAAGTCTCGTGTCCTATAGTTTGTAAATAGTTTGTATGAATGCTTATGTTGTATAATATATGATACTTTACATTTCTTTTTTTGCACAGTTGCATGTTTTATTTGCTTTACTGTAAACCAATAAACATAAAATCCCTAGTTATCTGTATGTAACTTAAGCCGGTACGTGGTGACATACAAGTGGATTATGTCTTGAGTGATAACCAAAATGGTCCGTAGTATATGGATATAGGAGGGAAACCTTATCCTGGTAACGCTACGGATGTGGCCCGCTTTGTGGAATGGTCACAAGTGTTGTAACTTGTCACAAATGGTCTGATCTTGATCATTCGTGTTGGGGACATGCGAGGGGGGGCGTCCTATACAAAGAGTTTGTATAAGACCTGACCACGAAGTGTTAACATCTGGTTATATAACACTGTTCATGATCTGTCTCTTATACACATCTAGATGTGTATAAGAGACAGGTCTGATCTTGATCATTCGTATTGGGGACATGCGAGGGGGGGCGTCCTATACAAAGAGTTTGTATAAGACCTGACCACGAAGTGTTAACATCTGGTTATATAACACTGTTCATGATAGAGACTTCACTTCACTAGGATGACCATAGGTAACATGACCTCAATCCTGAGTGAGTTGGGAACTCCTGTAATTGAAGGCGGTCGTTTAATTTGTATGGTTGCGAGTGGCAAGGTCGCCGATTCAAATATGCCATTTTGGAGATTCGTCTGATTTGGGAGCTAGGAACTCAGCAACACAAGATGGAATTCACTTCTTCCCCGAAGCAGGGGTAAGTAGATAGATAGATCTGTTAAGAGCTTATTCTAGAGCTTGAACGGTGTAGTGGCACACACCTTCTCTTTGCCTGAGAGGTGTTCACACATAGTTGGACTATGTGTATTGTTCATTAGAGGAATCAGTGGTACTTAAAGAGTTAGATGTAACTATAGGGGCAAAACGGCATGTTGGCCCAACTGTACTTACGAGCGTCTGTGAAGGGTCATTGTACTCATGATTGGTTATATCCGATGAACACAGAAATATGTCTGTGGTAAGAAGAGTTTAGCTGTTGGTCTTTAATGGAATGCCTGTTAGTTAACGGATGGTGGATCTCGTGGCTAAAGAGTTTAGTCAGCTATTCACGGGCCGTTGGAGCTTCAAGCCACAGATCCATTAGGTCCCCTGGGTAGCTTGGGTAAAGTCGACAATCAGTGTTCGGGTCAGTTTGAAATTTTCAAATTGACAAGAAGGAGTTCGATTATATATGATATAATTAAACTGGTTAATTATATATGATATAATTGACTAGATGTATGAGATACATTAATTTAGAGGAAATTAGATATAAATATGATTTTTATCATGTGGGGGAGAAATTACTATAGTAGATATGTGATACCAAGCTATAGGGTAAGAATATAATATGATTATATTTGTTAATTGTTAAATTCGTTAATTATATGATAATTGGCCTAAAGTTTCTCTCGAACGTGCATTAGTGGGAGTAGCCGCATTGGGTTATGGTAACCGAAGAATAAAATGAAAATTTGTTGCCTTTTGCAAAAGTTTGAAAAAATTGGCATCCGTGTGGAAACGTAACGATCGCATAGTCGAGAGCCTATACGATAGTCGCTCAACGCCTAAACAATCGCACACCTCGTGCCTAAACGGTCTCATACTAGTCCCTAAACGATTGCTTAGCTTGCCTAAACGATCGTCCACCTTTTACTAAACGATCGCTTAGTAAAACCTACACGATCGTGTAGCTTCTTCTAAACGATAAACATTTAGCTATACGATAGCTTCTTTTTCTCTCCCACTTGCTTATCGTCTGCACGATTAGTTCTTTCTCTAACCTCTACCAAACTCACCAAAGACCACACTTTTGATTCTCACTCCCAGAATACCAAGGGCTCCATTTTGGTGGTGTCGTCCCCGTTGTTGTTCACTTGTTCGTGATAATTCGTGTTGCTGCAGACGACTTGCTTGCTGGGGGATAGAGATTGTGTAAAGGTCTTCCGCTGCATCTAAGTTCCAAAGCTTGAAGAGTGTCTTCAACTGGTATGAGAACTCTTTCCTTGTATTTTTATTATTTGAAGCATGCCTTTAATTAATGTTAATTTGCATAACTATATGTTAGAATGTATATGTTGGATTTCGGTCACGGTGAAATTTGAAAGACCTAAATGTGCTTATGGATGCTCTTCATTAAGAGTTCCTTCAGTTGGTATCAGAGCCAGGTTTTGATATTCCAATTTCATTTTTGCAACGAATTACATACACATTCTTGGTGGGTGTATGTCTGCTTTGTTTAATTGTTAATTTGCTATGGATGTGCGGATTAATGGATGTTTTCGTGGATGTTAGCCTCTGTTTGATTTGCTTCTTTTACATTTGTGGTTGTTTGTAAAGGCCCTTGCATTTTTGGGCATTAATAATCGTTATTGAGTCTGTAATTCAAAGTCTGCCTGAGTCTTGAGTCGTTTGTGAAGAAGATCGGAGCAAGCGTTGCAGTTCTTCGAGGAAGGAAACGATCAAGGATTGATCACATCGTGTAGATGATAGGGTAAGCGATTGCTGGGTATCGGGTCATGTAGACGATGGGATGCTCGCGTATCATTTAACGCGCGTGCGCACTAGACGATCGTTTAGGTCAGCAAGCTTCATCGCTTAGTAACTGAATAAACGATTGCTTAGTAATGCAAGGTAAATCGTTTACCTGTCGCCGCATTATGCGACCGCCTAGACGATCAGGCTTCATAGACTCGTTGTCGTCTATGCAATTGTTTAGTTTATGCATCTATCGTCTAGTGCGCATTGGGCGATCGCCTGCCTTTGACGTTTACTACACAATGGAGTCCTCCTGACGATTCAAGACCTGGTTCGTCTGTGAACCGGTTCGCTCGATGAAAAATGTAATAGATAGGGTTATTTCATTCCGATTTTTGTAAAGGCTCATCTCGGTCCATTAATCCTTTATTAATTACATGCGATGTATGTTTATAATATGTCATATGGTATGCACATATAATAAATCCCATCTTAGGTTATGCATTGATCATGCATCATCTCTTTATTGTAATTGTTATAATTTAGAGAAGCATGATTTAATTATGTAAGTTCATGCTCATGCATCATATAGTATAAGAGTTATATTTATTCATGCATAAAAAGCATTGACATGCGTCATCTTTATATTATAATTTTTATAGTATAAGGGTGAATGATAGCATGTTTGCTTGGTTATTACGCATTATATAAAAGTTATGTATAGTAATGACTGGACATTGCATGAAGCATGACACATAGGTTACTTTATAATTGTTATAAACACCTTTGTTGTGCGCAATGGTTTTTTAGTTGTTTCTTTTTAAAAGTTAAAGAGAAATTAGAACTAAAAGAAATAAGAAAGACATGCATGCTCACTTAAGTTTAATTCATGGTTTTAAAATGTTTAAAACTTGGGTTACATAGACCTAAGATCACGATTCTAATATGATTAGCAACTCTAAGGATTTAAACTTTTATTCAGTTAATATGATTAAATTGGCTAATAAAAGGTTAAAGTGTAGCAAATCTATCTATAAGGGACCTTTTCTCTAAGGCGGGTTCTGTCTAGGCTGGGGTATTTAAGTTGATGGAAACGTAACACCCTTACCTGGGAACTTACCTGGAAAGATGAATTAGATAGATTTGATGCATGCATGCAAGTTAAGGACAGTCCATTAAAGTGTTTAAATGTGACTACTTGAACTTATTCATATTTCATAGACGAACGTTGTTTATGAGCAGAGTTTAAAAAGATGACTTAGACTAAAATCAGTAGTCGGATTGTCTAGGTTAATGAACTCTAGGTAGAACATTCAGTGGGAGGTACTTGGGGCTTAAAATGCTTCATTTAAACCTTTCACGTTTCTCCTAAATAGTCCACACTATGAGATCTACGCTTGGCCTCGATGCACCTTTGGCATGTCCCCCAACAGATGGTGTTTGGGTAGGTCAATATCAAGGTGGATGGAGAGAGTGTTCATAGTTAGTAGGAGCGGGAAGTGTGACAGCATATCCCTCGGTCTCCCTCGTTGGGTTGAATAAAATTACTGCGCATCGTCTCGAGGCATCCTGGGAGTGTCCCCCTAAAGGATGGCAATTTTGTGCGTTTCTTTATTTGATCTCCTGTAAGAGGATAAGGTAACTTAGTCTCTTGTCTTAATCTGCTTCTTCCCTACAGTGGGCTCATTAGGGCGGGACTTTGGCACCAAAAGCGAGGGGTCACACTTACACAGAATTGTTAAAGGTTAATAGTTCTAGACCAAAAAATGGTGGCTATTAGGTTCAGTTGCAAGAGTTGGTTCTGCCTAATGGTTGAGAATGTCTCATTCCAGCGAAGGGGCATCTGATCACCCCACAGTTGATATTTGTCCTGCCTCACTAGGGCATCATTGTAAAATAGAAGTCTTTAACTTAGGGTACTTGAAACTGTTTTGTAAAACTGATTGGTTTAAAAGTGGTTTAGCAAAATCTAATAAAGTTTTGTTATTATTTTCAGCAGCAACTTTTTTTTTCAAAATGGCAACAACAACATTGGCTTTGTTAAGTGCCAAAAATTTAACTGGCGAAAATTTTGCAACATGGAAACATATGATCACGACGATTCTAATCATCGAGGATCTCATGTTCGCTCTCACGGAGGCCTGTCCTCCTATTCTAGCTCCAAATGTCGTTGAAAATGTTCAGGAGGCATACGAGTGATGGACAAGGGCGAATGAGAAGGCCCAAGCTGACATCTTGACAAGTATTTCTGAAGTCTTGGCCAAGAAACATGAGCCTATGGTCTCAGAGCGTGAGATCATGGAGTCCCTTCAAGGGATGTTTGGACAACTGTTTGAACACCTTATGCACGAGGCTTTTAAATATATATTCAACTCCAAAATGGAAGAAGGCATCTCTGTTCGTGAACATGTGCTGAATATGATGGTCCACTTTAATTTTTGTGGCAGAGTTGAATGGGTCTACCATCGATGAGGGCAGCCAGGTTAGCATAATCCTGAATTCATTACCGGAGAGCTTTCTGCACTTTGTTAGCAATGTGATTCTTAACAAAGTGAAATATAACCTTACAACTCTTCTCAATGAGTTGCAGACCTACCAATCTTTACTGAAAAGTAAGGAGAGAAAGAAGGGTGAGGAAAATGTTGCTTCATCCTCCAGGACATTCCATGGAGGTTCAACCTTAGGAACAAAGTTTGCATCTTCTACTTCTAACTTTGCAAAGGAGAAGAAGAAGAATGATGGTAAGGGAAAAGGGAAGGCGCCTGCTAACCCATCACCTATCGCCCTATGGAGGCGTCCACCTATTGAAAATGGAAAGTGTTTCCACTGCAATCAGGATGGACACTGGAAGAGGAACTATCCTTGTTATCTGAAAGAGAAGAAAGCAGCCAAGGCTAGGGCCAAAGCCAATAAAGGTAAATATGATTTACTAGTTCTTGAAACTTGTTTAGTGGAGAATGATGATTCAACCTGGATAATTGATTCGGGCACCGCTAACCATGTCTGTTCTTTTGTTAGGGGATTAGGTCTTGGCGACAGCTGGAGGCTGGTGAGATGATGATGTGAGTAGGCATCGGGCACATCGTCTCAGCTATGGCAGTGAGAGGGTCCAGTTAGCTTTACAGAATACGTTCTTGTTTTGAATGATGTATATATTGTTCCCGAACTAAAGAGGAACCTCATTTCTGTAAATTGTTTATTGTAATGTAAATATACAATATCTTTTAATGTGGATAAAGCATTTATTCATAAAGATGGTGTTTTTATTTGCACAGCAAATATGGAATCTAATTTATATGTGCTAAGGTCGTTAGCCATTAATTCCCTCTATAATACTGGATTTTTTAGAACTGTCGTAACTCAATCAAAATGTTGACAAATTTCTGTAAAAGAAAATGGCCATCTTTGGCATCTACGTTTAGGGCACATCAATCTCAATAAGATTGAGAGATTGATGAAGAATGGACTTCTAAGTGAGTGAGAAGAAATTTTTTTACCAGTGTGCGAGTTTTGCCTTGAAGCTAAGAGGACTAAACGACCTTTTACTGGAAAAGGTTATAGATCCAAAGAGCCTCTTGAGTTAGTACATTCTGACCGTTGTGGTCCTATGAATATGCGAGCCCGAGGTGGATATGAGTATTTTATCAGTTTTACTGATGATTACATCAGGTACGGGTATGTTTATCTTATGCAACGGAAATCTGAATCCTTTGAAAAGTTCAAAAAGTTTAAGGCTGAAGTTGAAAACGCATTGGATAGACGGATTAAAACACTTCGATCGAATCGAGGTGGAGAGTTTTTGGACTCGACATTCCAGGACTATTTGATAGAACATGGAATTGTTTCCCAACTCTCAGCGCCAGGTACGCCTCAACAAAATGTTGTAGTGGAGAGGAGAAATAGGACCTTGTTGGACATGGTTCACTCGATGATGAGTTATGCTTTCTTACCAGACTAGTTTTGGGGTTTCGTAGTAGAGACTACGGTATACATACTCAACTGTGTTCCCTCCAAGAGTGTTGCGAGAACACCTCTGGAGTTGTGGAATGGGCATAAAGTTAGTTTACCCACTTCTGCATTTGGGGTTGCCCTGCACGTGTGCTTGAGGCTAATCCCAAGAAGTTGGAACAACGGTCGAAGTTATGCCTTTATGTAGGCTACCTCAAAGGTACACGAGGGGGTTATTTTTATGATCCGATGAAAAATACAGTGTTTGTTTCAACGAATGCTACTTTTCTGGAGGAGGATCATATAAGGGAGCACAATCCACGAAGTAAAGTAGTGTTGCATGAGCCTTCCAATGACACTACTGAAACCTCAACGAGAGTTATTGAAGAGCCTGCTACATCAGTAAGAGTTGTTGATGGGAGTTCATCTAGTAGGTCGGTTTCACCTTAAGAGTTGAGGGAACCTCGACGTAGTGGGAGGGTTGCAAACCCGCTCGTTCGTTATCTGGGTTTCACAAAAATCCTTTCTATGGTAAAAGATGGCGACGTTGAGGATTCGTTGTCTTATCAGAAGGCAATGGAGGATGTCGACTGGTATGAATGGGTCAAGGCCATGGATCTCAAGATGGAGTCGATGTACTTCAACTCAGTATGGGATTTTGTAGATCAAGTTGATGGGGTAAGACCTAATGGTTGTAAATGGATCTACATGCACAAACGGGGTGCTGATGGGAAGGTACAGACCTTCAAGGCTCGACTTGTAGCAAAGGGTTATACCCAGGTAGAGGGAGTCGACTATGAGGAGACTTTCTCACCTGTTGCCATGTTAAAGTCGATCCGTATCCTCCTATCCATAAGAGCTTATTATAATTATTAGATTTGGCAAATGGACGTCAAGACGGCTTTTCTGAATGACAATCTTGAGGAGACCATTTACATGGTGCAACTCGAGGGATTCATAGCCCAAGGTCAAGAGCAAAAATTTACAAACTGAATCAGTCCATTTATGGGCTTAAACAGACATCTCGATCTTGGAACATACAATTTGATAATGCGATCAAGTTGTATGGCTTTGACAAAAACGTTGATGAATCTTGTGTCTACAAAAAGATCATTGGTGACAGGAAATTAGAAGTCAACTTTACTCGACAACTAAAATCCCTTGGATGCGGTATACGATGCATATTCTTAAGATATGCGTTGATTATCATGCGTTGATGGTCATGCATTGGATTGATAATGTGTTAATGAATGTATGCAATGACCATGCATCCTGTCACAAGTTTTCTTGCGCTCACGCCAAGTATAATGAAAACTCAAGTTTCTCGGGTAATCCAAGGACGAACACGGGGACTTGTAGCTATATGTATGCGGTGATGTGCATGTGGCGGTTTAAATAAAAGAATGGAAGGGAGGTTGCTAAGTTAATCCTACTCCTACTTCTATCTAACAGACAACGCAATGAGAATATGCTTGAAATGTAGAGATATGACAAACCTTGACATGAAATAAATGTATGGGAAAATAGATAAAATGCGGAGATGATTTCATTGCAACCCTCAAGAGTTATCGCAAGGGCAACCTTAGTCAATGCAAGCCATGCGATCATGCAACACACATACAATAGTAAACCACCTCTCGGTGCAAATGCTACGGCTTCTAATACTAGAACGCATGCGATATATGCGATAAGTCTATAGGACCTACACATAAGCCTCTATTCTCATTTATGCGATGACAAAGTGACACACACACAAATAAGATGACCATATAATATCATACCTATTTCTAGGGTGCATGTGATGCAGTTTTGACAAACAGAACTTATCTCTAAGTCCCTATCTCTTGTTTATGCTGATCTAATCTCGCTCTCTCGAGTCTAGATTCTAACCTAGCTCTCTTGAGTCATTAGGTTCTTTCTTTAGACTCTTTATCAAGTAGCTCTAAAGAGGTGTTGGGCACAACATAAAACAAGACAAACGCATGAACCTGGTTGACGCAAGATTATTCCTATCTCTAGTGAAAAATGCATACATTGCTTAATGCGACCGACCACTTACCCTCCCGGGTAGTTGATTGTTGCTGACTTTACTCATAGACAAGCAATGTGTTAGCCTATAGACAGGCGTTGCAGCAGTTTCACACTAAGAAAATAAGATTACTCACACAAAGCACACCTCTCGGTGGGTTGCTACATGTTTCATATCCCTAATCCACATGACTAAGTATGCGATACCCAAGCAATCCCACTAAGTGTTGCAATGAAAGTAAAGATGCTAAGTAAAGAAGATGGAGATGGAGTCGAAAGAGACAGAGAAATGCATTGAAAACAAATTGTATTAATTCCTTAATCACAAGATGTTATACAATACAATATAAGAAAGAAAGGTAAAGGAAATGATCGGCTGGAAGTAAAGACTTGCTCCCAACAGATGTGCGTCAAGGCTGTCGGTGGTGCCATGGATGGGCGGAGGAACTGACTCTCTCGAGATCTAGCTCCGGTCAAAGGCTCCGGTCGTCACTCGGAATGGATGAAGGAGGTGAAGAACTCCCAAACTTCTTCTCACGTATTTGTCTGGATCGCAAGGATCCGCCTTAGGCAAACTTCAGGCGAAAACCTTGGCAAACTTGAATTTCTGCTCATTGGCTTCAATTTATAGAGCTTGGGTCGTCGACAACATTAATTGGACTGCTCTGAGTCTGACATTCGGTGCGTTAGTCCTTTCTGAACCTTTGCCATTAACGGCGTGGTAGGTGAAATGTCAACATCATCTTTTGATTTTTCTCGAGGTAGATGCGTTGATGCGTTCATTCCACCAACCTTGCGTTGATCCCATTAGCATGTGTTTTCGCGTAGCTACAATCATTCAATGAGTGCATTCACTTAATACCGCAACTCTACATGATGACCGTAATCGCTTGATGGGCGCAACTCCCATGCGATGGATGCATATAGTTGATTATGCAACATCCATGCGTTGATCGATGCATTTTCCTTTGCGATGGAGTGTTTCTCTGCATGCAGTCGTCTATGCCATAGTCTAGTTTCTGTGTTTGCGTCCATTTACTGTTTTAGCTACAAAAATTGAACATTGAACGCATAATAACGCAAAATAATGGGTTAGCTGAGATTCAACATGCTGATCGATGCAAACTTATTTTCTCGTGAATTTCTATCATGATTGCCGCATATTCTGCCTAACAACCTTCATAATTCTAAGTAAAAGGCCTAAGATAATATGCATTTCTACATGTCATCAATCATCGACACTTTAGTAGTCTTCTTAGTGTTGTACGTAGACGATATACTACTCATTGAAATGATGTAGGTCTACTGACTGCAGTTAAGAACTGGCTAGCAACCCAATTCCAAATGAAATATTTGGGCGAGGCTCAGTTTGTTCTTAGTATACTGATCTTTCGGGATCATAAGAACAAAGTGCTAACATTGTCTCAGGCATCGTACATTGATAAGATGTTGCTCAAGTACTCGATGTAGGACTTCAAGAGGGGCCTACTGCCATTCAGGCATGGAGTTACTTTGTCTAAGGACACGTGTCCTACGACGCTTCAAGAGGTTGAGAAGATGAGACAGGTCCCATATGCGTCTACCGTTGGCAGTTTGATGTACGTGATACTCTGTACTCGTCCAGACATCTATTACGCTATGGGCATAGTCAGTAGGTATCATTCTAACCCAGGCTAGGGTCACTGGACCGTGGTGAAGAACATCCTCAAGTGTCTTCGGAGAACGAGGGACTACATGCTCATGTATGGTTGTACGGATTTGATCCTTACCGGATACATGGATATTGATTTTTAGACTGATAAGGACTCTCACAAGTCCACATCAGGGTCAGTCTTTACTCTTAACGAAGGAGCTATAGTGTGGCGAAGCACTAAGCAGGGGTGCATCGCTGACTCCATTATGGAGACTGGAGTACGTAGCGGCTTGCGAAGCTGTTAAGAAGGTCGTCGGCTCAGGAAGTTCTTGACATAACTGGAAGTCGTTCCAGATATGTCTAGGCCCATTACCCTATATTGTGATAATAATGGGCAGTGGTGAACTCCAAGGAGCCAAGAAGTCACAGGCGCGACAAACATATAGAGTGGAAGTATCATTTGATCCGCGAGATAGTGCATCGAAGAGACATGGTCGTCACAAAGATCGCTTCGGAGTACAATGTTGCTGACTGTTTACGAAGGCTTTCACGACAACAGTGTTTGAGGGTCACCTACGGAGCATGGGTTTACAGGATCGCCCGTAGCTAGACTAAGGCAAGTGGGAGATTTTCTTGTACTGGGCTTTTATGCCCTAGTTTATTGTTTTGTACTAGTTTTATGTACACCCCACTTCGCTTTAGGACAAGTGGGAGATTGTTGAGGTTGATGCCCTAAAGTCTCATGTCCTGTAGTTTGTAAATAGTTTGTACGAATGCTTGTGTTGTATAATATATGATATTTACTTTACTTCTTGTTTTTTTGCTCAGTTCCATATTTTATTTGCTTTACCACAAACCAATAAAAATAAAATCCCTGTTTATTTGTATGTAAGTTAAGCAGGTATGTGGTCACATACAAGTGGATCATGTCTTGAGTGATAACCAAAATGGTCTGTAGTATATGGATATAAGAGGGAAACTTTATCCTAGTAACGCTACGGATGCGGCCCGCTTTGTGGAATGGTCACAAGTATTGTGACTTGTCACAAATGGTCTGATCCTGATCATTCGTGTTAAGGACATGCGAGTAGGGGCGTCCTATACAAAGAGTTTGTATAAGACCTGACCACGAAGTGTTAACGTCTGGTTATATAACACCGTTCATGACAGAGACTTCACTTCACTGATGACCATAGGTAACATGACCTCAATCCTGAGTAAGTTGGGAACTCCTGCCACTGAAGGCGGTCGTTTGATTTGTATGGGTGTGAGTGGCCAGGTCGCCGATTCAAACATACCATTTTGGGGATTCTTCTGATTTGGGAGCTGGGAACTCAGCTATACAAGATGGAATTCACTCCTTCCCTGAAGAAGGGGTAAGTAGATAGATAGATCCCTTAAGGGCTAATTCTAGGGCTTGAACAATGTGGCGCCACACACCTTCTCTTAGCTTGAGAGGTGTTCACACATAGCTGGACTATGTCGTATTGTTCATTAGAGAAATCAGTGGTACTTAAGGAGTTAGATGTAACTATAGGGGCAAAACGATAAGTTGGCCCAACTGTACTTACGAGCATTTGTGAAGGGTCATCATACTCATGATTGGTTATATTCGATGGACAAAAAATATATCTGTGGTAAAAAGAGTTCAGCTATTGGTCTTTAGTGGAATGCCTGTTAGTTAACGGATGGTGGATCTTGTGGTTAAAAAGTTTAGTCAGCTATTCATGGACCGTTGGAGCTTCGTGCCACAGGTCCATTAGGTCCCCTGGGTAGCTTAGGTAAAGTCGAGAATTAGTGTTTTGGTCAGTTTGAAATGTTCAAATTGATAACAGGGAGTTCGATTATATATGACATAATTGGACTGGTTAATTATATATGATATAATTGACTAGATGTATGAGATACATTATTTTGGAGGAAATTAGATATAAATATGATTTATATCATGTGGAGGAGAAATTACTATAGTAGATATGTGATATCAAACTATAGGGTAAGAATATAATATGATTATATTTATTAATTATCGCGAACTTTCTAGCTGGCGAAAACGCAAAAACGGACTAGGGGTTGAGAACGATGAAAAGAAGCCGTCTGTCAGAAAGTTTTGCAAACGAAGCTCATTTGGTCCCCCAAATGGCTATTGGGCTCGGCGAGCTGCCATGGGGCCCAATTTTTGTGTGCAAACTTTCTGGCGGGCGAAAATTCGAAAACGGACCCAGGGGTTAAGAACACTAAAAAAAGCCGTGCGCCAGACGGTTTTGCGAATGAAGCTTATTTGGTGCCTCATATTGCGATCGGGCTAGGCAGGGCTGCCCTGAGACCCAATGATTATATTTATTAATTCTTAAATTGGTTAATTATATGATAATTGGCCTAAAATTTCTCTCGGACGTGCGTTAGTGGGAGCAGCCGCATTCGGTTATGGTAACCGAAGAATAAAATGAAAATTTGTTTCATTTTGCAAATCTTCGAAAAAATTGGCATCGGTGTTGAAGCGTAAACGATCACATAGTCGAGAGCCTATACAATAGTCGCTCAGTGCCTAAACGATCGCACACCTCGCGCCTAAACAATCGCACACTAGTCTGTAAACGATCGCTTAGCTTTCCTATACGATCGCGTAGTGTGCCGTGTTTTCTAAACGATCGTCCACCTTTTACTAAACGATCTCTTAGTAAAACCTACATGATCATGTAGCTTCTTCTAAACGATAAGCATTTAGTTATACGATAGCTGCTTTTTCTCTCCCACTTGCTTATTGTCTACACCATTAGTTCATTCTCCAACCTCTACCAAACTCACCAAAGACCACACTTTAGATTCTCACTCCGAGAATACCAAGGGCTCCATTTGGTGTCGTCCTCACTACTGTTCACTTGTTCGTGATAATTCGTACTGCTACAAACGACTTGTTTGTTGGGCGATAGAGATTGCGTAGAGGTCTTCCGCTGCATCTAAGTTCCAAAGCTTGAAGAGCGTTTTCAACTGGTATGAGAACTATTTCCTTGTATTTTTATTGTTCGAAGCATGCCTTTAATTAGTGTTAATTTGCATAACTATATGTTAGAATGTATATGTTGGATTTCAGTCACGGTGAAATCGGAAAGATATGAATTTGCTCATGTATGCTCTTCATTAAGAGTTTCTTCAATAAACATATCCTTTATAATGTATAGAGATCAAGTCATAACGTAGTTAAGATGATGTTTTTTTACTAGACTAAATTTGAAGTTTCCTTCTAGCTGCCTATGTACTCTTTATAATGAATAGGGATCAAGTCATAATATAGTTCAAAATATTATATTTTGGGAAGGGGGCTCGTTCACCTTTAAGCTCATACGGGTCAAAAGCACCATACATTTTATATTCTTATGATAAATTTTTTTTAATATATTTATCAAGCATAAAATTTCTTAAGAAACTTGTCGTTGATTGGGCCAATTCTTATCCCATCTTAATCAACGATCTTGTATGCTCTATTTGTGTATACTTCTTTAATGATGGGGTCCATCCCACTTAGGCGTGAACTTATTTCCTGTATGTCTCATCATGATAATGGGTCTTCTTACAACAAGTACTAGATCACCATCTTGAAAAGATCGAGGCTTCACATGCTTATAAAAGGCTTTGGACATTCGTGCTTGGTAACTTTCCAATGCCTGTTAAGCTTCCAACTGTTTTTCATCAAGTGTTTTCTAACTCTTAAAGACGTAACTTGACATTGTCTTTGTTGGTGTTGACAATAAACAAATGGAATCAATTTGGATCTTAAGCACTCTAATTCCATTAATTTTTAGCAATCAAGCAAGTATGTTCATCAACTTAGAAATAGGGTTTCATAAATTACTATTGAAGAATCCTCCTTTAGCTGCAAATCCAGTTGAATTCTTCACTTCAATGTTTTAAGACTACCACTTGATCTTCCCTACTGTTCTCTTTGCCCTTAGATTGGATGGTGGAAGCCATAATGAAGTTGAATTAAGGGAATTGGAGGAGAAATCTAGTTTTTGGCTTAAGAAGAAAAGAAAATTCTTTCCCTCTAAAAATCACAAAGTTGCATACATTTCAATCTCAACAAAAAAAATGTTCTTTTGTTCAACAACTACATGCAACTTAAATTCATGTACAAACGACATCAAATCTCAAACTATTTTGAGTGGAACATGGTGGTGTCTTAAGTGGGAAAAAAACCCACTATAAATTTTTCCAATTTTAAATGATTTAAAAAACAATTTCTAAATTTTGAAATCTAATTTCAAAAGTTAAAAATGAAAATACCAATTTTAATAAAATTCATTAATTTTAAACAAGATTAATTCTTTGATTAATTTTTGAACAAAATTAAATAAATTAATTTTTGAATAAAATTAATTAATTAATTAATTTAATATCAAATATTAAATTAATATAACACACCAATTCCAAACATGAATTTCTATCATGTAATCTAATATTTAAATATTTTCCTATTCTTTAATTTCGTTTAATTCGATAATTGAACGTTTAATTATATCGTATATAATTAACAATTCCCTTAATTGGAATTAGAACATTTCAAATTTTCTCATCACGCTATTCTAAGGTTTAGTCCGTTTATGAACTAATAGGGGGAGCTAATGGGGGGAGCTAATGGAACTACAGATCATGAGCTCCAATGATCTGAGATTAATTGGCTAAACTATTTTAACCGAATTAATCAACATCCGTTAACTACCGAGTCAATCCACTAAAGCCCAGTAGCTGCACTCTCTTCACTTGATTTAACCATGATCAGTAAGTCGATCCTTCTTAGGTTGTCTATATTAACAGTTTGGTCAAAATTATCGTTTTACCCCTATAATACATCGTGCTCCTTAAGTCTCTACTTATCCATTAATGAAAAATTGGTTTATGGTCATACTAATAAATCGAGTCCCTCTTAGTCATAGAGAGGGCGGGGCCTCTTTGTTTAAGATTAGGAGTCAATACTTAAGAGAACAATCTCTCTGCTAACCCTAAAATGGGTAGAAGCGAGTTCCATCTTGCAGGACTATGTCTCCAGTTATCTACTCGGTCTTACCCCCAAAATGGGAGGCCTATTGAGCGGCGTTGTTCAGTCACTTTCACCCATGCAAATTAAAGGATACTCCCGGGTAAAGAGGAGTTCATGGTTAACTCAGGATTGAGAACGAGTTACATCGTTTGTATCTAATACAAAGCGGGTCGCATCCAAGTGTCCTAAGGACAAGGTACCCAATCCTATCCTTATATTTATAGACCATTTTGGCTATATACCCAAACCTGATCCTCTTTTATGTCTCCATATAAAGTTTAAGTATTCATACTATACCCAAGGGTTCGTTAGTTTATTGAATTTTAGGCTTTACAAGTACAATTTACAAATTCAATAACATCTTTATTGGATAAACCTCAATAACATCTTTATCTTGAATAGAATATGTTTAATTTTACAAACTGTGAGTTTTAGGACATACAACCCATCAAAATCCCACTTGGACTAAAACTCTAGTGGGTTTACATATACATTGTTGAGTATGAGAGAATAAAATAAACTAGGGCATCAGATGCCCATTAATTCTCCACCATAGATTTATCTATTTCATAGTCCTAGTCCGACTAGGTGACCCTCAAACACTTTAGCCGTGGGGGCCTTTGTAAATGGATCAACTAAATTATCTTCTAAGGCTATCTGTGTGACAACCACGTTTCCTCAGTATACTATCTCCCTAATGAGATGGTACTTGTGCTAGTTGTGTTTCCTTCGTTTATGGCTTCTTGGTTCTTTGGAATTTACAACTAATTCACTGTTACCACAATTGAGGGTGATTGGCAAATGCATATTTGGAACTATTTCCAAATTAGTGAAGAACTTTCTAATCCATTCTGCTTCCTTGGCTGTTTCACATGCAGCTACATACTCTACTTCCATCGTGGAGTCAGCAATACAACTTTGCTTTATACTCTTCTATACTATAGCTCCTTCATTTAGAGTGAATACCGATCCCAAAGTTGATTTCATAGAATATGGGTATGAAAATCAAAATCAACGTATCATGTAAGCGATCGAATAATTAGCACTATACACGAGCATATAGTCCCTCGTTCTCTAGAGATACTTGAGGGTATTTTTAATGGTAGTGCAGTGATCATATCCTGGATTGGACTCATCTCTGCTGACTATTCCAACTGCTATACATAAGGAATTCGTTTGATAACTTTAACCTCTTGAGGTGTCTTAGGACATTGTTCCTTAGACAAATGAATTCCATGCTTGAAAGGTAACATACCTCTCTTGGAATTTGCATTTTATATCTAAAACAACATCTTGTCTATATAAGATGCCTGAGATAACGCTAGGGTTTTATTCTAACGATTCCGAACTATTTGTTATCATACTGTGCATCTCTCAGATCTTTCATTTGGAATTGGGATGTCGGACATCTCTTGACGTCAGCCATAAATTTTACCGCATTTCCAATGAGTAGAATATCATCAGCATATAAAACCAAAAATTCTATAGTCTTGTTGAAAATCTTCTTGTAAATACAAGTTCATCAACGTTCTGTTCAAAGCCATAAGATTTGATCGCAGTGTCAAATCTCATATTCTAGGATCGAGATGCTTGTTTCAACACATAAATGGATCTTTTAAGCTTGAAAACCTTTTGCTCTTAATCCTGTTGTATAAACCCCTCTGGTTGAGACATATAGATATTCACTTCAAAATAGCCATTCAGAAAGGTTGTCTTGACTTCCATTTGCAAGATCTCTTAATCATACAAGGCAGCAATGGATAAGAGTATTCTAATTGGCTTAATCATGGAAATTGGAGAAAAAGTTTCTTCATAGTCCACCCCCCTCTTTGGGTAAACCCTTTTGCCACGAGTCTAGCTTTGTAGGTTTGTACCTTACCCACTTGGTCTCGTTTTCTCTTGTAGATCCATTGGCAAGTTTTACCCCACCTGGTTGATCTACAAGTTCCCAGACATAATTGAAGTACATAGACTCCATTTTGAGGTCCATGGCTTTTATCCATTGGTCTCGATCTATATCTTCCATTTTCTGTTAAACCTATGTAACGATTAGGCTCTTGAACAACCCTCCCACTACGTCGAGGCATTCTCAAATGTTTAGAAGGATGTGAAGAACTAGTTTCATCAACAACTCTTATTGATTTGTCTGTAGCTTTTGTGTACATTTCACTTAATACTAGCTTACTTCGAGGTTGATGATTCCTTATGTGGTCTTCCTCTAAGAATGTTGCATTTGTCTATACAATATTTTATCTTCCTGAGGATCATAAAATAGACCACCTTTTGTCTTTTTGGGGTATCCTACAAATAGGCATGCGTTTGAACGACGTTCCAGTTTCTTTGGGTTTTGTACTAGTACATGTGCTGGACTTCCCTAAATCCTAAGGTGACATAAACTACCTTTACATCCTCTTTACAACTCGTAAGGTGTTTCTGAAACACTTTCCAAAGGAACCATGTTCAAAATATACACAACAATCTCTATTGCATGTCCCCAAAATGAAATAGGCAACTGGGCATAACTTATCATCAAACGAACTATATCCAACAAGGTTCTATTTCTCCTTTCGGCTACACCATTTTGTTGAGGAGTACGGAGTGCTTTGAGCTGAGATTGAATTCCGTGTTCTATCAAATAGTCCAAGAATTTTAAATCCTTATACTCACCACCTCGATCTGATCGAAGTGTTTTAATCTTTTTACCTAATTGATTCTCATCTTTTGCGTTCTATTCCCTAAACTTTTCAAGGGTTCCAGACTTATGATGCATTAGGTAAATATAGTCATATTTAGAATAATCATCAATAAACATTTAAAAGTTGACACATGGGGTGCTCCCTCATCTTTCTTCGTAACTATACTTAATCTTTTGAAGGCTTATGGTTGTGTTACTGGTGACGTTTGACAAATGACTTCTTCTACTTCTGAAGGCATTGTCAACCTTTGAAAGGTCGAGCATCGACCAAGGCTAGGCATTGGACGCTGACTTCCTCTTTCCTCTACCATCATGCTTAATCTTTCTAAGACTAAAGCACGTACGACATGTGGTCTAATATGGTTGAAGGCTGAGGTTCTTTGATAAACACTTTCCTTTTCTTTTGCATCATCGATCTCTTTTGCAGTTATATGATTGTTGTCGACCACCTTTTCCTTTAACCCATTTGGTTATACGAACTAGCTCTCATTACTTACGTCCAAGTGCTTTTCTTGATGCAGGTACAACATGCCTTTCCTACAAAAGCTTCTTTGGGTTGGAGAAAGCTCAGGGCACTCATAGATCCTCAAGCTCTTGAACTCAATGTGAATTGTGAAGTCATAACCTGCTTTTGCTAGCAGTTTGTAAGCCTTAGGGTCGAACCCGTCTTTCGTCTGTTTTTCAGGTAGATTTATCTTTGTTAGCTCTAGCTTTGGTTTATGGATTTCATGTTTAGTTATCTTAGTAAGTGGTGTAACAAAATTTTCTTTTAAGATTTCGATATCACTAAACCTCAACCCTTTTGGGCATTCCACAAACGGTGACTCGTTGTTCCTACATCTTTACAAAGGAACATAACACAAGGTTAGAGGGCTTGAAGCTTTTTCGTCTTGTAAAATTGTAGTCTTTGTAGTACTATCGGATGCCTCACTCTGTTTAAAGCTATAGACATTCGCTCCGTCGCTTGTTTCTTTCCTTATATCTGCTCGTGATCTAGACTTGAGTTCATCCCCACATTTTGTTAACATGGTCTCCATAGGCATAGCTTCACTAACACTATCACTATTAAAGTAAAACTTTACATATGCAAAGTGAGAATCAGCTTCTGGGAATGGATTAGAGTCTGCTTCAAATTTCTTAATGTTGTCTTGATATAATTTGAAATATTGATGTAATGTTGAAGTTACCACCCTATCTTCATGAATCCAAGGACGATCTAGTAATAACTTATAAATGGTCATCGAATCTTTAATATGAAAAAATGTGTCAGCCTTCAGGTCGCCAATGATGAGTTCTAAGTGTATCATTCCTATTGCTATTTAGCTGTCTTGGTTGAAGCCTTGACTTACTAACTTAATGTTTGATAGTTTTTCCTTTAGGATGCCTAATTTCTTAGGCATTATATTGTTGACTGGTCCATTATCGATGAGAATTCAACCAATCCTCTATTCTCAAATGTATCCTAAGATGTACAAAGGCCTATTATGAAGTTTTTATCCCAATAGCAGATCTTCATCTGAGAAAACTATGGACGTACAATACGAGGCGCATGTGTGCATTATAGAGGTCTTAGCACTAGATGCATTTGAGTCTAACAACGCATAGATGGGAATCATCTTAGTTGACAGAGAAACTGATAATAAGTAATCCATGTTGGATGCTAGTAAGTATTTTGATTCCTTCACTATCTGTAATGAACTTAAAGGAGTATCCTCACTTTCTGTCATGCTGACAACATGACACGTAACAACTAGTGTTTTATTTTAACAGTCGTTGTAGAAGTTCTCTGGAAGGAAATCTACTAGTGTCATATGTTGCCTGGGTTGAGCAAAGTCCACATCTTTCTCCTCAACAAGCCTTATTTTTTCTTTTCTTTTTATTAGTCTTGCTTCTTCTTTTGTACTTTCAATAGAAGCACAACTCCTTTTGAGGTGAACTTGACTTTCTTCTTTTCAGCAAGTAATAAGGATTCATCCTTCGTTGTCATCGTCAATAGATTTGTCTTTATTTGGAGAGTGTCATTTGAATCACTTGTTGAAATTGGACAGCTATAGGTTCAAGGGTCCCAAATTGGACCAAGCTTTCTCTTTTATCATAAAACGTAGTTGATGTTGGAGCACTTGAAGTCACTGCTACTATAGTGTTATTTGTCCAAACTACTTCACCTGAATCCAGCTCAATCTTCTCTTCACGAGCCAATCTCAGAATCAGCTTCTTTAGCACAAAACATTTTTCAACTAGGTCGCTAACGACTCTGTGATACTTGCAATAGTTAGGATTGTTCACTTTTCCTATGTGTTTCAATCATAAGTATTATGGCAGCTGAATTAGTTGCTTTTATAGCAGTTGTTCATGCATATCTGCAACATCAGAGTCAAGAAATGGATAAAACTTTTCCTACCTTTCTTTCAAAGTTAGGTGAGGCCCTTCTCCTTCATTGTTCCTTTTCTCAATTTTATTCTCTTTTCCTTTGGAAGAAAATTTTAGTAGGGATGTATTAACAACCATTGTTTCCTTTGTAGCATTCTTTGTGATCTTTTCAATGCCTTTTACTTCCTTATTATCTTTCTTCACTTTAGTGACCAAGAAATCCTTAGTTCCACTATTGGCGATGCTTAAGTCCATATCGTGGGTGTGAATTTCCAACTCTTCAAATGTTCGAGGCTTTATCCACTATAGAATATAGAGGAGTCCCTAAAGCATGCCTTGGGTGCACATCTCCACTGCAGACAATTTGGTGCGGTCTTTACAGTCAAGGCTTAAAGCTCTCCGTCGGTTGATGTAGTTAATGATTGGCTCTCCGTTTTGTTGCTTGGCATTCGTCAACTCCATCATGCTAACAGTATGCCTAGTGATGTAAAAGTGGTTAAAAAACTCTATTTCAAGTTGTTTCCATATGTCAATCACCTTGATCTCTAGGTCAGTATACCAGTGAAAGGCGTTGCCCTTCAGGGTTTAGAGAAACTTCTTGACCAGTAAATCTCCTCTAGTTCTTGTGCTTGCATGTTTAAAAAAAGTGGGCAATGTGTTGCTTCGTGTTGCTCTTTTTGTTGAATAATTGGAACGTTGGGGGTTAGTACCCATCAAACATTCTCAAATTTTTTATTCTCTTAGTGTACGACTTGTAGTAAATAAAAGAAGTTTAAGATGGGCCTCCATAATGAGCTTTGATGGAGTTAGTGATCATATACTACCATTGCTGGAGCGACAAGGAGACAATAGAAGTTGACTGTGGGAGTTTGACTTGAGTTAGTAGTTTCTCGAACCTACATTTGATCTCTTAAAGTGGCGATCTCATGATCCTGGTCCTCAAAAGCTTTCATTAGGAAGTTGATATTTCTTTCTATTTCTGCCATGACTTTGTCGACCATTACGTCTGCCATCATAATAAACATCACATCGGGTGTGATCCTAGATCTATCAGAAGTAGGAACAGAGTTGAAAAACAAAGGATTTTCCTTAATGACGATCCCACCTTTTAGAGATCTCGTCAATTGTTCCCAAATTCTCTTTGCGATGACAGAACCTTGTTTTTGCTCTTGTATGATTTCCTTTGAGTAACTGCGAGTGACAGATCCTATGTAGGTGTTGCTTGTTTCGAACACGGCTTTCTTTGGTGCCATTGATTTGTTTGAATGTTAAGAGGGAGATGAGAGGTAGAAAGGTCCCACATCGGGTGTACCAATTTGTTCACACGAGTTTTTAGAGAAACTTGTTTCTATTGGGGTTGATACCCTAAATCTCGTGGTCTTGTAGTTTGTAATTGTATTGTACAAAAAATTTATTTATCTAATAAAATAAAAGGTATTTTATTCAAAGTTTAGTTGCATTAACCCACAAAACCAATAAACTAGGATCCAGAGTTGTCTTCTGTAACTTAAATATGTATATGGAGACATGCAGTTAGATCATGCTAAAGTGATAACCTAAATGGTCTATAGTAGATAGATAAGATTGGGTACCTTGTCCTGGTTACACTACGAATACGACCCGTTTTATAATTACTACAATTGTTGTAAAGTGCTACAAATGATCTAATCCTAATCACTTATCTGGAGATATGTGAGCGGGGGTATTCTATACAAAGAGTTTGTATAAGACCAGACTACGAAATGAAGTCTCTCTATATAACACCATTGCTAGAAAAGACTTACATTTCACTAGCATGACCATAGGTGATTGACCTGAATCCTAAGTGAGTTGTGAACTTCCTATGAAGGTGATCTTTTGATCTGCATGGGTGAGAGTGGCCAGATTAGCCCATTCAATATGCCTACCATTTTGGGGATTTGTTTGATTGGGGAGCTAGGGACGCAACTACACAAGAAAGAATTCACTTCTTCTCTATAGTTAGAGTAAGTAGAGAAATTACTCTCTTAAGAACTGATTTCGGGGCTTAAGTAATGTGGCATCACGCCCTCTCCTGTCCTGAGATGGGTTCAGTATAGTTGGACTATAACTTATTATTCATTAGAGGGATCAGTGGTACTTAAGAAATTTGATGTAACTATAGCGGCAAAACAGTAATTTTGGCTCAACTGTACTTACAAGCAATTAGTTAAGGGTCAACGAACCGTTGATTGGTTATATCCAATGGATACAAAAATATATCTATAGTGCAAAAAGTGCAATTGTCGGTCTTTAGTGGAGTGATCGGCAACTAGAGGAAGTTGGTTAATTTAATTAAAGAGTTTAATTAATTAATCAAGTACCATTGGATCTTCAATCTATATGTCCATATGGTTCCCTTGGTTGCTCAATTGGGATTAATGAGAATCAAATTAATTTTGGATTAATTTGGGTTGTTTAAATTAATAAAGGGAATTAATTATATGAGATATGATTAATCTAAAATTAATTATATGAGATATAATTAATATAATATATGATATATTATAATATAAAGTTTTATTTGAGAGAAAATAAATATTTGAATATGATTGAAATATTAATTATATGAATATGATTCATACAAAAACTATAGGTTATATGAGAGATTAAAAATCTATAGGTTGTATTATATGTTATATAATATAAATTATAGGTTGTGTTATATTTGATATAACATAAGGTTTGTATGTATATATATATATGTATGTATGTATTTTAATTTAAATTAACTAATGAGGAGGGAGTTATTTAACTCCCTCAACCCACTCTCTCACATAACCAACATGAGAGTAGGTTTCAGGATAAAAAAAAAATCAAAGATTCATCTCATTCAACATAGCATCTCAATCTCACGCTTTAAGTGAATTCTGAATTTTCCTCTCTCAAACCAAAAGCTCTTCCTATCTTCCAGAATTCAAATGGAGCCTACACACTCCCATCGATTCTCTCCTCCAAGAATATCGAGGTAACCCAATGGTGGTGTCCAGTTGCACAGTACATTGTTTTCAAAGGAAGAGTACGGGTCATTGTTGTTCGTGCAGCTTGTTGGAGAGGAAGCGAGAAGACTTGTAGCATCAAGGGTTAGTTCTTGTTACCCCTATGTTTATCTCTTCCGTACTGTGTAAATAGCATATTGTATGTATGAATGTTTATCATAAGTTTCCATCATCTCTAATTTGGTATTATTCTGTAAAATAAATCGAGAGACCCGATACCCTATCAGACTTTTGCTTTGGTTTTCAAAACCTTGATGTAGCATCAGAGCACCGGTTGAGTCTCTTAATTCCATTTTCGAACATTAAAATCAAAGTTTAAGGTGGGTGCATTAGATCTACATAATGGATGTATGTTTTCTGGGCATTTAATATTGCAATCGAGTCTGTATTCATATCTGTGTCGATCAGGTCATGGTTCAAGCTTCGTTTTGGAGGCTTTCGGAGCAAAATTGGATGAACACAAAACTGGGCAGTAGATTTTGTCCAAAAGTGCAGCAGTGCCCTTGCACAACGCTACAATGCTCGGGGAAAAACATGTAGAGCATCGCGGGCGTTGCGTGGTTTTTTGTCGATCGTGCTTGCACTTTGGCCATAGCGCCGCTGCTCTGGCAAATGGGACCAAAGCGCAGTGGCGCTCTCCCTAAGCATCGCTGCGCTCCAACGACTATATATGCATGAAGGTCGTTCGAGCAACCGTGGATTTGAGGCAGCCTTTTTATTTATTAAATATTTAATTTGTAATAATTAATTTATTTTTGTTAATTAAATTAATATAAATGTTTTATTAATTTAATTAAAGTTTAGGTATACCAATTTCGGTCCGAATTCGCTATTTTATTTGATTGTACATGTGATGTATGGTTTTATATTTGTATATGTGATAACATGCAGAAATGCATGTCATCTTAGGCATTTTACTTAGAATTATGAAGGTTGTTAGGCAGAATATGCGTCAATCATGATAGGAATTCACGAGAATATGAGTTTGCATCGATCAGCATGACGAATCTCAACTAACTCGTTATTTTGTGTTAATTGTGCGTTCAATGTTCTATTTTTGTAGCTAATGCAGGAAATGAACGCAAACGTAGAAACCGAACCACTGCATGCGGAGAAATACTCCATCGCAAAGGCAAACGCATCGATCAATGCATGGATGTTGCGGTAATCAGCCATATGCGTCCATCGCATGGGAGTTGCGCTTGTCAAGCGATTGCGGTCATCATGTAGAGTTGCGGTATTAAGCGAATGTGTTCATTGAATAATTGCGACTACGCGACAACGCATACTAATGGGATCAACACAAAGTAGGTAGAATGAGCGCATCAACACATCTACCTCGAGAAAAACCAAAAGATGATGTTGACATTTCACCTACCATGTCGTTAGTGGCAGAGGTTCAGAAAGAACTAACGCGCCGAACGTCAGACTCAGAGTAGTCCGATTAATGTTGTCGGCGACCCAAGCTCTATAAATAAAAGCTGATGAGCTGAAATTCAAGTTATTCGGAGATTATCCCTCAAACTGGGGATTTTCCCCATGATCTAGACAAACTGCGTAAGAAGATGGCTGAGAGTTCTTCATCTCCTTCCTCCATTTCAAGTGACAACCGGAGCCTTCGACCGGAGCTAGATCTCAAAAGAGTCAGTTCTTCTACCCATCCATGGCACCACCGGCTGCCTTGACGCACATCCGCTGGGAGCAAGTCTTTGTTTCCAGCTGGTCATTTCCTTTTCCTTTCTTTCTTATATTGTATTGTATGACATTTTGGATTTAAGAAATTAATACAATTTGTTTTCAATGCATTTCTCTGTTCCTTTGACTCCATCTCCATCTTCTTGCTTAGCATCTTTACTCTCATTGCAACATTTAGTAGGATTGCTTGGGTATCGCATACTTAGTCATGTGGATTAGGGATATGAAGCATGTAGCAACCCACCGAGATGTGTGCGTTGCGCAAGTGTGTGAGTAATCTTATTTTCTTAGTGTGAAGTTGCTGCAATGCCTGTCTATAGGCTAACGCATTGCTTCTCTATGAGTAAAGTCAGCAACCACCAACTGCCTAGGAGGGTACGTGGTTGGTCACATTAAGCAATGTATGCATTGTTCACTAGGGATAGTAACAATCTTAGGTCAGCAAAGTTCATGCGGTTACCTTGTTCTATGAGCACTTCATTCATCATTTAGGCATACTTGGGAGAGTAGTCTAAAACACAAATCTAAGTCTCGGGAGAGCAGATTGGAATGCATAGGCAAGAATAAGGATCTTAGAGATAAGCTCTGTTTGTCAACACTGCATTGCATGCACCCTAGGAATAGTTATGATGATATATGGTCGCCTTGTTTGTGTATCATCGCATAGACAAGAATTAGAGGCTTATGTGTAGGCCTTATAGACACCTTTGTGTAGGATCTGTCTCTTATACACATCTAGATGTGCATAAGAGACAGGGTGAATAGAAATAATTTTATCTTCAAACAATGCTTAATAAAGTTAACCCACTAATTTGATTAAAGAAAATTTATGCAAGACAAAACTTAAATCATGCAAGCTATGATAACTTCAAATTTAAAGACAATTTAATGAAGGATAAATTTAAATAATACACTAAAAATTAAATCATGCAATTTGGAAAGATTAAGAAAATAACTAAGACAAGAAGCAAAAATTTTGAAAACAAGAAATAAAAGAGAGAGGAAGAGAAAACACCGGGAATTATAGTGGTTCGGCAAATTGCCTACTCCACTCTCCAAGACTCCTTCTTGGATATTTCACTAAGTGATCCTCTTGCAGGTGAGGACCAAACCGACACACGACCTTCTTTTTTCTAGGCTAAAGAGAAACCCAATGTCCTTTTTACTGGTTCAGGATCAAACCAATTTCTTTTTCTCACAACTAAAGATGTACCCACACCTTAATACAATTCTAAAAAATTAAAAGAAAACCTCACAATATTACCTCTTGAAGGCTAAATACACAAGTTGAGCCCTAAAAAAAAACTCACAAAAAAACTCTAGGCCAATTTAGGAGTAAGGAGGACAAGAATTTGAGAATAGAGAGAATTGAGAGCTTAAGACTTGATAGCTTTTGATGTGTGTGTATGAAGAGTAAAATCAAGTCGAATTTATAGGCGAGGGGGATAAATTTTGGCCATTGGATATGATTGCAAATGAAGGGTGGAGATTGAATAAAAATAGAAAAGGAAAGGATTTGAAAAGGAATTTTGAAAGATTGGAATTATTGAGATTTGGAGAATAAAAAGGATTTGAAAAGGAATTTTGAAAGATTGGAATTATTGAGATTTGGAGAATAAAAAGGATTTGAAGGATGAAAATTTATGAAGAAAATCAAATTTGAAAAGGCTGAAATTTGGTGAGAATTTGGAGAAAATTGGATTAGGAAATTAAAGGAAAATAAGAAAATGAAAATGAAAATAAAAAATAGCCGGATGATATGAGCACCACATGCACAGGAGAGGAGATTGAGCGTCACGCGCCGCATTCTGTGAAGAAACCGCGGGCATGTGCGGCGCACGCGCGTGAAGCTGGGTGACCACCACTTGTCATTATCTCATTCGTCCACGGTCGGCACATCACTGCCACATCATGTGCCACGTCATTGCCACATCATCAATATTGACCGTTTGTGTGCCACGTCAGTAAGGTGCCACGTGTCACTGTCACGTTGGATTTCCTCTCCAATCTTCTTTTGCTTATAACTTTCTCGTTTGAACTCCGATTTGAGCAATTCAAATTGTGTTGGAATCGTCTTTCCGAGCTTTACAAGATAGTGACTCTGAAACACTGAAAATGTTAGTACAAAAAATCTGAGTTTGTTATCATCAAAATACTTGGTTTGATTAAAGCCCTAAAGCTAACAATCTCCCCCTTTTTGATGATGACAAACCATCATAATATAAAAAATAATTCTCCCCCTTAATCATACAAATAATGCTCCCCCTCAATAAATTATAACACATAATTTCATAGAAATATGAATAATTCTCCCCTTATCAAACATAATTAGGCAATTCTAATAATACCAAGTGCAAGTTTATTTTTACAAAAGGCTTCTTCATTTAATGCCTTTGTAAGAATATCTGCTACCTGGTTCTTCATTTAAGCTAACAATCTGCACTTTTTACATCCATTTGAAATAAAGTAAAATTCTTATGAGATGCAAATGCAAGCGCATGCGAATAGATTCTAATCTAGCAACAGGAGCAAATGTTTCTTCATAATCTATTCCTTCTTTTTTACTATAGCCTTGAGTAACTAGTCTAACTTTATTTCTAACAATATTACCAGATTCATCCATTTTGTTTCTAAATTTTCATTTAGTACGTATAACAGGATGATCACTAGGACGCGAGACTAGTTCCCACACATTATTTCTTTCAAATTGATTTAATTCTTCTTGCAAAGAAATTAACCCGAACTCATCAGATTCAGCATCTTTAAAAGACTTTGGTTCAATTTGAGACATGAAAGCAACATTATTAAAAGCATTTAAAGAAGAGCGAGTTCTTACCCCTTGAGATACATCACCTATTATTAACTCCTGAGGATGGTGAGTGGAGAACCTCTAATCCTGAGGGAGGGATTTTTTTGGCTCTTTCTGAGATTCATTTGATACTGCTTCACTATCTTTATACTAAGATCTTCAACAGGTATTTCTAATTCATCACTAGTAGAAACTTTATTAGTGGCAACATGTATTTCATCAAAAACAACATTCATTGACTCTTCAAGTACATGAGTTCTTTTATTAAAAACTCTATAGCTTTACTACATGTAGAATATCCTAAGAATATGCCAATATTCGTGTTTGACTCAAACTTTCCAAGTTTCCCTTTGTCTTTCAAAATAAAACATTTGCAACCAAAGACTTTGAAATAGCTAATATTTGGAGTTTTATTATTAAAAAGCTCATAAGAAGTTTTATCTAAAACAGGTCTTATTAAAACACGATTCATTACTAAGATGCAGTATTAACAGCTTCAGCCCAAAAAGATTTTGGTAAATCATATTCATTAAGTATGGAGGTAGCTAATTTTTGTAAAGATCGATTTTTCCTTTCTACAACACCATTTTGTTGAGGTGTTTTTGGAAAGGAAAAATCATGAGAAATTCCATTTTCTTCACAAAAATTTTCAAAAGAAGCATTTTCAAATTCTCCTCCATGATCACTTCTAATTTTCGAAATCATAAAACCTTTTTCATTTTGAATTCTTTTTGAAAAGCTAATAAAAGATTTTAAAGCTTCATCTTTATGAGATAAAAATAAAACCCAAGTCTCGAAAAATCATCAACTATAACAAACGCATAATGTTTTCCACTTAGACTTGCAACTCTAGTAGGTCCAAAAAGGTTCATATGTAACAGTTGCAAAGGTCTAGAAGTAGAAACCATTTTCTTTGGTTTGAAAGAAGACTTAGTTTGTTTACCCATTTGACAAGCATCACAAACTTTATCTTTTTCAAAGTTTAATTTTGGAAGACCTTTAACAAGGGATTTCTTATAAATATTTTAAATTAAATGCATGCTAGCATGACCTCACCTTCTATGCCATAACCACGAATCTTCATGCAATGCAGATAAACATTTATTTTCTACTATAGGAAAATCTAATAGATCAATAGTATAAATATTTTTATCTCTATTTTCTACAAATAGAACTTTTCCATCACATGCATTTTCTATTGTACAATTTTTATCACTAAAAATTACTCTATATCCTTTATCACATAATTGACTAATACTTAATAAATCATGCTTTAAACCATCAACCAAAAAAATATTTTCAATAAGAAAATTCGAACCGTTACTAATATTACCTTTGCCAACAATCTTACCCTTTTTATTGTCATCGAAGGTAACGTATCCTCCATCTTTCTTTTCTAGGTATGTGAATTTTGTGTGGTCCCCAGTCATATGTTTTGCACATCCACTGTCCAAGTACCACTTATTCTTTATGGATCTCAAACATACCTGAGAGAATTAATTCTCAAGATGTAACCTTAGGTACCCAAATTTGTTTGGGTCCTTGGGGTTAGCTAACAAAAATTTAGGAATCCATCTCTTTTCATTCATAATATTGATTTTTCTTAAATTGCATGCATAAGCTTTATGACCATGTTTTCCACATGCATGACAAATAATAGAACCTTCTTTGACAAAGTAGTTTGTAAATTTCTTTTGTTTTTGGTGAGGTTTATAACC